>NC_143043.1:30514946-30824946 GCF_057628025.1 Oncorhynchus mykiss
TTTTTGGATGTTTTCACTCAAGAGACAGTTACACAACAAATGTTCCTTTTGTTCCATAAAGATTATTTTCATATCCAAAATACCTTGTTTGTCGCGTTATGTTCAGAAATCCACAGGAAAGAGCGGTCATGACAACGCAGAAAATTCCAAAATGTCCATAGAAACATGTCAAACGTTTTTTATAATCAATCCTCAGGTTGTTTTTAAAATATATAATCGATAATATATCTACCGCAAATGTCTTTCACAGTAGGAGAGGGAAAAGCAATACCTATCCAAACTCTGTTGCGCGAGCAAAACTCATGTGACCACTTGACGCAATGTTATCGTTCTGGCTCATTTTTCAAAATAAAAGCCTGAAACTATGTCTGAAGACTGTTGACACCTTGAGGAAGCGATAAGAAAGGGAATCTGGTTCATATCCCTTTAAATACAGCAAAGGGAGGCTATCGAACATGGAGTTTTCAAAATAGAAGCCATTTCCTGATTTGAATTTCCTCAGGGTTTCGCCTGCAATATCAGTTCTGTTATACCCACAGACAATATTTTGACCGTTTTGGAAACTTTAGAGTGTTTTCTATCCAATACTAATAATAATATGCGTATATTAGCAACTGAGACTGAGGAGCTGGCCATTTACAATGGGCACCTTTTCATCCAAGCTACTCAATACTGCCCCTGCAGCCATAAAACGTTTAAAATGTTCAATTGCTTTCATTAGCTTATTTTCTCACTTCCATGTGTTTAAGACAAGGGTTTTTGAAATTAAGAACTTTTCCAAGACGAAATCCAGTAACTTTATTTTCAAGAATCACATTTCTTCTTAACAATTTTCTGAGGAAAAACTAAACTTAAGAACATTTTCAAGAACTTTATTGAGGAATAGCAACTTTTTGTATGTTTCTTCAGTAAATAATAAAAATAATTGCACTTAAGAATACATTTCTTTTTAAGATGGTTTTGTGAATCCGGGCCCAGGTCTCAGACATACTGTAGACCTCTTACTCAGAACTGTAGCAGGGTTTGAGAGATTGTTAGACTCTATGGTCAGATACAATTATTTTATGAAGCATTATGATGATCAATGGCCTCATTGATTCCATTTGAGGAATAATAAATGTGGTTAGGAGTAAGAAAGTCAGCGTGTGTGTGTTTTTTCAGATTCCATGGTCAGATGGTTTGATGTGATTCCCAGTAGAATACGCCATGGTGAGATTCTGTGGGTGCCTTCAGAGGAATTCATTATGAAGAGAGTTCGGCTGCTTGGGTATGTGTGTGTGTATTTTATGTTTGTGTGTGTGCGTCTGCGTGTTTTCGTGTACGTGCGTGCGTGTGTGTGTGTGTGTGCGTGCGTGCGTGCGTGCGTGTGTGTGTGTGTATGTGCGTGTGTGTGTGTGTGTGTGTGTGTGTGTGGAGGGGAGGGGGAGGCTTTCCTTCTGGATCCCAGCCACCAACATATTTTAAAGTGGCCAGGTCATCAGTATTATTAGATCTCTGCAGATTCAAGCTTCCTGAAATGCAGACCTTATTTTATTAACTTGTATAAGCGTAGGACATGAAGCAGTCAAGGTTGATTAGCTTTTTAGGAGAAAACTGTCATGGTCATATTGCATCGTCTGGTATTTCTCTGAATCGTCATACACATCACTACTTGTTTGGATGTTTATTTCTACATTGATTGCTGTGATCTGGGGTTTAAGTATTGAATATGTGTGTGGAGTGCTGTCTCTACCAGATAACATGCTTTTCATAATGTCAGTCCATGCAGAAATGCAACTAACCACATTAAAGGTTAACACAGCTCCCCCCGTATGAAGGAAGATGCTGTTGCTTAGAAATGTATGATGTCATGAAATGTAAAATAAATAAATTAGAAATAGGTGTAGTGTGTTATTGCTTATTGAATACATTTGCAATTTACACAGAAAATGTCAAGTTGACACATTTTCTGGAGGGTTTTGAGTTTGTGGCTTAGGAATGGAATTCTGGGTGCAGTCTCTGTACACCAGGAATTAACTTTAGAAAAAGTGGAAAAGGTGGAGGTATTCTCCTCTTGGCTGTTGTTTGGACAGATCTGGCTTCCATATGCACTTTGTTCCAAGTCTGTTTTATCCTGAGCCATGGGGTTTGAGAGGGGCACATAGTTTTGGAGAACACACTCACAGCTGCAAATAGTCCAGCATCAATCTGTAAGGCCAGTTCTACAGAGAAGGTGGGTTGGAGTGTTTATTAGTTCTGAGCCCTCTGTGTGTTCTCTGGGCTTGGGATGAGGTAGAACAGATTTGTCAGAAAATGTAGTATTAGAGATCAGATCCCAATTTTTTTGTAGTTTCTAATAGAGCCTCTAGCGTTGCTGGGGGTGTGATTGTGTGTCTTCAGACCTAAATCAAACTAAAAAGTAATAATCAACTGTTACATTTTTCACAGGCTCATTGTAGACACAAGAAGATTGGATACTTGCTCCACCAGTATAAGGTTTGGAATCTGCCAAGATTCTCATGTTTTCCTCCCATTATGCTGCACTGGCCTCCAGTGACGCAAACAGCTTCCCTTAAACTAAGATATGTGTTCTAATGTGCTGCTTGGGTTGATTTGTACCAAACCCACAGTAATACGCTTCCCACACACCTTTTCTGCTCTGTCATAAAGAATGCCTTCAGTCCGGTTCCAGTCTGCCTTGTCTCTCCATCCGCCCCCATCTACCACCCCTCCCTCCTTCCCTCCCTCCGACAGTGCGTTCTCTCCATCCTTCTGGTGGCTGAACGAGGGCTTTGTCCACCAAATAAAACACACACAGCCACTACTGTGTGTGTAAGCAGAAATGAGAGCATGGGCCAATTTTATGTATGTGTGTGTTACAAGGACAAAGGTCAGAGGGCAGTGACCTTTGTGATGGCATCAAAGAACATGGCTAACATTATACATTCTCCCAACCAATTGTGCTATTTTCTTTGTTTTAAATGGAGTTTTGTGTAACTTGTTTTTTTTACTTATTGTGTACATCATTTTTCTACTACCGTCTCTTATAATCAAAAATAACTTCTAGACATCAGAAAAGCGATTACTCACCGAGGACTGGAAAAAACTTTTTCCTTTAACTTCTTATGGCTGCCATCCCGTTAACGGGATAATTGTCATCAACAACCGCTGAATTGCATAGCGCCACATTCAAATAATATTACTAAAAATATTAATATTCATGAAATCACAAGTGCAATATAGGAAAACACAGCTTAGCCTTTTGTTAATCCACCTGTCGTGTCAGATTTTGAAAATATGCTTTACAGTGAAAGCAATCCAAGCGTTTGTGTAAGTTTATCGATCGCTCGACAAAACATTATGTACACCTAGCATCAAGTAGCTTGGTCACGAATATCAGAAAAGCAATCAAATTTACTTTTGATGATCTTCGGTTGTTTTCACTCTAGAGACAACCAGTTACACAATAAATATTCATTTTGTTCCATAACGATTATTTGTATATCCAAAATACCTCCGTTTGTTTGTTGCGTTATGTTCAGAAATCCACAGGAAAGAGCGGTCACGACAACGCAGAAAAATTCAAAATAGTATCCGTAATGTCCATAGAAACATGTCAAATGTTTTTATAATCAATCCTCCGGTTGTTTTTAAAATATATAATCGATAATATATCGACCGCAACTGTCTTTTTCAGTCGGAGAGGGAAAGGCAATGGCTGCCCAAACTTTGTTAAGCATACAAAACGCTGCTGCCACCTGGCCATACAACGACGCGATGTTATCTTTCTCGCTCATTTTTCAAAATAAAAGCATGAAACTATGTCTAAAGACTGTTGACACCTTGAGGAAATGATAGGAAAAGTAATCTGGTTGATATATCTTTAAATGGAGCAAAGGCAAGCTATGGAACATGGAGTTTTCAAAATAGAAGCCATTTCCTGGTTTGATTTTCCTCAGGCTTTTGCCTGCAATATCAGTTCTGTTATACTCACAGACAATATTTTGACAGTTTTTGAAACTTTAGAGTGTTTTCTATCCAATACTAATAATAATATGTATTTATTAGCAACTGAGACTGAGGAGCAGGCCGTTTAGTTTGGGCAACTTATTCATCCAAGCTACTCAATACTGCCCCCCGGCCATAAGAAGTTAACGAGTCCGACGAGAAGGATATCCTGCTTTCACTGGAACAGGCCCAGATCCACGCCTTTTGCGTAAAGAAAAGATGCCGGAAAAGAGGCTGCATATCGGGCACCCTTCTGAGAACTCGGAGGCGAGCAAGTAAACTCCTATTGCCTTCCATTCTTCTTGCTAACATGCGATCATTGGAAAATAAAATTGATGACCTACAATTATGATTATCCTACCAACGGGACATTAAAAACTGGAACATCTTGTGTTTCAACGAGACGTGGCTGAACAAAGATGCGGACAATATAGAGCTAGCAAGATTTTCCATGCACCGGCAGAACAGAGACACTACCTCTGGTAAGACGAGGGGTGGGGGTGTGTGTCTTTTTGTCTATAACAGGTGGTGCGCGATGTCTAATATTAAAGAAGTTTCGAGGTATTGCCTGCCTTAGGTAGAGCATCTTATGATAAGCTGCAGACCACACTATCTACCAAGAGAGTTCTCATCTGTATTATTTGTAGCTGTCTATTTACGACCACAAAGCAAAGCTGGCACTAAGACCGCTCTCAAACAACTCCATAAGGCCATTAGCAAAGAAGAAAATGCTCACCCAGAAGCGACACTCCTATTGGCCGGGGACTTTAACGCAGGCAAACTTAAATCAGTTTTACCAAATTTTTACCAGCATGTCACATGTGCAACCAGGGGAGAAAAAAAATCCTAGACCACCTTTACTCCACACACAGAGATGCATACAAAGCTCTCCCCCGCCTTCCATTTGGCAAATCTGACCATAATTCTATCCTCCTGATTCCTGCTTACAAGAAAAAACTAAAGCAGGAAGTACCAGTGACTCCCTCAATACGTCATTTGTCAGATGACGCGGATGCTACACTACAGGACTGTTTTGCTAGCACAGACTGGAATATGTTCCGGGATTCATCCAATGGCATTGAGGAACACCACCAGTCATCGGCTTCATCAATAAGTGCAGCGATGACGTTGTCCCCACAGTGACTGTACGTACATATCCCAACCAGAAGCCAAGGATAACAGGCAACATCCACATCGAGCTAAAGGCTAGAGCTGCCGCTTTCAATGAGCAGGAGACTAATCCGGATGTTTATAAGAAATCCCGCTATGCCCTCAGACGAACCATCAAACAAGTAAAGCGTCAATACAGGATTAAGATTGAATCCTACTCCACCAGCTCTGACGCTCGTTGGACGTGGCATGGCTTGAAAACTATTACGGACTACAAAGGGAAACCCAGAAGCGAGCTGCCCAGTGACACGAGCCTACCAGACGAGATAAATGGCTTTTATCTTCGCTTCGAGGCAAGCAACACTGAAGCATACACAAGAGCACCAGCTGTTCTGGATGACTGTGTGATAACACTCTCGGTAGCTGATGTGAATAAACCCTTTAACCTGTTGATCCTACTTGAGACGCAGACGTCTCAAGTAGGCACCTGGAAATGCCACTACGCTAAATGCTAAATGTACTCGTTGAAACTCAAACGTCCATTAAAACACACATACAGGGTATTGAATTAAAGGTACACTCGTTGTGAATCTAGACAACAAGTCAGATTTTTAAAATGCTTTTCGGCGAAAGCATGAGAAGCTATTATCTGATAGCATGCAACACCCCAAAATGCCTGAAGGCGACGTAAACAAAATAATTAGCGTAGCCGGCGCTACACAAATAGCAGAAATAAAATATAAAACATTCATTACCTTTGACGAGCTTCTTTCTTGGCACTCCTATATGCCCCATAAACATCACTATTGGGTCTTTTTTTCGATTAAATCGGTCCATATATACCCAAAATAGCCATCTATGGAAACTGTGTAATTCAGAAAAAAACATTGTTTCAAAACGCTGCGTCATTTTTTTAAATAAAAAAAGTTGACGATAAACTTTCACAAAACACTTCGAAATACTTTTGTAATCCAACTTTAGGTATTAGTAAACGTTTACAATCTATCAAAATGATCACGGGGCGATGTGTATTCAATAGCTCCACGTCTTCAAATCATGGTCGAAAATCTCTCCTCCAAAACATCCTGTCGGAGACCGGAAGAAATGGAATCTCTTTCCTTCGTTTGACCAAGAAATAACTCTCAGGAAAATGACGACAATGGCGACATCGTGTGGAATCTGTAGGAATTGCATCCTTGGCCCTATTTAATTTGGTGTCCTTTAAACAATACATGCAAGTGGCGCATGGATATTATTTTCAGCTTTCAGTGACCAGTTTTTCTTGCGCTTTTCGATGAAACACACGCTCTGTTATAGTCACAGCCGTGATTTAACCAGTTTTAGAAACTTCAGAGTGTTTTCTATCCACACATACTAATCATATGCATATACTATATTCCTGGCATGAGTAGCAGGACGCTGAAATGTTGCGCGATTTTTAACAGAATGTTAGAAAAAGGAGAGGGTAGACTTAACAGGTTTAAAGAGGTCAACATTCATAAAGCCGCTGGGCCAGACGGATTACCAGGACGTGTACTCAAAGCATGTGCGGACCAACTGTCAAGTGTCTTCACTGACATTTTCAACCTCTCCCTGACCGAGTCTGTAATACCAACATGTTTCAAGCAGACCACCATAGTCCCTGTGCCCAAGGAAGTGAAAGTAACCTGCCTAAATGATTACCACTCTGTGGCACTCACGTCGGTAGCCATGAAGTGCTTTGAAAGGCTGGTCATGGCTCACATCAACAGCATCTTCCCGGACACCCTAGACCCACTCCAATTAGCATACCGCCCACAGATCCCACAGATGACGCAATCTTAATCGCACTCCACACTGCCCTTTTTCACTTGGACAAAAGGAACACCTATGTGAGAATGCTGTTCCTTGACTACAACTCAGCATTCAACACCATAGTGCCCACGAAGCTCATCACTAAGCTAATGACTCTGGGACTAAACACCTCCCTCTGCAACTGGATCCTGGACTTCCTGATGGGCCTCCCCCAGGTGGTAAGAGTGGGCAACAACATGTCTGCCACGCTGATCCTTAACACTGGGGCCCCTCGGGGGTGTGTACTTAGTCCCCTCCTGTATTCCCTGTTCACCCACGACTGCGTGGCCAAACACGACTCCAACACCATCATTAAGTTTGCTGATGACACAAGAGTGATGATGAGGCCTGATTACCGACAAAGGCCTGATTACCGACAACGATGAGACGGCCTATAGGGAGGAGATCAGAGAACTGGCAGTGTGGTGCCAGGACAACAACCTCTCCCTCAATCTGAGCAAGACTAAGGAGCTGATCGTGGACTACAGGAAAAGGCGGGCCGAACAGGCCCTCATTAACATTGATGGGGCTGTAGTGGAGCTGGTCGAGAGTTTCAAGTTCCTTGGTGTCCACATCACCAACGAACTATCAAGGTCCAAACATACCAAGACAGTCGTGAAGAGGGAGCTTCTTTCTTGCTTAGTGGCCTTTCAGGTTGTCGATTATGTCGATTATAGGACTCGTTTTACTGTGGATATAGATACTTTTGTACCTGTTTCCTCCAGCATCTTCACAAGGTCCTTCGATGTTGTTCTGGGATTGATTTGCACTTTTCGCACCAAAGTACGTTCATCTCTAGGAGACAGAACGCATCTCATTCCTGAGCGGTATGACGGCTGCGTGGTCCCATGGTGTTTATACTTGTGTACTATTGTTTGTACAGATGAACGTGGTACCTTCAGGCATTTGGAATTTGCTCCCAAGGATGAACCAGACTTGTGGAGTTCTACAGTTTTTTTCTGAGGTCTTGGTTGATTTCTTTTGATTTTCCCATGATGTCAAGCAAAGAGACACTGAGTATGAAGGTAGGCCTTGAAATACATTCACAGGTACACCTCCAATTGACTCAAATGATGTCCATTAGCCTATCAGAAGCTTCTAAAGCCATGACATCATTTCTGGAATTTTCCAAGCTGTTTAAAGGCACAGTCAACTTAGTGTGTGTAAACTTCTGACCCACTGGAATTGGGATACAGTGAATTATAAATTAAATATTCTGTATGTGAACAATTGTTGGAAAAATTACTTGTGCCATGCACAAAGTAGATGTCCTAACCGACTTGCCAAAGCTATAGTTTGTTAACAAGAAAATTGTGGAGTTGTTGAATAACAAGTTTTAATGACCCAAACCTAAGTGTATGTAAACTTCCGACTTAAACTGTAGCCTCGTTAATGTTATTCTTATTGTGTTGCTTTTTATTCTTACTTTTTACTTTAGTCTACTTGGTGAATATTTTCTTCTTCTTGAACTGCACTGTTGGTTAAGGGCTTGTAAGGAAGCATTTCACGGTAAAGTCTCCCCTTTTTGTATTCGGCGCATGTGACATATAAAGTTTGATTTGATTTGACGTATGCCCATAGTAGGAGGATAAATTCCAAACAGCCCAATCTAAAGGGAGATTCATTAGCCCTTTGATCATGGCCTTTCTTTACACTATAAAAGATACCCCCTTAATGTATAATGTATGTCCTCATGTCTCAGCATGTTCTAATGTCCTTGTTTTTATCTAACTAAATGATGGTTGTGGAGCCTTATGTTTTAATAACCAATACATCCACATGGGTGCAGGCAATGGCTTACAGTAAAACCACATGGGTGCAGGCAATGGCTTACAGTAAAACCACATGGGTGCAGGCAATGGCTTACAGTAAAACCACATGGGAGCAGGCAATGGCATACAATAAAACCACATAGGAGCAGGCAATGGCATACAACAAAACCACATGGGTGCAGGCAATGGCATACAATAAAACCACATGGGTGCAGGCAATGGCTTACAGTAAAACCACATGGGTGCAGGCAATGGCTTACAGTAAAACCACATGGGTGCAGGCAATGGCTTACAGTAAAACCACATGGGTGCAGGCAATGGCATACAATAAAACCACATGGGTGCAGGCAATGGCTTACAGTAAAACCACATGGGTGCAGGCAATGGCATACAATAAAACCACATGGGTGCAGGCAATGTCTTACAGCAAAACCACATTGGTGCAGGCAATGGCTTACAGTAAAACCACATGGGTGCAGGCAAAGGCTTACAGTAAAACAACATAGGTGCAGGCAATGACTTACAGTAAAACCACATGGGTGCAGGCAATGGCATACAGTAAAACCACATGGGTGCAGCCAATGGCTTACAGTAAAACCACATGGGTGCAGGCAATGGCTTACAGTAAAACCACATGGGTGCAGGCAATGGCTTACAGTAAAACCACATGGGTGCAGGCAATGGCTTACAGTAAAACCAGTCAGTGCTCTACTCTCACAAAAATGATTACATTATGGATGAATAAACTGTTTAGCTGTTACACTGATAAGTATTGTATTGGACCTATTCTGAGATTAGGCTAATAGATGTGGCAGCTCCATGAAAGTAAGCTACACCCTTTCTCTGAGTAGTGAGTTATTTTGAGTACAAATTAACATCTTGGTGTGGTGGTGGTCTGTTCCCAGCACTTCCTGTGCGCTGTGTTTTTAAACTAGAAACAACCAGTCCTGTGCAGGTTAGGGTCTGCATCTGGGGCAGAAAAAACACCCCAGTACTTTACAGTAACCTCTCGCTCAGGGTTTTACCAGAACACAACAGGCAGAAGCAGTGTTGGACCAAAGATATTAGACCCAAGCTTTATTTTGTATTCTCAAAAACTAGCCACTCTTGCTTCAAGTGGTAACAATGGTCTTTGTCGCAATTTCTTTATAAAATGATGGACATTTCTCTGGCACTATTCTCTGTTGAAGGATACTGTATTGTAATTGAGTAGTTGCATAGTAAACATGTAGCCTTCAAACGAACATGTTTCAAATTAATTGACAATAACTGAGATTGGAATTTGTTACTGTATGTGTCACTATTACAATCTTGCCACGCCCACATCATTTTACAGTTATGCAAACTATTACCTCTGTCTTCCTATGACCATAGAGAAAGTCATATGCACTTTCATATTACATTCATATAACATTTGAATGGAATTTCCATACACTCTCAAGAGGGAGAACATCTATTTACAGCAACTCACTGTTTCGGCTATGTGGTGGGCTCAACATTTTACATAAACCATGGAAAGCCCCCAACCTGTAGCCAGCACATGCGTACAAACACGCGCATCTGTGCAAAAATATACACCAACACTCACTTGCTCGCTCGCTCACTCACTCACTCATTCACTCACTCATACTGAGTGAGTCATATGCAGACATATAGACACAGGCACACACACTTAGTCACACACAGGGACATAAAATGTTCGGTATGAGTTATTTTTCCCTGTTATATCCCCAAATCATCACTAATAATCACCAAAGTGTCTCAGTGGTTTCTTCATTAAAATATATATTTTGATAGTCAATAACAAATGATGGTTTATCATCATCATGTGTGAGATAACCTTTGTGATACACACTGCTAACAGGTGTTATTTTGCTCCTCTAACTCTGAGGTGTGACGTGAAGGAAGGTTCACACTCAGAAGCACATATTCTCTAGCTCTAACCCTTGCCCACCTGTCTCACCACGATCCCCCCCCATCTTTAAATCACATTTTATTCTCTGAAATACTGCTGCACTGCGGTTAACACACTGCTCAACATTTCCATGACACCAGGAAGAGTGTGTGTTAGTTTTATATATGTATAAAAAAACATGAATCCCCCAAGGAGTGACATTTTCATCCACAAAATATGTTCAGCTTTCCTCTTTTTCAGTGAGAAGATCCAACAAAGAAGACAACTTAAACAGTAAAACAGTCAGCAGCACTCTGCCGTTATGGTCTGGATGAGGTCTCTTTCAGAGCCTATGGGCTCAGTGGACTCGGATGGCTGCATACTCTGAGCATTCGTCATGGGGGGTTGGAATATGGGGGGGTTTCGGGGACCCTCTAGGGGTCTGGTGGTTCAGGCTAGCGTACACAAGGTGGTTTGACCCTTGACCTCCAGCTGTGATGTCAGAGGAAGGCAGAGTTCCGTTTGTCATCAGGAGGCTGTGTGCCGATGCCCTGTTGATGTGTTTGGCATGGGGACCATTGTTGTATAGATTGTCAGAGTGGGCAGGGTTTGGTGTGAATGGTGATAATGCAAAGGTTCCCTTAGAGCAGGAGGAGAGGTCTGGACATGGTGCTGCCTGTGTGGACATTTCCATTAAACACAGAGAAAAACAATTAGACAAAGTCAGGACAGCAAGGCTTCCATTTTGTACAAATGTAGTATATTGAGGACCAGTTTTGTCATGATAGTAAATGACCCAGTGGTTAATAGTAAGATGCTATAAGATTTCCTTACCTGCTCCTTTATGCCGTTATTTGTTGACCTTGTTGGTCCTGAATAATGTGTATATTTTAGAAAGTTAAAGTGACATGTTTGCTGTATTTCAACCTTGTACACAATAAAAGTTTTCATTATTAAATGGGTCTAATAGAAAACCTGAGCTGGCGCACACCAAGAGAATATGATTTAGTGTAGAGGTGCTGACTAACAGTGAATAAAGTTATAAAACAAAGAGAGTCACACACTCCACATGTATAACCTTCCAGTAATATATTGGATAAAAAAACACCAATGTTTCGGCATCACTGTGCCTTCTTCACCCTGGTTACTGGGAGGTTATACATATGGAGTCTGCGACCCTCTTTGTTTTTATAGTAATAAATGGGTAACAGCATTACTCACCTTTACATCCATAAAGATAGAAGAAGGAGATTGGTGTCACCACGACCACCAGCAGTACTATTCCCACACAGATGTAAGCATACGGCAGCCAGCTCAGATATTTCTCATCATGCTTTGCATTTGGTGAGTTGTCTGTTAGAGTAGAAACAGAGGTCTTAACACCAGACACAGTTGTCACTAGCTGATGTGACGTGATTGAATGTCTGTCATTTCATAAAACATTGTCCTACTTGTGTTGTGGTCTGCTGTGCTAGTCATTGTCAGGTTGATATCTGTAGAAATAAGTGTATTAAACAACAAGGACTCAACTGAGTATGTATTTTATTAATTTTAAAACAATTGATTGAGGAAAAAACTAAGCTTTTGTTGGTTACCTGAGACAGAGACATTGATAGCATGGCTAACAATTGATGATTTTTTCCCAGCCATTCCACATCTGTACGAACCATCGTCATTCCTAGATATCTTCTTAAAATCCAAAAATGCAATACGATTTTCTGACCCTCTATCAAATGGTTTCCATCCAATTTTGACTTGCTCTGTCTCATTGATTTGTTTGCAGTTGGCGTCCTCAAATTTACACCAGGTGACACGTAAGGTTTCCCCACAATGTTTTACAGGGCAGTTGATTGTCAGCCGTTTCTGAGGGACAGCATTCCAAACAGTGTTTCTTTTGATTGGCACCTCAATTTCACATGGGCCTTGGTGTGAGAAAAGATGATGGAAACAATTGACATAATTACTACTGATAGGGATCATACTGGTCACTGGTAAAACACAAATGAACATGAAGACCTGTCATATTCAAACTGCGGTTGAGAAGTCACGCTTTGACATGTCCATCACCCATCTCTGACTGACTTTGGTTGATCAATAAGTACATTCAGAAAGTATTCAGAACCCTTTACTTTTTCCACATTCTGTTACGTTACAGCCTTATTCTAAAATTGATTAAATTGTTATTTTCCCTCATCAATCTACACACAATACCCCATAATTACAAATCAAAAAATGTTTTTTAGAAATGTTTGCAAATGTATCAAATATAAAAAACTGAAATATCACATTTACATAAGTTTTAAGACCCATTACTCAGTACTTTGTTGAATCACCTTTGGCAGCCTGAGTTCCTGAGTGCTTTGTAGCAGGTTTTAATCAAATATCTCTCTGTACTTTGCTACGTTCATCTTTCCTTCAATCCTGACTAGTCTCCCAGTCCCTGCCACTGAAAAACATTCCCACAGCATGATGCTGCCACTAAACTTAACCGTAGGGATGGTGCCAGGTTCCTCCAGATGTGACGCTTGGCATTAAGGCCAAAGAGTTCAATCTTGGTTTCATCAGACCAGAGAATCTTGTTTCTTATGGTCTGAGAGTCCTTTAGGTGCCTTTTGGCTAACCCATATTGGGTTCTTGGTCACCTCCCTGACCAAGGCCCTTCTCCCCCAATTGCTCAGTTTGGTCGGGCAGCCAGCTCTAGGAAGAGTCTTGTTCGTTCCAAACTTCTTCCATTTAAGAATGATGGAGGTGACTGTGTTCTTGGGGACCTTCATTGTTGCAGACATGTTTTGGTACCCTTCCCCAAATCTATGCCTCGACACAATTCTGTCTCGGAGCTCTACGGACAATTCCTTCGACCTCATGGCTTGGTTTTTGTTCTGACATGCACTGTCAACTGTGTGACATTATATAGCTTGGTTTGTAAAGGTGTGTGCCTTTACAAATCATGTCCAATCAATTTAATGTACCACAGATGGACTTCAATCAAGTTGTAGAAATATCTCAAGGATGATCAATGGGATGTACCTGAGCTGAATTTTTGAGTCTGATGGCAAAAGGTCTGAATACTTATATACGTAAATAAGCTATTTCTGTTTAGTTTTTTTGACATTTGCAAACATTTCTAAAAACCTATTTTAGTTTTTTTATTATGGGGTATTGTGTGCAGATTGATGAGGAACATTTTTTATTCAATGTTGCAGACATGTTTTGGTACCCTTCCTCCAGATCTGTGCCTCTGTGCCTCGACACATTATTATGTAAATAATATTATTTTTATTTTTATTTTTTTTATGTGTAAATTGACGAGAAACATTTTTTTTTAAATACATTTTATAATAATGCTGCAATGTAATAAAATGTGGAAAAAGTCAAATGGGCTGAATACTTCCGAATGCACTGTACGTAGCATACCGTTGAAGGAAATTTTAAGTAAATTGCCAAAATTAGCAAATATCAATCCCTTTCAAATGTAACACAAAAAGTATGTGTGACAAGATGTGAAACATCTTACCTTGAGCATTGCCATTGATGCAGACCAGGAAGAGGAGACAGAGGACCAGCAGGATGTGGTCAGACCACAGTGGGTCCATCAGGGCAAAGATGCAATGTCTTATGAGATCTCAAGACAGGTCATGCCCGTGTCACTCAGTTAGAGCAAACCGCCTGTGATTACACACGTGAGTTGAGTGGTGACACTGACGATATGTTCTGAATATTTCTCTCTCTCTCTCTCTCTCTCTCTCTCTCTCTCTCTCTTTCTCTCTATCTCCTCTGCATCTACAGGGTTTTTCCACTTCCTGTCCTCCTACATATGAGCCTACCTACCATAGCTCTCTTGTCTATTGCTTCTACTTTAGAGGTCTGTTTCCTCTCCCTCACACATCGTAGGCCAACACGTATATGTATTTTTAGTGGGTTACAGTATATTATTGTAGGTAATTTAATGGGCAATGATCTTTAAACTTGTGCTCAGTTAAAAATATAGCTTTTCACACTTTTAGTAGACACCCTTATCCAGTGCATATATTTTCAAACTAGTCTCCCCGTGGGAATTAGACCCACAACCCTGGCGTTGCAAGCGACATGCTCTACCAACTGAGCTACACTTAACAATTGTATTGTAATCCATTTAGAGGTGTGTGTGTGTGGGGGGGGGGGGGGGGGTCCTCTTTGGTTCTCTATTGCTCCTCTATTGTGCGTCAAGCAAGAGGGAACCTGACCATCAGAACAGCTCCTTGAATCCCTACTTCTTGAAGTTTGCAGATGTGTCTAAAAAACACTTTTTTTACCCTTTGGTGTGTGTACTTTACTATATTTATACTTGGAATGTTGCTTTTCAACAGCAAAATATATATTTTTTTTACCTTGTAGGATGTCTTTAAAAAAAACTTAGTACAGCAAACTTGCTATAGCACCTACACCACCTGTGATAAGAAACATTCACCTGATGACTAATGCTTTCCATTCAGTCACTATCAGAGTTCATTAACAGTTGCAACTTATGTCTTCAGCTACTTACAGAGCGTTACAGTATCGCCATCTTCTGGTGAATAAATTACTGAGGCAGTTCTCCATCCTTGACTGTATTTATTAACACAAGTAACCTAGTTGTATTCAACAGCTACTGTTGAAATGCATTTCACATGAAACGTTCTGCCTCAATAGATATTATTCAAGGGCAGACAAAGATATGTTACACAGCTGATATGATTTTGTCAATTTGATCACATCATCAGGTCATATAGAGTCACAAATACTGCTTTGTTGATCTACATCAGCTTCCTGTATTCTCAGCTCTCTCAGTTCTACTTCTGTATCCTGGGATGTTTCTGCAAACAGAAGCAGCCATAACTATAAACATCCTGCAGATGACACAACACATCACAGCCGTGGGAAGTAGGTGTGCAGCACCCCCTGAAAAATCATAATATCAAAAAATGAAAAATAATAACAAATTTTTAATTTGCATTTTTTTAAAACAAAAGTAGTGCACTGGGCCTTTACTAGTCCTTTATTAGCAGCCCGATATACCCATCTGTAGAAAAAAATAAAAAAGGTCTGCGCTGGGCCTCCCGAGTGGCTCAGCAGTCTAAAGCACTGGAATCGCAGAGTTGTGGCATCACTACAGCCTGGGGTTCGATCGGCTGTGTCACAACCGGCCGTGACCGGGTGTCCCATAGAGAGGCGCACAATTGGGTTAGTGGGGGATTGCCCTTGCCCAGCGGGTCTTTACTTGGCTCATTGCACTCTAGTGATTCCTTGTGGTGGGCCGGGCACCTACAGGCTGAATTCGGTCATCAGTTGGACAGTGTTTCCTCTGACACATTGGTGCAGCAGGCTTCCGGGTTAAGCGAGCGGTGTTCTCGGATCATGTTTCGGAGGACACATGACTCGAACCTCGCCTCGCCTCTCCTGAGCCCGTTGGGGAGTTGAGACAAGATCTTAATTGGACGTCACGAAATTCAGGAGAAAAAGGGGGTAGAATTACAGTTATTATAATTGTTTATTAAACAAAGGTCTGCGCTATGTGTGTGTGTGTGTGTGTGTGTGTGTGGTGTGTGTGTGTGTGTGTGTGTGTGTGTGTGTGTGTGTGTGTGTGTGTGTGTGTGTGTGTGTGTGTGTGTGTGTGTGTGTGTGTGTGTGTGTGTGTGTGTGTGTGTGTGTGTGTGTGTGTGTGTGTGTGCATGCGTGCGTATTACTGTAACTCACCTTGTATTTGTATTTGTTAAGGATCCCCATAAGCTGCTACCTTTCTTCATGGGGTAAAACAACATTAAGGCAGTTATAAACAATAAAAACACTTTTCACAACACATTAAGTGTGTGCCCTCAGGACACTACTCTACTACCATATCAACTATTCAAAATATATGTGTGTGTCTGTGCCTGTGTGTGTCTCTTTACAGTCCCAACTGTTCCATAAAGTAGATTTTTATCTGTTTCTTAAATCTGATTCTACTGCTTGTATCAGTTACCTGATTTTGAATAGAGTTCCATGTAGCCATGACTCTATGTAGTGCTATGCACCTCCCATTGTCTGTTCTGGACTTGGGGATTGTGAAGAGACCTCTGGTGGCATGTCTTTGTGGGTATGCATGGCTGTCTGAGCTGTGTGCTAGTAGTTTAAACAGACAGCTCGGTGCATTCAGCATGTCAATACTTCTAACAAAAACAAGTAGTGATGAAGTCAACCTCTCCGCTATTTTGGATTATTAATGTTATTAATGTTAGCTCTCTGTGTACATTTAAGGGCCAGGTGTGCTGACTGTTCTGAGCAAATTTTAATTTTCCTAAGTCCCTCTTTGTGGCACCTGACCACACAATTGGACTGTAGTCCAGGTGTGACAAAACTAGGGCCTCTAGGACCTGCTTTGTTGATAGTGTTGTTAAGAAGGCATAGCAGCACTTTATTATGGGCAGACTTCTTCCCATCTTAGTTACTGTTGCATTAACATGTTTTGACCATGACAGTATACAATCCAGGGTTACACCAAGCAGTTTAGTCATCTCAACGTGCTCAATTTCTACATTATTCATCAATCAATCAATCAAATGTATTTATAAAGCCCTTCTTACATCAGCTGATGTCCCAAAGAGCTGTACAGAAACCCAGTCTAAAACCCCAAACAGCAAGCAATGCAGGTGTAGAAGCACGGTTGCTAGGAAAAACTCCCTAGAAAGGCCAGACCTAGGAAGAAACCTAGAGAGGAACCAGGCTATGAGGGGTGGCCAGTCCTCTTCTGGCTGTGCCGGGTGGAGACCAAAGATGACTGACCTGATAGTAAGTACAGAATCATATGATACAAGGCATTTATGTATATGTTTTAAATGACCAAAGGGTTCTGACTTTAAATGAAGTACAGCGTCATGCGGTATAGAGTCTATGGATGTGTTATGAATGACCGAAGGTGTCTCACTTCAATTAAAGTATTACAGGACACTACATAAAGTGTCAATAAATAGGTTATTAACGTCCTGCTTATTTATGACGGTTGTCTCATGATCCACAGGTTACTGTAGTGTGTGAGAGGTATTTAAATTGCTTGATGGACCTGCAAAGCTTGCATTAGTGTGTGTGTGTGTGTGTCAGAACCAAGATGATTTGGAGTAGTCTGTTCCCATGCTGGAGACCAGGGCTTTATTACATGCAACCTGTTACAATGGTGCCAATATTTTGTGGCTGATCTTTCAGTGGTTGAGTGGGTGAATGTGTCAAAGACCTGACTGGGCCCAGCACCGCGAGGTATGGCTTGTTTTTGTTGTGTACGTAGTTGTGTACTGAGGAGCATGTAACTTGGTTCCAGAAGAAAGACACTTTTAATTTCTTTAGGCTCGGTGGTTTTAGCAAGGTAAGTGTTTCTTGGTGTAACATCGTCCCCAGGCTATTGCACTCATAGCACATATAAGCCTTGGATATCAATCATTCAAACGTGGCCTTAGTGGGAGTGACCGTAGAATTATATAGGAGTGAACTTACTGAGTAAGGTATTTGTCATCTTCACTACTTAGCACAGTCAAAAAGTCATAATTTTTGCTAACCCTGCCCATTTCCACAATGTATCTTCTTAAAATGTGATTTTAAACCTAACCCTAACTAATGAAGGCCAAGTGTTGTGTGCATTTGGGCGGAACTGTCTGGGAACAAGATGATGTGTTATGTGACTAAGATGACATCAGCACGTCATCCTTTGTAGGTTGGAACAAGACGCATTTCGCTACACCCACAATAACATCTGCGAAACATTTGTTTGTGACAAATACAATTGGATTGTATTTGATTTATAAAGCACATGTTTATATCATATTCAGCATTGTGGGTTATGTCACTTTTGACATCGGTGATTATGTCACACAGTTATGCCACATTTATGATCCCTTTATGACATGTGATTTTAAAGGGCTAAGTAACACATGCTTTGTAACACATTTCTGTAGTGCTTATGAAACAGGACCCAGAGGGTCATGGCTGTGATCGGAGAAAACTGAGGATGGATCAACAACATTGTAGTTACTCCACAATACTAACCTACATGACAGAGTGAAAAGAAGGGTACCTGTACATAAACATATTCCAAAAGATGCATCCTGTTTGTAATAATGCACTAATGTAAAACTGTGGCAAATACATGAACTTTGTAACCCACCGCCTTGATTCGGTCTTATGTTGTTGTTTTTTTATTGAATAAAAATAGAGACTCAGCAACAAAATGGTATATCATACATTGCAGTTGAGAAGCAATGGTAAAGTAATTCTGCTTGGAAAGTTGATCAAGTTGTAATCCCATTTTTGAGAAAATGGTCCTTGGATGTTTTGGTACTCATACTGGAGAGCTGTTTTTTGTCTACACCTACTCAGCGTCTTTCACCCCCTCTTAAACCTTAGCCCCACACATCTCTTTAAGGACTCACATGTGAGGCCATGTGCTAAACAGAGTGAGCAAGGTAATGTAGTAAACAATAAAAGATTTAAAGACTTAAAAGATTTAAAAACAGAGTGAGCAAGGTAGTGTAGTAAACAACCAAAGATTTAAAGACTTAAAAGATTTAAAAACAGAGTGAGCAAGGTAGTGTAGTAAACAACCAAAGATTTAAAGACTAAAAGTAGTGAAAGTAGTAGCCTACATTAAGAAAAACTATAGGTAAAAATACACTTTATTTAGTCCTTGGCCTATGTCCTAATCTGACTTTGAAAGTTTCCAGATAAAAATAGTATTTAAATATTTTCTAATGATTAGAGGATGCTAACCCTTTCACATGAAGGGTCATGTGAAATAAATGCTATAACCAGCCCCCAGCCACATCTAGCTAAGTGGATGGATCACCATTGTTTAGATATGCACACATGGCCATGAAATACAATAGATAGCCATAATCACCCCCAGACACACCTGGCTTAGTTGATGGGTCATGTAATCATTTTCTTGCAAAGTTGAGTCTTTTGTTTTAGGTATGTTGCTAGCTAGCTAACATTAGTCTATAACTAGCAATGCAAATGGCTTAAGATACTAATATTACTACACAGATCAAATATGTAACGTTAGCTAGAGAGCCAGCAAGCTACCGTTCGCTAGCTAGCTAACAGTATAATTTAACTTGAAAACGATTTGACCAAATTAGAAACATGTAATATTTCTCTTACCCGTATACATGGATGAACTCTTTGCGACAGTGTGTCTTTCTGTTTGTAGCTAGCTACAGCTTGTTTGTCCCTGTTGTAACTTTAATGGGTTACAGAGTTAATGATAACAGTTCATTCATTGAGATGTATCTAAAGATGTGTTTTTACAGTCATTTACATATGTAAGAGTAATTGTGTTAGAATTCATGTGATGGAGATTGACAGAACTATGTACATATTTCTGTTGTATTGGACTACGCTATTATCATGTTTGAAGGTAAGATCCAGGTGTCACGTCTGCTCCCGCTCTTCCCTCCCCCTGGCGCTTGAGGGCGCCAGATTGCCTTGCATCACGCACTCCTGCCATCCACCACGCACACCTGCCTTCCCTCGTCACGCGCATCAGCGTTATTGGACTCACCTGGACTCTCTTATCACCTGTTTATTTCCTCACCTATATTTGTCAGTTCCCCAGCTCTGTTCCCTGCAGCTTCATTGATTGTTTTTTGTCTTTGTTTTCTGTCGCTGTTCCTGTCTCGTTCTATGTCTGTACTTATTAAATGTTACTCCCTGTACCTGCTTCGGCTCCCCAGCATCAACCCATGTGACAGAATGCAGCAGCCATCATTCGAAGCATCGGGGATTACTGGCGTTCTGGTTGGTATGGTGGTAGCGGCTCTGGGTCGCCACCGATGGAACCGGGGGTGCCGAGCCAGCTCGTCGGGCTTCCATGCTTCCTAGCTGGCTCAAGAGGTTTCCTTGCCCCGGTTGGCTCGGATGCCGCCCATCCCACGTCGGGCATCAGCCGGATTGTCAGTTCTTATTCACCCAGCCGATCCAAGAGTTTTTTTTGGTTTTGTTGGTGACGTCGGGGTGGATTCCACCACCGATGGACCCGGGGGTGCCTAAACAGCCCGTCGGGCTTCCACGCCCTGGCTGGCTCGAGAGGTTTCCTTGCCTCGGTTGGCTCGGTTGGATTCCCATCCCACGTCATACTCCTCCGGATCATCTGGCTTCTTCAGCAGGATCGACAGGCATCTTGCCTCAGTCGGATCGTCAGGCTTCCATGCCACAGCCAGCTCGTCAGGCTCTCATGCTCCTGCTGGTTGGTTGGGCTCACACACACCAACCGGCTTGCCCAGAGCCCATGACTCAGCCAGTTCCCACAGGTGGGACGACAGGTGGCGCTCCTAGAGGGGGTGGTACTGTCACGTCTGCTCCCGCTTTTCCCTCCCCCTGGCACTTGAGGGCGCAAAATTGCCTTGCATCACGCACTCCTGCCATCCATCACGCACACCTGCCTTCCCTCGTCATGCGCAGCAGCGTTATTGGACTCACCTGGACTCACTTAACTTATTTCCTCCACTATATGTGTCAGTTCCCCAGCTCTGTTCCCCGCTGCTGCATTGATTGTTTTTTGTCTTTGTTTTCTGTTTGCTGACGGTGTTCCTGTCTCGTTTTATGTCCGTTATTTATTAAACGTTACTTCCTGTACCTGCTTCGTCTCTCCAGCATCAATTCATGTGACACCAGGTGCAGACAGTGTCGAAGTAGGCAAAGGTACAGGACGGTAGGAAGGCTCAGTTTCAGGTTCAGGTCAGGCAGAGGTCAGTAATCCAGAGTAGTGGGGCAAAGGTACAGGACGGCAGACAGGCAGAGGTCGGCAATCTAGAGTTGTGGGGCAAAGGTACAGGATGGCAGGCAGACAAAAAGGTCAAAACCATGAGAAAAAAAATAGCTATAGACAGGAACAAGGGAGAAACTGCTGGTTGGTTTGATAAACAAAACAAACTGCCACAGACAGACAGAAAACACAGGTATGAGTACCCAGGGGATAATGGGGAAGATGGGTGACACCTGGAGTGGGGTGGAGACAAGCACAAGGACAGGTGAAACAGATCAGGGAGTGACAGCTATTGACTGCAAGTGCCAGATTGCCTTGCGACAGGAAGTAAAAACGAGATCTTGCCAGTTAACTACAAGTGACAAGTGATTATCCTGGCTTTCGCTAGCAACTTTCTTTTATTGTTTTGTAAAATCTAAAGCGGTGAAATGTAAAGTGAACAAGTATTATTACTAAAAATAAGTTTAATCATTACTTTGAAGATAGTCATTCTATATTTTTGGTGCTGAAACTCGGAGTATGAGCTGCAACGAAGATCAGTGGGATGACTGACTGAAACGTAGGCATTAAGCTGAAAGAATGATATAAAAGCAGAGTACCATCCGAGTTGCCACAATACAGATTTTGAATCAGATTGAGCTGGAAATAACCTAGTCATATCCGGATACCGATCCCTTGAGTACATTGTTGGAATTGCTGTCAGCTAAGGAGGACAGCTTGTTTGAACTTGATCGTGGAATTGAACACCCTAGGACAGATTGGAGGTGGAGATTGCATGCACAGAGGATTACAAAGAACGCGTTATCATGCTGAAGAGCCGTGCACAACGGGTGATAAAACAGGTGAAAAAACAGGACCTCAATCCACTACCAGCACGGGTGAGTAATGCTAGCTCAAAAAGATCACAGAGACAATCAGTAAGGCTATCAAAGTTGATTCATGAGAAATTCGATGGAGATGTCAGTATGTGGCAGGAGTTTTGGAGCCAGTATGAGACTACTATTCACAAGAATGATTTACTGTGCAATAAAGACAAGTTTACCTACCTGAAAACGTATCTCACTGGAACAGCTGCAAAGGCAGGACTGATGTTGACAGTTACTATGATGATGATGCAATCAGTCTGCTCAATAGCAGATTTGGAAGGAAACATCTTGTGATTAGTGTTCACATGACAAAGCTGCTGAATCTCACTTCTGTGAAGAAATCCTCTGCCCTTTTGTGACTAGGGGGCAGTATTTTCATTTTTGGTATTTTGTCGGGACAAGATGCTAGAATATGCATATAATTGACAGTTTAGGATAGAAAATGTTCTAAAGTTTCCAAAACTGTAAAAATATTGTCTGTGAGTATAACAGAACTGATATTGCAGGCGAAAGCCTGAGAAAAATCCAATCCGGAAGTGCCTCATCTTTTGAAAGCTCTGCGTTCCAATGCGTCCCTATTGAGCAGTGAATGGGCTATCAACCAGATTACTTTTTCTCCGTATTCCCCAAGGTGTCTACAGCATTGTGACGTAGTTTTAGGCATTTATGTTGAAGAATACCCGTAAGCGGCTACATTGCGCAAGTGGTCACCTGATGGATCCCAGAGTGATTCTCGTGTAAAATACAGAGGAAGCCATTATTCGGTCCTGCTGAAAAACCAATTGTCCCGGTGGATATATTATCAAATAGATATTTGAAAAACACCTTGAGGATTGATTATAAACCATGTTTGCCATGTTTCTGTCGATATTATGGAGCTAATTTAGAATATTTTTCGGTGTTTTCGTGACTGCAATTTCTGGGCAATTTCTCAGCCATACGTGAAGAACAAACGGAGCTATTTCGCCTACAAAAATAATATTTTGGGAAAAAAGGAACATTGGCTATCTAACTGGGAGTCTCGTGAGTGAAAACATCCGAAGCTCATCAAAGGTAAACGATTTAATTTGATTGCTTTTTTGATTTCCGTGACCAAGTTACCTGCTGCTAGCTGGACAAAATGCTATGCTAGGTTATCGATAAACTTACACAAATGCTTGTCTAACTTTGGCTGTAAAGCATATTTTGAAAATCTGAGATGGCAGGGTGATTAACAAAAGGATAAGCTGTGTCTCAATATATTTCACTTGTGATTTTCATGAATAGGAATATTTTCTAGGAATATTTATGTCCATTGCGTTATGCTAATTAGTGTAAATCGATGATTACGCTCCCGGACCCGGGATGGGGAGTCACTAGAGGTTAATAAATGTATTAAGGCAGCTATATGAAATTCAGATTTGAAGCTTGGACTCACTGGGTGTAGTGTCAGAAACCTACGGAAGCCTACTATGCCTAATCTTACTGCAGATGATTCCAGAGGACATAGCTCTTGACTATAGTCGTCAGAGGGGAGTAGAAGAGTTTGTTTCCTACAGGAGGTTCAGAACAGGGAGATAGCACTACAGATGACAAGATCATGCAACCAACAGAAAGAGAGCAAACCATGGAATAAGTCATGCTCCTCCAATGAAATTAAAACAAGAAGACCCAGAAGGAACATAACGGTCTATTCTGTGGCAGTGCAGACCCCAAATCAGAAAACTGCCCTGACCACAATATTACTACAAGCAAAGACAAACGAAAGAAAATGGGAAGATGCTTTGTATGTTTAGGACAGAAACACATAGAAAAATTCTGTAAAGTCAAAGACGTGTTGTGCAGCATGTGTAAGCAGACGTCACATTGCTGTGTGTACCTGTAAGAGGAGTGAGGTGCAACCTCCTACTGTTTCTGCAGATGCTGTTGTTTCCTCAGTTATTCCCCATTCAGTGAATATGAAACCAGATGGACGGAACACTGTGTTGCTACAAACGGCAAAGGCATGGGTAGAAGGCCCATCGGGCAGGAATATAGCTTGTTGCTTACTAGATGAAAGTAGTCAGAGAAGCTTCATACATGAAGGGCCTGAAGCTACCAGTAATCAGACAAGAGGCACTCACTCTTCACACATTTCGCTCCTCTGCTCCAGCAACATCCCAACCCAACACAATGAAGTCATCTTGGAGAATGTCTGGGACAAACAGTAGATTAAATAGAGGCAATTGAAACCCCACAAGTGTGCACAGCTGTGATGATGGTTCCTAGTGAGAAGATTCAATAGAAAGGGACTGCAGCTTGCAGACTTTCCAGGAGATGACAATTATCCTGAAATCGCTGTCCTGATAGGTGCAGATTAATACTGGCAGATGGTATCAGGCCGAGCGGAGCGACTGACAGAGACGTTGGTTGCTTTGGAGAGCAACTTTTGGATGGTCGGTGCAGGGACCAGTGTCCATGTCAAGTGTCGCCGAGACAACATGCATGTTCATCCCACTTAAAAAAGACACACGTCTCCAAACAACTTTATGCATTATGGGAGCTGGGTATCACAGGCCAGAAAGCACTGAACCCAGAAGAAAACGAGGCTCTACAGTGGTTCAAGAGAACAACCACCTTCAAAGATGGATTATACCACATGGAGTTGCCATGGAATCAAGAAATGCCAGAACTGCAAGATAACTATAGAAATGCCAAGAAACAGTTTGAAGGTCTGAAGAAAAGACCGAAGAAGGATGTGATCGTTGTACAGCAGATACAATGAAGTAGTAGACGACTGCTTGCAACAGGATATGGCAGAGGACATGTCCAAGGATAATGCATCAAGCACAGACAACATGAAATACTCAGAGAGGACAAGATGACGACAAAACTGAGAGTGGTGTTTGATGCCTTGTCACATGAAGATGGCTGTCCATCCCTCAATGACTGTCTACTCACAGTAGACAGTCATTGAGGAAGTCTGCTCCCTGCTATCATCTCGGGCAGAGGGTATGGCTATCCATTCTGGATCTGCTCCTTCGGGTGAGTCCGGTAAACTTCCCCCCATTTTATCGGCCCTTCCCCATCTCTAAGATTCTCCCACTCTGTCTGCCGAATTCTTTCTCTTTGCTCTTGTATTCCTTAATAGGATGTCGGTAGGCGGACCTGGGAGGGTCGTCAATGAAATGAGACACACCTGGGCTTGGCTGTGTCCCGGGGATAAATATACCTTTCCCCCATTCATTGAGGAGACTCTCTCTACCCAGACACACTGTATTTTTGGTTGTGGCATTTTGTGGCTTGTTTGTTTTGGGACCTCTCAACACCCCTCATTATCATTATTTACAGTCAGGTCCATAAATATTTGGACATTGACCAAGCTATTATTATTTTAGCTGTCTACCACAGCATATTGGAGTAAAGCTTTAATTTGCATCCAAATTTGGGTGAACAGGGTAGGAATGACAGCACTTTTTATATGTGGATCCCCCCTTTTTAAGGGACCAAACGTAATTGGACAATTGGCAGCTCAGCTGTTCCAGGTGTGTTTCCCTCATTAGTTAATTTACAAGTAAGCAGATAAATGGTCTGGAGTTGATTTCAAGTGTGGCATTTGCATTTGGAATCTGTTGCTGTTAACCCTCAATATGAAGTCCAAAGACTTGTCACTGGCAGTGAAGTAAGCCATCACTAGGCTGAACAATCTAAACAAATCCATCAGAGAGATAGCAAAAACATTTGTGTTGGCCAAATCAACTATTTGGTACATTCTTAAAAAGAAAGAATGCACTGGTGAGCTCAGGAACACCAAAATGCACGGAAGACCATGGAAAACAACTGTGGGTGATGACAGAATAATTATTTCCCTGGTGAACAAAAACCCTCGAGGGGGTAGAAGTATCTGTATCAAAGTCAACATTCAAGAGAAGACTTCACCAGAGTAAATACAGATAGTTTACCACAACATGTAATCCATTGGTAAGCCTCAAACAGGAAGACCAGATTAGAGTTTGCCAAACAACATCTAAAAAAGCCTGTACAGTTCTGGAACAACATCCTATGGACTGATGAGACAAAGACCAACTTGTACCAGAATGTTGTATGGAAAAGGAAATAAACTGCTCATGATCCGAAGCATACCACCTCATCTGTGAAGCATGGTGGAGGTAGTGTTATGGCGTGGGCATGTATGGCTGCCAATGGAACTGGTTGCCTTGTATTTATTGATGATGTGACTACAAGCAGCATCATGAATTCTGAAGTGTTTAGGACTATATTATCTGCTTAGATTCAGCCAAATACTTAAAACTCATTGGATGGTGCTTCACAGTGCAGATGGACAGTGACCCGAAGCATGTTGCGGAAGCAACCCAATACTTTTTTAAGGCAAAGAAGTGGAATGTTCTGTAATGGCCAAGTCAATCACCTGACCTGAATCCAATTGAGCATGCAAAACTCACAATTTAATTTAGGATTATGTTAGTTTGTCCAATTACTTTGGAGCCCCTAAAATTGGGGGGGCACATGTAAAAAAAAGTCCTGTAATTCCTACACCGTTCAACTGATTTGGATGCAAATACCCTTAAATCAAAGCTGAAAGTCTGTTTCCTTTCAAATCCAATGTGGTGGCGTACAGAGCCAAAATTATAATATTTATGGACCTGACTATATGCACGCAACCACTCACTTACACTACTGATTACACTAAACACACCACTGTTAATTGTATATAGTTTACTTTAGTTAATAAATATATTTTTGTTATTCCTTGATCTCTGCATTGTCTCCCTTTTTGTTACGGGCTACGAGCCGGTTCGTGACACTCTATACATCCCACTTTTCATGTGTCTAGGATCAAACCTCTGTCTCACAGCCCTTTGTCTCCTTTTTCCAGGCCCACGCATCTTCCCCATCTCATCGACGGCAATCTGGCGTACGCGGTGAGGTGCCTCCTGAGTGTTCAACCTCAGGAATTCCAGTACCTGGTTGACTGGTAAGGTTATGGCCCAGAGGAGAGGTAGGGGTAGGGGTACGGTCAGTCCCTGATCTGTTTCACCTGTCTTGTGCTTGTCTCCACCCCATCTGACCATTCTGCCTGCCCTGACCCTGAGCCTGCCGGTCGTTCTGTCCCTGTTTGATGCTGTCTTGGATTACCAACCTCTGCCTGCCCTCAAGTCTAGTCGCCAGGTCACTGTACTGCTTACAGCAAACAGCACAGACATCACTGAACCCATCTCTCAGAGTGATCACCTGGATAAAGATATTCATAGCCAATGCTTGCACAAACATAAAGATGCAAGGTGAACTGACTGCTGATGAACTGTTGGAGGCAGAAAAATACTGATTCATGGTAACACAAGACAGAGTTTTAGTCAGGAAATCGAACTACTGAAGTCAGGAAAAAGCCTAAACAATGACTGTAAAATCGGAGAACTGAAACTGTTCTTAGATGAACACAAACTACTCCGTTTAGGAGGAAGACTGCAACAGTCCAACTTCACATTCAAAGAGCAGCACTCATGGATTCTGCACAACAAGCACAAATACTCAGAAATGCTGATACAGTACCGAAAAATGTGATGCATTCTGGAGTAAGAGACACTCCAGTACAAATCAGAGAGCGATACTGGATCTTGCGTGGTAGGCAGCTAGTCAAGAGCACAGTGGCAAAATGTATAGTCTGCAAGAGATTCAAGGTAAGGGGCGGACAGCAGGTCAATGCGCCTTTACCAAAAGACAGAACTGAATCACCACCATTTGATGTCACAGGTGTGGATTTTGCAGGACCACTCTACGTGAAAGAAAATGGTTCTGTGAAGAAGTCATAAGTTGTGCTGTTCACTTGTGCTGTAACCAGAGCAGTGCAGTTGGAACTAGTCTCAGATCAGTTAACATAGATATTCCTGTTAGCTCTGAAAAGATGAATCTCAAAGAGAGCATTATACAATGTAATCTATTCGGACAATGCAAAAACGTTCAAGAGAGCTGATCAGGACTTGAAAGAGCTGTGGAAAGCAATCAAAGAGCCCCACCTTTTGCCGTTCTTCTCAGAAAGGGGCATCACCTGGAGGTTCATTGCCGAGCGAGCAGCCTGGTGGGGCGGATTCTGGGAAAGACTCATCAGGTCAGTGAAAACATGCCTGAGAAAGGTTCTCGGGAGAGCTTCGTTAAACTTTGAAGAGATGTGCACAGTCCTGACAGAGGGTGAAGCTATCCTAAATTCTAGGCCTCTGACCTTCGTGCACAATGAAGTGGATAAATGACAACCCCTAACACCAGCACGCTTCCTAGTGGGTAAAAGACTAACCTCTTTGCCCAAGCCATTTCCGGCTGACGCTCAGGACCCAACGCTCAACAACGAGGAAATGAAACGTAGATGGAAGTATAGGCAGAGACTTGTGACCAGCTTCTGGAACAGCTGGCAAAGAGACTACTTGCTGGATCTAAAGTCAGCACACTGCTGTGACACACCACAGCCCACACCTAGACAAACTTGGAAACTAGGAAGATTTAGGAACTGTTTCCAGGCCGAGGTGGCCTGATTAGGTAATGTTCAGTTCGTACTGCCTCAAGGACTTTGTTGAGAAAGCCTATTCAGTTGATATACTCAGTAACCCATTGTTACGTTAATGGGTTACCGAGTTAATGTTTACAGTTAAATAATTAGTATTCATGTGATGGAGATTGAGAGAACTATGTACATATTTCTGTTGATTTGGTTAGTATTGGATTAAGCTATTGATTGCAAGTACCAGAATGCCAGGAAGTAAGAAAAACGAGAACGCGCCAGTTACATACATTTGACAAATGATTATCCTGGCTTTCGCTCAACATTCTTTTATTGTTTTGTAGAATCTAAAGTGGTGGCTGTATCATGTTATGGATATGCTTGTCATCAGAAAAGTTTTTTTAGGATAAAAATAAATGGAATAGACCTAAGTGCAGGCAAGATCCACAGGAAAACCTGGTTCAGTCTGCTTTCCAACAGACACTGGGAGACAAATGTACTTATTAGCACGACAATAGCCTAAAACACAAGGCCAAATACACACTGGAGTTGCTTACCAAGACGACATTGAATGTTCCTGAGTGGCCTAGTTACAGTTTGGACTTAAATTGGCTTGACAATCTATGGCAAGACTTGAAAATGGAGGTCTAGCCATGGTGAACAACCACCTTCATAGCTCTTGAATATTTTTTTTTAATAATCATGTGCAAATGGCAATCCAAATGACAATCCAGGTGTGCAAAGCTCATAGAGACTTACCCTGAAATGTCTCACAGCTGTAATTGCTTCCAAAGAAGTGGTTAGGTGTGTGTGTGTGTGTGTGTGTGTGTGTGTGTGTGTGTGTGTGTGTGTGTGTGTGTGTGTGTGTGTGCGTGTGTGCGTGTGTGTGCGTGCGTGTGTGTGTGTGTGAACATGATGACACCATCACAAACTACGACATTGTTGGTTCAGTTGAAGTTTGCATGTGGGTATTGAACATACGCCCACAGAACTGTTGATATGCTTTGAAATACATATCTGGTAAGGTCTTGTAAGTAAGCATTTAACTGTAAGGTTTACACCTGTTGTATTCGACACGTGACAAATACAATTTGATTTTATTTGATATATTGACACTACAGTAACATTCATGGTGAGTTTTTTTCATGGCACTACACATGCAGTAAAATGTGAATTATATGACACCTACTGTATAATAACATGTTGTTACTGATACCAAAGGACTATGATAATATTCAACCTATTATTTCTAATTGACCTCCATTTTCAGGTAAGTCATGGTCTCTACTCACAGATGTGGGATCTTAAGTTGATCCGCCTGTTGCAGGATAACTTTCCTGCAAAACGTGTAGTGTATTTAAGGTTTAAAAAGGCTTCTGAAGTTTGTAAATTCCACTTTGAAATTGTAGACTTGATTTTCCCAAGGTAAAAATCTGTCATACTGCCCCTGAACAAGGCAGTTAAAACCCCTGTTCCTAGGCCATCATTGTAAATAAGACTTTTTTCTTAACTGACTTGCCTAGTTAAATAAAAAACATGCTATCTTACCGTGTGTGTGTGTGTGTGTGTGTGTGTGTGTGTGTGTGTGTGTGTGTGTGTGTGTGTGTGTGTGTGTGTGTGTGTGTGTGTGTGTGTGTGTGTGTGTGTGTGTGTGTGTGTGTGTGTGTGTGTGGAGTGCTGCTGTAAACCACAGAGCACAGGAAATCAGTATATCAAACATACCGTTGTCGCTCTCCTTCTCTCTCTCTGACTGATGTGTGTTCTTCCACACTCTATCTTGTGTCAGTTATTAGTTAACGGCGACAGAGCAGAGTTGTCGTGGCACCACGACCTCGACACCTGGCACGTTCTGAGCACCATCCAACCCGGGCACCCCGGATCAGCTGACTCACCATGGGAAACTATATATGTGGTACACTGAGGTGAGCACTCCCTGAGGAACATGCACTCACACACCAAACACGCACACATTTGGTTTGTTCTTGTTAGTGTGTTCTGCTTCTTTCAAAACTGTCTTGCTGTAGTTGATCTATTTTGAAAAAGTGACATTACTTTCTTGTTGGTCTCAGAGAGATGATGGCCTGTTGCTGACAGGGCATATGGCCTCTGTCTGAGTACGTATACAAGCATTTGTACAGAGCTTCCTGTTGCAGCAACAGTGTTGAGTAGGGCCAATAACTTCGCAGTGAATACTCATTAAAACTCTTTAATAGCAATATGTTTTCATTTGAAGTGCACACATTGTGACAGCTCTCTCTCCCATTTCTGTTGGGTGACCAATTCAATTTACACTCTTCTCTGTTGTTAGAGTGAGTAGTGAATGACATGTATAAACTTTGTCCTCTGTTTCCTTTTTTCAGGAAGAAGAAAAATAAAGATGGTAATACTTCTACTTCTTTTATAAAAGTATGTACATTTTCTTGTTATGCTTTAAAGTATTTGTTAAAATTAAATAAAAACATGGCTACGTGTATGATTCTCTTCAGGAGATGACAGTGATGATCATAGCAGCCCAGACACAGAAAAGAAGGTATGAAGTACAAACAATATTTGGCATCATCCAACACATGGATGATATGACACTGAGTTGAGTACTGGGTTAGGGTCAATTTCATTTAAATTCAAGAAGTACACTGAAATTCTAATTATTTTCAATGCTTTTCAATAATACATGCATGTGTGTGTGTGTGTGTGTATAATTCTGTCTCTCGCTGGATCACAGTTAGAAAATGACTTTTTTGGGCTCTTCAAACAAGTAGCGACAGTTGTAAGAGATATGGATGATTTATAATAAGTATGTTAGATAAAGTTCACAGCATGTTTGTTTTGCTTGTCAGGTGAGAGGTGGATTCTGTAGTATCAAAGGCTGTATTCATGGTTCAAAAAGTGTGCAAAGAAGTAGATCATAGTCAAAACCGCTGTCTGATATACACAGATAATGTGTGTCTGTATGCTACATATTCAACAAGTACAGAAGCTTCCTTATCAGTCTAAAATGATCCAATTCACCTGTGATACATTCTCACTAGATCAGTGGTCATGGGGGAGAGGAGTTATTTTAAAAATGTATATTCTATTTTAGCCAACAAGTTTTTCCTGATCAGGTCACGTGGTCAGGGATCATTCCTGGCCCTTATCATAAAGAAAAAGATACAAGAAAAGGAAGCTTATTTAAGACAATTACAACATAACTTTAGTTTCACCTCATTGTTTCCATTTTGTGACAGGAAGAAGATGTGACATACGCCACCATTGACCATAGCAACACCAAGACAACAGGTGTCATAATAGATTCTCACGCTAACGACTGTGACTACGCCATTGTTAAACCTCCAACTTGCCTCGCCCACCAGTCGTTAATGAAAGAAGACTGTGCAGATGACTATGTCTTCATGGGCTGACCTCATGTACAATGTGTGTGTGTGTGGGGGGGAGGGACATTTTGAAGAGGGACAATGGAGATGCAAGGTGGACATAGGCCTGGGGCAAGCTGGACAGCACCTTCCTGGACCAAAATACCCTAGATGTGACTATGATAGCGCCCACAAATGGAACTTTTCTTTGCAAGAATTATGTGCTCCTATAGTTGTATTTAATTATGTTTTACAGTCACATTATGCTTATGTTAATGTTTACATTTTTCCCCTAAGAGAAACGGATGCTTTAGTTCAAACTTTCTATGTGGTTTATTTGGCCTCTTGACAGAGGGAACATACAGGCCAGAGATTCAAAGGCTATAGCTATCATACTGACCCCTGAGATACAACTACCAACCACACCACACACACATGAGATGTTTATGGTTTGCGATAGAATTACGTGTTTGAATTTTCTGCAAAATATTTTCTTTTCACAAATCTATTTGAATGAGATACAGTAAGGTGAGAGCGGGATTGGAGATACTGTTGTTTTGTGAACCGGTCTTAGCTGTTTCTCAAAATCACCAGGAACTGTCGTATCCTATCAATGATGGATGCAAAGATGGATTAAATCAACATCGTTAGAACTTTTGTATCCTTACGTTTATAACATCAATGGCAACAATCAACGGCAGACAATTTTCTGCAACTTCAAGATTGAACAAATTAATATTTGGGGGCTTCTTTAATACTAAAGAGCGGAAGACAAAGAGCAACTGTCAAAGACGTAAATAGCCAATAATGTGGATCCTTAGCAGGTAAAAAATAGAACCTCTGTCAAAATAGATCAATTTAGCTCCCTCTTTAGTCAGCATTAATCACAAATCACATAATAGCCTACAGATTAAGTATGTTAACCAAAACATGTTTCAATTCAAGGGCCATGCTCATCAAAATGGACCATATGGACTGATAATCAGCAGGTGATTGTTTCAAATCCTAGGTGAGCCACGCTATAGATTCAACCTATATGTTGCTTTGTCACTCTGTATCACTAAGCCTACTTATACTGGACTTCCTTTACTAGTCTCCTACACTACTCCCTTGATCTGTCATAACTGTGTTTCTAACATCACAAAATTTGTGAAAGCAAGATGGAGGAAAGTCCACCATGAGTTGTCACATTATTGTATTCCCCTGTCCTTCTTCTTTGAGATGTGTGGTTAGGAAAGAGGTGAACTCATAGAAAACGTCTTTGTGGAAAGGAAATCTAAGCTGCAGTCCAAGCACGTAATTTTTAACCCCTCAGCCCTTGCGCTAGCTACTTTCGCTTTGGGGAATCTGGATGCAGTTTGATTGCAATTGGTACAATTCACTAACGTTGCCCCCTCGAACCCTCGATTTAGCTTGAGGTAGCGAGTGAAGAACTTTGATCGCTTGTGGGGTTGCCATGACCTACATTTTAATGATAACTGTAGTCACATGTTGTTATGTTGTGTTGATACCATGCTGTGTTGTCATGTGTTGCTGCCCTGCTATGTTGTTGTCTTAGATCTCTCTTTATGTAGTGCTGTGTTGTCTCTCTTGTTGTGATGTGTGTTTTTTCCTATATTTATATTGTATTTATTTTTTATTTTTAATCCCTGGCCCCCGTCCCCGTAGGAGGCCTTTTGTTAGGCCGTCATTGTAAATAAGAATTTGTTCTTAACTGACTTGCCTAGTTTTAATAAAGGTTAAATAAATAATATAATAAAATAAATAAAATAACATTTATAAAATGTATAAAAACATGTCATACTGCGGTAGCTGCGAAGTGTCAAATTTAGATAGCTTGCAAAAGAAATGTATAGATAACATTGATTTTTGTGTTCGCAAATTGGCTTTGTCTCCTAGTGAGGACCCTGTAAAACGTAAGCTACCTTCATAAACGGATTTTGGGGAATTCTGAAAACTATTAGAATAAATTACTGTAAAACTAGCTAGCCAACTAGCTGACAGGAGTGCTAGCTAGCTAAGTTAGCTTGCTAGGTACATTAATAGCTTTTGGTTAGTTGTTTTTATGCTCAATTTCAAGATTTCCACCATGGACGTTGTTTCTCCGATCATCACTCGTCGTCACTTGGGCAAGGGACATTTGAGGTACACTCGGATGTGAAGATGTAAAACTTAATTCAAGGGCTGAGGGCTGTCTACTTTGAATTTGGAATGCAGCCCTTAACATACCCTCTTTCTCATAAAATTAGTTCACCTATATTCTCCAGCAGAGGGTGCATATCCCCTGCTTTATGGAAAGCAGTCAACAGTATGCCAACGATATTGATAACTAACCCAAGATAGTTCATCTGTGTTGTTTACAGTGGGAGCAAATGATACATAGTGGGCAGAACAAGCAATTAGGTTGACAAAGTTATGCACGAGCTAGCGAGATCCTACTGGTGCATTGTAGCATGTATTTGCATATTTCCATTAGGGAATGCCTCCATTGTGAAGTGTGCGTGGGTGCAAACCCAATTCGACCCAGCACTCCTTTAAAACAACGCAATTTAAAAAAAACTTTGACAAAAAGTCTATTAAACTTAGTGCACTGTGTTCATAACATATTCTAGTTTTAGGAACAGAAAGATGTTTCATCAATGAGAACATTTGCAGAATGTCGGCCCAGTTTCAGCTAGTTCCAACCTCCCTCACAATCCGTGACTGGACTTTCTCTCACTCACATATTTGGTGATGAGAACTTTCTAGACAGATGTTTCAGATTTATAGCCCCTATGTTGTGTCTGGGGTACCCCATTCTGTCTGTGAGTATACTGTATCATGTCACATCCTATGAAATTGACCAATACAAACAAACATGCAGTAGTGTAAAGTACTTAAGTAAAAATACTTTAAAGTACTGCTTAAGTAGTTTTTTTTTGGGGGGGGGGGTATCTGTACTTTACTATTTATATTTTTGACAACCTTTACTTCACTACATCCCTAAAGAAAATGATGCACTTTTTACTCCGTACATTTTCCCTGACACCCTACTGCCTCTGATCTAGCGGACTCGCTAAACAAAAATGCTTTGTTTGTAAATGAATGTCTGATTGTTGGAGTGTGCCCCTGGTTTGCATAATATAAGCCATTTGAAATTATTCATACTTTTACTTTTGATACTTAAGTCTATTTAAAACCAAATTATTTTAGACTTTTACTCAAGTAGTATTTTACTGGGTGTAACGGTTTTCTTGAGGTGAAGGAGAGGCGGAGCAAAAAGCAGCGTGGTTTCTATTCATGGTTCTTTAATGAAGAAAACTATACATGAACAGACTAACAAAAACAAGAAAACCTAAAACAGCCCTATCTGGTGCAAACACAGAGACAGGAACAATCACCCACAAACACACAGTGAAACCCAGGCTACCTAAGTATGATTCTCAATCAGAGACAACTAATGACACCTGCCTCTGATTGAGAACCATACTAGGCCGAAACATAGAAATACCCAAATCATAGAAAAACAAACATAGACTGCCCACCCCAACTCATGCCCTGACCATACTAAATAATGACAAAACAAAGGAAATAAAGGTCAGAACGTGACAGTAACCCCCCCCCCCCCAAAGGTGCGGACTCCGGCCGCAAAACCTTAACCTATAGGGGAGGGTCTAGGTGGGCGTCTGTCCGTGGTGGCGGCTCTGGCGCGGGACGCAGGCCCCACTTCACCATCGTCTTAGTCCGCCTTATTATCTGCTTCCGTGGCCTCCTAACCGCGGCGACCCTTCTAAATGACCCCACTGGACTGAGGGGCAGCTCGGGACAGAGGGGCGGGGGCTCTGGACAGAGGGGCGGGGGCTCTGGACAGAGGGGCTCTGGCGCCTCTGGGCTGAGGGGCTCTGGCGCCTCTGGGCTGAGGGGCTCTGGCGCCTCTGGGCTGAGGGGCTCTGGCGCCTCTGGGCTGAGGGGCTCTGGCGCCTCTGGGCTGAGGGGCTCTGGCGCCTCTGGGCTGAGGGGCTCTGGCGCCTCTGGGCTGAGGGGCTCTGGCGGCCCCTGGCTGACTGGCGGCCCCTGGCTGACTGGCGGCACTGGCGGCCCCTTGCATACTGGCGTCACTGGCGGCGCCGGGCAGACTGGCGGCACTGGCGGCGCCGGGCAGACTGGCGGCACTGGCGGCGCCGGGCAGACTGGCGGCAGACGGGCGGCTCAGGCGGCGCTGGGCAGACGGGCGGCTCAGGCGGCGCTGGGCAGACGGGCGGCTCAGGCGGCGCTGGGCAGACGGGCGGCTCAGGCGGCGCTGGGCAGACGGGCGGCTCAGGCGGCGCTGGGCAGACGGGCGGCTCAGGCGGCGCTGGGCAGACGGGCGGCTCAGGCGGCGCTGGGCAGACGGGCGGCTCAGGCGGCGCTGGGCAGACGGGCGGCTCAGGCGGCGCTGGGCAGACGGGCGGCTCAGGCGGCGCTGGGCAGACGGGCGGCTCAGGCGGCGCTGGACTGAGTAGCTCTGGCGCCTCTGGAATGAGGGGCTCTAGCGCCGAACAGGCGGGAGACTCCGGCTGCGCTGGAGAGGAGGAAGGCTTTGACAGCGCTGGAGAGGCGGGAGACTCCGACAGTGCTGGAGAGGAGGAAGGCTCCGGCAGCGCTGGACAGGCGGGAGCCCCTGTAAGGATGAGCCGGAGAGACAGCCTGGTGCGGGGGGCTGCCACCGGAGGGCTGGTGCGTGGAGGTGGTGACGGATAGACCGGACCGTGCAGGCGCACTGGAGCTCTTGAGCACCGAGCCTGCAAAAGCCTACCTGGTTGCATGCTCCCGGTCGCCCTGCCAGTGCGGCGAGGTGGAATAGCCCGCACTTGGCTATGCAGGCGAACCGGGGACACCATGCGCAAGGCTGGTGCCATGTAAGCCGGCCCAAGGAGACGCAATGGAGACCAGATGCGTAGAGCCGGCTTCATGGCACTTGGCTCGATGCCCACTCTAGCCTGTCCGATACGCGGAGCTGGAATGTACCGCACCGGGCTATGCACCCGCACTGGGGACACCGTGCGCTCCACAGCATAACACGGTGCCTGCTCGGTCTCTCCAGCCCCCCGGTAAGCACAGGAAGTTGGCGCAGGTCTCCTACCTGGCTTCGCCACACTTCCTGTGTGCCACCCCCCAATACATTTTTGGGGCTGACTCTCGGGCTTCCATCCACGCCGCCGTGCTGCCTCCTCATACCAGCGCCTCTCTGCCTTCGCCGCCTCCAGCTCTTCTTTGGGGCGGCGATATTCTCCAGGCTGTGCCCAGGGTCCTTTACCATCCAACTCATCCTCCCATGTCCAGTACTCCTCGCGCTGCTCCTGCTGCCGCTGCCTATTACCACGCCGCTTGGTCCTGTTGTGGTGGGTGATTCTGTAACGGTTTTCTTGAGGTGAAGGAGAGGCGGAGCAAAAAGCAGCGTGGTTTCTATTCATGGTTCTTTAATGAAGAAAACTATACATGAACAGACTAACAAAAACAAGAAAACCTAAAACAGCCCTATCTGGTGCAAACACAGAGACAGGAACAATCACCCACAAACACACAGTGAAACCCAGGCTACCTAAGTATGATTCTCAATCAGAGACAACTAATGACACCTGCCTCTGATTGAGAACCATACTAGGCCGAAACATAGAAATACCCAAATCATAGAAAAACAAACATAGACTGCCCACCCCAACTCATGCCCTGACCATACTAAATAATGACAAAACAAAGGAAATAAAGGTCAGAACGTGACACTGGGTGGCTTTCACTTTTACTTGAGTCGTTTTCTATTAAGGTATCTTCAGTTTTACTCTTTAGTTTTATTACATTTGAGTACTTCCACCACTGCAAACACACGTTTTCCGACTCAAAAGTTTAGTTGTTATCTTAGTTCTCAGAGTCAAACTCTTGTCTCATGAATGTAACCACAGAGAATGTTGTGTGTGCTTCAAATCCTTTCCCCATTAACTCTGGATGTAGGTTTCAAATGTAAAGAATCTGTTTTTATTATATAACAAACTTGATATTTAAATTCAATCATAAATATAAACTCAACAAAAACACTGTAATTACACATCAGTATTATATAAATTGAGATTTTGATTAAAATCAAAATTGCACTCTTCCCCATGATTTGCAGATGGCAGGAGTGTGGGAACAGTCAAACGTGTGTTATGAGAGCAGTGGTATACAGTTGTGCTGACTACACAGCAAGTCATAGTTCTCATTGTGCAAATTGTGAAAACGTTAAACTGGAAAGATCATCTCTCATCTGCCCACATCTCTTCGGTTGTAGAAATGTCTGTTTTTTGCCATTTTCTCACGTCAGTCAGGAGTGATCAGATCTGTGAGGTTATCCTTTTGTAACAGAAGCCCTGTGTCATGTCCTCCATCATTCCCCTGTTTACTGGATCAGTTTCTTCAACCTCAAAGTTCGCAGCGTGGCATGCAGAGGTGTGTGTGTGTTATGTGAACAGGCCTGCAGAGGAGTTGTAGATTAAATTGGCACTTTGTACATAGCTGGCGTAGGGTTCTACTTCCTCCACATAGTCCTGTGACTGGGAGAGAAACAGAGACTCATCACTATTTATAGTAAACTGCTATCTACGCAAAACATACAGGTATTAAGGTAATGTAACGTAACACAACATAGGATATAGCTCATACATACCTGAGGAGCCTTGGGGCTGTGAATGCAGAGATAAAGCTCTTTATTATACAAGCAATAACATTGAACCAAATCATTTTTATCATAAAAGATCAAAATCATTAGAATAATGAATATTCATACCTAATTCTGCAGGGGTGTTTTCGTGTGAAGTATAAACCCCCCAGAATAACCATGATGAAGCTTATAGTTCCCACTGAGATTATGACTAATCGCCAGGGTATGACGATTCCTGACAGGGAGAGAAAATTATAAGTAATCAGAATCAGAATAAATTTCCCACTGGGCACACCACGTAATTTCAACATGGACATTTGGGTAATATTTGGTTGATATTTGGTTGATCAATGAGATTTCAACGATTATTCACCTACTCAAAAAGACACAACTAAATTCCAATTCCAAAACAATGTCTAATTTTTGGTTTAGTTGTCATCTAAATGTGTTATCACTGCGCTTTCAACCATTTAAATGGGAATACAATGTCAGATATTTTGTATTTATACAAAAGTACACAGTGCAAGTGATTGTTGCTGTTTGAGATTCTGCCCAGATTATTATAGCAATTGGGAAGACCTCCACAGACCTGTGATCTTTGCATGCTATCTCGATCATGCACGAGTTCTATGATTACGTAAGAATATATTAATAGTTAGGCTACAGTAAGCAATGGATGTACTACTCATTTTAAGGTTGAATAAATACTGTTAGAACTACATTAGTTTGTAAGACAGCCTTAACTGTATGCTATGTATTTACTGTATAGTTATATTGAATAGTGCTTGATTGACAACGCAACCACGCTAGCGTCCCACCTGGCCAACATCCGGTGAAATTGCAGAGTGCTAAAAGTACAGAAATAATCATAATAAACATTCATAAAATATACAAGTGTTATACATCGGCTTAAAGATGAACTTCTTGTTAATCCAGCCGCTGTGTCAGATTTCAAAAAGGCTTTACGGCGAAAGCATACCATGCAATTATCTGAAGACAGCGCCCTGCTTACAAAAGCATACAAACATTTTCCAGCCAAGTAGATTAGTCGCAAAGGTTTGAAATATCAATAAAATGAATCCCTTACCTTTGATGATCTTCTTATGGTTGCACTCACAAGACTCCATGTTACACAATAAATGTTTGTTTTGTTCGGTAAAGTCCCTCCTTATATACAAAAAACTCAGTTTTGTTGGTGCGTTTTGTTCAGTAATCCACTGGCTCAATGGCGGTCACAACAGGCAGACGAATAAATCCAAATTGTACCAGTAAAGTTTGTCGAAACATGTCAAACTATGTTTTTTATTAATCCTCAGCCTTTCAATGTCAACAAAACAAAGGAGATGATCGTGGACTTCAGGAAACAGCAGAGGGAGCAGCCATCTATATTCATTGACGGGACAGTAGTGGAGAGGGTGGATAGTTTTAATTCCTGGACAAACTGAAATGGTCCACCCACACAGACAGCGTGGTGAAGCAGGCGCAGCAGCGCCTCTTCAACCTCAGGAGGCTGAAGAAATTAGGCTTGTCACCAAAAACACTTACAAACTTTTACAGATGCACAATTGAGAGCATCCTGTCAGCTGTATCATCGCCTGGTACGGTAACTGCACCGCCCACAACCGTAAGGCTCTCCAGAGGGTAGTGAGGTCTGCACAACGCATCACCGGGGACAAACTACTGGCCCTTCAGGACATCTACACCACCCGATGTATCAGGAAGGCCAAAAAGATCATCAAGGACAACAACCCCCCGAGCCACTGCCTGTTCACCCCGCTATCATCCAGAAGGCGAGGTCAGTACAGGTGCATCAAAGCGGGGACCGAGAGACTAAAAAACAGCTTCTATCTCAAGGCCATCAGACTGTTAAACATCCATCACTAACATTGAGTGGCTGCTGCCAACATACTGACTCATCTCTAGCCACTTTAATAATGAAAACATGTATGTAATAAATATATCACTAGCCACTTTAAACAATGCCACTTTATATAATGTTTACATACCCTACATTACTCATCTCATATGTATATACTGTACTCTACACCATCTACTGCATCTTGCCTATGCCGTTCAGCCATTGCTCATTCATATATTTTAATGTGCATATTCTTATTCAGTCCTTTACACTTGTGTGTATAAGGTAGTTGCTAGTCTGCTAACCATGTGTATGTGACAAATAACATTTGATTTGATTTGGGACCAAGCTTCCTGCCATCCAAGACCTCTATACCAGGCGGTGTCAGAGGAAGGCCCTAAAAATTGTCAAAGACTCCAGCCACCCTAGTCATAGACTGTTCTCTCTGCTATTTGCATTGCCTCCCCTCTTTTACAATGCAACTCTCTGGTATTATCTATGCATAGTCATTTTAATAACTCTACCTACATGTACATACTACCTCAATTACCTCGAATTACCTTGACTTACCGGTGCCCCCCCGACTCTGTACCGGTACCCCCTATACAGTATATAGCCTCGCTATTGTTATTTTACTGCTCTTTAATTATTTGTAACTTTTTATTTTTTGTGGGGGTGGATTTTTCTTAAAACTGCATTGTTGGTTAAGGGCTTGTAAATTAGCATTTCACTATAAGGTCTACTGTTGTATTCGGCGCATGTAACAAATAACATTTGATTTGATTTAAAGAAAATCTAAAGAATAAATAGTTTCATCTGAGCAACTGGCTTAATCCTATTCTTTAACTATTATTTTTGGTTTAGTTGGGGACGTAAATCCAACATATAATTTGTTAACTTGTCAACAATTTAATAGGCTATTTACTGTATTGCAAAAGTGAATTGTGTTTGGTTGTCAACGCAACATTTGAGGGGTATTCAGACCCCTTGACTTTTTTACACATTTTGTTAGGTTACAGCCTTATTCTACAATTGATTAATTACACCATAAAGACAAAGCAAAAATGTAAAATTTTTGCTCATTTCTAAAATTTAAAAAATGAAATATTCAGTACTTTGTTGAAGCTACTTTGGCAGCAATTACAGCCCTCAAGTCTTCTTGGGTATGACGCTACAAAATTGGCACACCTGTATTTGGGGAGTTTTTCCCATTCTTCTCTGCAGATCCTCTCAAGCTCTGTCAAGTTGGATGGGAAGTGTTGCTGCACAGCTATTTTCAGATCTTTCCATAGATATTTGATCGGGTTCAAGTCTGGGCTCTGGCTGGGCCACTCAAGGACATTCAGAGACTTGTCCCATAGCCACTCCTGCTTTTTCTTGGCTGTGTGCTTAGGGTCTTTGTCCTGTTGGAAGGTGAAACTTCGCCCCAGTCTGAGGTCCTGAGCGAAATGGGGCAGATTTTCATTAAGGATCTCTCTGTACTTTGCTGCGTTCATCTTTGCCTTGATCTTGACTAGTCTCCCAGTCTCTGCCACTGACAAACATCCCCACAGCATGATGCTGCCACCACCATGCTTCACAGTAGGGATGGTGCCAGGGTTCCTCCAGATGTGATGCTTGGCATTCAGGCCAAAGAGTTCAATCTTGCTTTCATCAGACCAGAAAATCTTGTTTCTCATGGTCTGAGAGTCCTTAGGTGCCTTTTGGCAAACTCCAAGCATGCTGTCATGTGCATTTACTGAGAAGTGGCTTCTGTCTGGCCATTCTACTATAAAGGCCTGATTGGTTGAGTGCTGCAGAGATGGTTGTCCTTCTGGAAAGTTATCTCATCTCCACAAAGGAACTCTAGAGCTCTGTCAGAGTGACCATTGGGATCTTGGTCCCCTCCCGTCCCTGACCAAGGCCCTCCCTCCCCCGATTGCTCAGTTTGGCCTGGCTGCCAGCTCTAGGAAGTCTTAGGGGTTCCAAACTTCTTCCATTTAAGAATGATGGAGGCCACTGTCTTCTTGGGGACTTTCAATGCTTTAGAAATGTTTTGGTACCCTTCCCCAGATCTGTGCCTCGACACAATTCTTTCTTTGAGCTCTACGGGCAATTCCTTTGACCTCATGGCTTGGTTTCTGTCTGACATTCACTGTCAACTGTGGGACCTCATATAGACAGGTATGTGCCTTTCCAAATGATGTACAAACAATTGAATTTACCACAGGTGGACTCCAATCAAGTTGTAGAAACATCTCAAGGATGATCAATTGACACAGGATTCGCCTGAGCTCAATTTTGAGTCTCATAGCAAAAGGTCTGAATACTTTTTATTTTTATACATTTCTGTTTTAGCTACATCATTATGGGGTATTGCAGAGGATTTTCTTTTATTTAATCTATTTTCTAAAAAGGCTATAACGTAACAAAATGTGGAAAAAGTCAAGTGGTCAGAATATTTACCAAACGCAGTGTATATTTTGTGCCACTGACTTAGGGCTCTATTCAATCCGCATTGTGGAAGTTCAGCTTTACAGCGCGATTGAAATTTAGAGGCAACGTTCCCACTTTGGCTGAGATTGCACTCACAGTAAACACTGCATATGTTGGCTCAATCGGAAATTACATTAAAAAAATCTAGCGCAGAGTGGATAACGCTTCAGCTTTACAAATTGAATGGTGCCCTTAGTCTGGCTTTAATTCCAGTAGGTCTACAAATGTATAATTGATATGTTGGGTTCATGTCTCCATCTCAACTCAAACAGGAATCGAAGTTAAAGAATAGGACTAAATCTAATCAAACTTTATTGAAAGTGCACTTAAAGTTTAATTTGATACAGTCATATTCTTTAACTTTGATTTTTGGTTGAGATGGAGACGTGAATCCAACACATGAATGATTCAACTTGAAGTCAAACCAAGATTGAAACCCTAGTCCTATATGTATTGTCTCTTTTTCGTTGAACGCTGGGTTGCATTGAAACAATAGCTGTTGATGACTTTGCAAATGCTATACAATATATATAAGGCCTAAATCAAATGTTTTATTATACAGTGTATGACTTATAAAGTATGGTTACATTTCATTTGATTTGTCACACCTATCCTTTGGAATGACTGATATCAACAATGAAAATATTTAGTTATTAAGAGATCTCCTTATAATCATTCTCACAGAAGCACATTGGTAGTAGTCAATGGCAAATATCAAAGGTTACGCAGGCCTGGGTTTTGTTAAAACCCTGGATGGGAGACAAAATTAATAGATGTTAGATAGATCAACTCTGCAGCAGGTGCTGCCCAGCCTTTAGTTTTTTTTCTGATAGTGGACATAACATTGAAGATCTGACATTGTTTCAAAGGTACATATTCAACATATTTTATACAATGTTTGTTTATGTTGAAAATTGGTTACAATGATGACGAGAGCCCTTGGGGATTCTTTGGTTGAAATTTCACCCTCAAAACAAGTTGATTACTTTTTTCAAATCCAATGTATTTTCCATGTAGATTCCACGTCACAATACGTTGACAAATTACTCTGAAACAACGTTGGTTCAACCAGCTTGTGCCCAGTGGGTTACCATCATCCCATCCTATTTAATTTACATTAAATCTAGTAAACTTTGTCAATAGACCCTGAAGGATTTTATTCACTAAAAAAGCTATGTTCACTCCTATTTTAAAAGAGTGAGATATTAGTCATAGTGTCCTTCTAAATTCTAAATAGTCATTCTATACCTGGTGTCACCATATGCACCTCTTCCCAGGAGGGATGTGTGACAGCACAAGTCAGGTTGCCCGTAGCAATCCCCTCAGGCAGGACCAATCGACTCTCTACTTTGTTGAAGCCATCTAGGTTCAATGTGGTGGTTGAAGTAGAGTTCCAGTTTTCACTCCAGGAGATGGAGGCAGCTGGTTTCCCCCCTTCAGCCAAACACACAGCCACCTGCCTACTGCCCTCCCACTCTAGCCAGGCAAACACATTGGGAGGGGCTGCACACAGGGGGAAGAGGGGGGAAATAGGCATATTGAGAACAACACATGTATTTTGTATTTGGCAATATAGAGAAATGAAAGCACACAGAAGTCATGCTAAACTGTACAGATCTATGAAGGTTTCTTACCTATTAGTGATACATCAATGTTTGCGGCGTAGATTCCTGCTTTGTACGCTGACTCACAGTGGTAGATTCCTTCATCTCTCTTTGAGAACCCTGGAATCTGCAGGTAGGATTCACCCCTGGATGTGTTGAGCATTGCTTTTCCATCATTGCATGTGTTCAGATTTTGGTTATCATTACTAGATGATATTTGACACTTTATTCCACCCAGTTGTATTTTCCAGATGGTGTAGATCATCTCACTCCAAGTCTTATTGCTGCACTTTAAGATGGCATTATTCCCCAGGTGGAAATGTTCACTCCTGGCAGCTAAAGAAATAGTATTAAAATAACTACTTCAAAGAATTGTACTTATTTAAATAAAAAATGACTTTTGGATAAATGGACGGTAAATGAATAAATGGTTTCATATCAAATGCATGTGTGAAACAGTTCTATGAGTATTATTATAGGCCTACGTATATGTGTCATTGTCTTTTTACAACTCATACAATATTTAGAAGAGCTTGATGTGGCTATGCCGGATATTCAGACCTATCTCTCAGAGTCATGCAGACTATCAGGCCTCATTCCAAGGAACAGGAAACATTTATGACTCGTTTCCTCTTTCTCCTCTCCTAAAACATAAAGCCCTATCTCTCTCTCTGACCAAAAATGTGGCAACATGCTAATGCAGGCTCATAGTGGCGATTAAAGAGGTTTGGTTTTTTTAAAAAAAAGTATGTTTTACCAATGACTCCGTGTTGTAGGCCTAGAGGCGCAGTGGAGGTGAGGAAAGGGGAAGTGTGAGAGATCACAGAAATGTTGTGGTTATATCCTGAGAGAATGATCAAAGTGCATGTTAGTGGCAGATCATGTTAGCAAAATGTTAAGCATTCGACATCATCAGTTAAACATGATTTCATCAAGTGTAAGTTCAATCAATAGAAAAGCATGTCTTAGTTGATCAGCAAAACAGTCTTGAGGAAGAAAAGTGGGTTGTCAGTAATATGAAAGCCGATGTCTTATAAAATGTGTCTGTCTTACAAACGAGTGATAGTTGAAAAATTAGAGATGAATAGTCGTTATTCTAAAGTTCAGTTTGTTAGTTAAGTCTTTTACTTTAAAAACAATTGCAGCACATAAAGTGTTCCGCTCTTTAAACAGCTCCCAATGTTATACATAAGATGTGATATCATGGGAGGATGACTGCTAGGTTACTGAAGTTTCTGAAGTGGGATATTTTCTGGGTCCCACACTGCTCTTTCATGCTTGTTGATGTTTACTTTAGACAAGTATATAACTTCTGTGGTGTTTCCAGAAGCCCACAGGACCCCCATACACTGCCTGATTAGTAATGTCACTTTCCCCCGTATATGCCTCAAATCAATTTCCTCTCAAATGCAGGGGAAAATATGTTAGTTAATCAGTAAACCATGCCACACCAACACACACTAGTCTCTAGCGTGTGATACGCTGCATGTTCCTTCCCGTGGTAGAAAACAATGGAACCTTTCGTTTAAAACATCTTTATATAATCACCCAAATCTGTTCCACTGACTTTGTCTTCAGTTTGACCACAACAGAGTAGTCAGAACAGAACTCTCGATACACATGTCATAGAAATCTAGAGCCCTTGGGGATTCTATCAGCAGCCAACAGAGTATACAATTTAGAACGGGGGACTCCTTAGTCAGAGCAGTAGGAAAATATAAAACATCTATTTTTGATCAGTATTTTTTGGTCATAAAATAAACACTTTGACTGTATGATATAATCATATCTATTTAGGGTATCTATAGATAAATGCTTTGAATGTTTTATGAATAATTGAACCCTTTACACCAGTGGTCACTAACTGATCTCCAAAGCATTCCTAGTCGATCACCAAACATTTTTGTAAAAAACCCAGAGCAAATAATTTACTTCCGATTTAAAAAATGAATAAAAAATTGCACTGTTGGCGGTAGGTGGAGAGTATATTAAGTGCACCTACAGGCCTACCACTGGCCAATTAGATAGCTCAGATCACTGTGTCTGCACAGTTTCCTTGAGTCATAGACTGTAAAAAGAAGCATTGGATGCACAGCAAAGTTGATACTATGAGATTTTTTTTAAAATACTAAAACCATGACCATGTCAACAATTTAAGCCATAACTCACGCTACAATCAGCACTGCAGCTACAATGAAGGAGTATACAAACATTTTCTAATAAGCTTGCATTGTTATTATTAGCAACTTGTGTCTGTTTAATATCGAGGAATATTTCACTTTCTTTGGTCATAGGAGTAACAACATGAATTGGTGCGTGACGCAGACATAATGCAGTGTAACTTCAGTTTTGCCATCAGTTTGAAGACTGTGTCCCTTTTTCTCAGCGGAGGAAGAGCAGAGGGACGGTGGGTCAGGTGACAGGCAGCCACACTGCTGCTCCCTCCCTCCCCTCAGACTGACCATTAGAGCAAGGCCATTAGTTCAGTAAAAAAAAAATATATATAATTATAATAATACAACAAATTATATATTACCAGAGTGATCATATGCCTAACATTTTTTTATATAATTTCAAAACGGTCTGAGAAGAATAACATTGGCAGGGCAATTCAAGCATAGCCAATATGCAGTGGTAATATATTGGGCCTATAGCCTACTGCACAAACCTTGTTGCTACAGAAGTGTATTTATTTGGTTAATGTTGAATAGGCTTACGTTTATTAAGTCATGATTTTTTTTTAAACAGAGCGGTTTGCATTTTGATTCAGAAAGTGATTTAACTCAGAAAAGGTTGGTGACCACTGCTTTACACGGTACTCAAAATGAACCAAAACCAGCCGGGTAAACAAAATGAAGTGATGAGATTCTCAAACCTGTTTCTAAGCTCCAGGTTGCAGAAACAGCCAGGAGAGAGATGACTCCTATAATCCATGTCTTCCCCATCTCTCTGGTTGTTCTATATGGCTCCTGACAATACTCATGTACTCCTCAAGACACTGCTGCTCGTTCCACCTGCCCCCCCCCCCCAAAAAAAAAAAAAAATCTAAAAAAATAAATAAATAAATAAAAAAATCCTAAACTCCCCCTTGAACACAATACCGTTATCCCGGATCCCTAAAACTGGCTGTATTATTGTTCCATTCTGTCTCCTCTTGTCTCGATGTGTTATAATTGTACTGTTTAAACTGTCTCAATGCTCTCTTCTCTTTCCTACAAACTCTAAATCTGAGTTGATATCTGCTCTCTGTCTCCGTCCTGATCTACATATTTGACTCCTGATGTTACTGTAACAAGCCCCTAAATAAACTAAATAATCCCTCCCTCTCTCTTCCCCTACTTCCTCTGTACAGCTCTCTCGCTCTCATTCTCCCACACACGGTGACGGTTGTTGACTCAGACGCCTGTTTCCTCTCCCGCCTGTCACATGACCACAGAGTTCCACACAGCCTTTAAAGTCTCTGAAACAGCAATAACTGCAGGTGCCCTGCCAAAACTCTAAAAAACACTGGTTATCATACTTCTTACTGTCATTCTGTTTCAAGTCACTGATTTTAATTTGTCCAATGGACCCTAACAGGTAGCTCTTCTTTCTTTTAAGTTATTATTTATTTAAATTGCTATCACCCCCACAATAATTATATTCGTAATTAAATATTAATATTATGTAATAGAAAATATCAGATTGTAAACTCAAAAACCACATACAGCAAATTGTCTAGTGTTACCTATTGTTGATTTTTCAGTGTAACATTCATGTGTTAAATGAACTCTGTACGTGTTAAATTAACACTCATTGATTTAAAAGAACCCCAGTGCTGGCATTAAAAACCAGTGTTAAACCAAAACCATGACCATCATCATTTTCCCCGTATGCTCTATTACAGGTTGATTTGTGTTTGTTTCAATATCTATGTTTTTGCATGTACAGTATATTAATTGACTAATTCATTGTATGCTACTCAAATATAAATAACATAGATTTGTCTAAACTAATCCAATCTGTTACTTGGACTAATTACTGAAATGGTTGTTCCAGTTTAGTCTCATTTCTTATTCTTCCAAACCTGGCAGTCATTCTGAATGCAGGTGAGTAAAAATTCCAAATGTTGCACATTCCCACGCTGGTTGGATTCAAATAGTAATTACACATCACTTTGCAAGCCATCATAATGTGACTTGCCGGCCTGAAAACCATCCGTTTCATGCTACTGTATTAGGATAAAACTAGGCCCTCAAAGTAATACCTTTTTAAAACCTGTATTGTGTTTAAGAATTGAATTTGAATGATAGCCTATTTGCTGAGGGACTCACATGATGAAGGCCACAGGACTAAAAATGGGTGAATGTAACAACCATGTCTCTGCCACTAAGAAATACAGTCATGGGTGGTAACTCTACAATTTACTCAAAAGGTAAGGCACTGTGGGAAATAAGCAGTGTGTTAATGTAACATTGAAAAGTGTGGATCAGTATGGACACTGGACAAGCGTTCAGTGTTGATTTAACACTGGATAATGTGCTGTGCGGGTGGCAGAACAGCCAACAGGTCTTTGAGGTCCTTACATTACTTTAAGTCAAAATGTTCCTAGTTTCATGTTGAAACATAATTATTGGTACGGCTTTATAATTACTAATCGTCTCAGAGTGAGCACTCATTACCAGCTAATAGATGTTTAGATGGTCTGTATTATGTGCTATACGTGTTTGTGTTGAACAAACACTCTCCATATGACTGTAATGATCTCGCTCTGCAGAGCTGCCATCACACTCAACATAAGAGGGGGGAAGATGTTGATGACTCCTTCATCACATTGAGCTTTTCAAATGGGAGATCAACTGACATGAACAAACATTTAGCACATTCAGGGTGTGGTTGAACAAATACCCCCAAAAAGATGTGATGTAGTCTAGCAGAACAACAACCCATTACCTTTTACCCCTTGCAATCCTGTTGACATCAGTTACTTTTTTCTGAACCACAGAGGGGAGAGATGAGTAGGATGTGGGGAGGAGGGGGCATTGGTTTTGTCTGTGCCCCATATCTGTATGTTCTTTGGAAACTTAATTATGTGCAAGCTAGCAAAAAAGGACCAGAAAAAAGAGCTGATGATAATGAATGAATCTAAAGTTGATCAAAAGCTGAATACTATGGCCACTCAATTCGAATACCATATTGTATGTGAACTAATGTTCAACAATGCCTTGTGTTCTAACTAAGGATGGGTATAGGTAGGATTAAAGTTGGATATCAATAATATGCCTTGTGGCACTGTGTTCAAAACGGATACTTAATGTACAAATGTTTTATAAATAAATACACGTACAGGATTTAAGATTCAGTACATTACAGTAATATAGTGCATATCGATCAGATGGCACAGATGTCAAAGCAGCAGAGCTTTGGCGGTGAGACACGCATTTGACCATCTTCTCACGCTCACACGCCACACCGTGTATACCTCAAACATTGAAAATTACTGTTTTTATTTGTCTAATTAGTCCATTGTATGTGTTAACTTTTCAACTGTGCTCCAAATCGTTTTGAAATCGGAGCATCTGCGCCTGCAATTTAACATCACGAGCGGAACATCTGTCATTGTCATGTCCTGCCAAAGCACTGTGAATCGCGGCACATTGAAGCATATGATTGGGCTAGTTGTGTAAGAGATCAAGGGGATTGAATGCGCGTTTTAAATAAACGCTCCTCGAGAAGAGTGGAGCTAAATGGAGAGAGAACATTATCTGCTGAGTTTATTAAACCGTAAAAACAGCAGCACCGTAGCGCTGTTTTACACAAAAATGCACAAAAACTCACGAAATCTGCTGAAATACATTTTGTACATATATGCGCGAATTGAATGTGAGGCTGGGCTGTATGTACAAGGATGTCAACAAATGTAGGTTGCTGTAACTCCCGTCCGTATTGCAGAATGCAGCCTTTGACAGAATAAAGTTCGATGTAATCCACAAATGCATTAGTTTCCTCGTTTGGTGATTGGCATTTAGTCTGTGACAACTCAAAGGCAGACATACTGTATGTTTAAGCAGGGATGTTTGGTAGGGTAAACGGATTTTTAACAATGAAAATAATTTTTGACAAACAGATTGCAAACCAAAAAGTGCAAACTTGATTCTAGAGGGGGGACAATAAATCGAAAATTAATTTGGGTCGTGTGTAGTGGCAGATTTATGTAATCTTGTCTTCAGGATATTTTTTATTATCTATTTACTTTAATTAGTTTGATCAGTGGAACAATTCTCATGATTAACAATGAGTGTGAAAATACAGGGTAATTACTATGCTTGTCAGCAAGAACACCACTGTTATTACCCACACTTATTTTAGTATTCCACTTCTTGATTATTTTTCCAGTGTAATCACATATTTGAAGTCTGATATGCCTACTTGGGTCTTTGAAAATGAAATATATGAGGTTATGTATTTTTGCAGCCATTCATTGACAGTAATGCATTGGATAGGAAATGCTCCAGCCCTCAAATACAAGTTTTGACAGTTTAGTATTGTGCACAAGCTAGGCAGAGATGGTAAGTGGACTCACATCACATAAATGCATCCTATTTTGTCTATGTAGAGTACGTTGATGGTAAGGACTTGTAGGCATAAACCACCTGAATGTTGATATTCATTAGATGTTTCTTGATGGTTGAGAAATGAATTGTTAAAACAAAAACATTTTCAAACACCCAGCACTTGGGAAACATAGATCAGGGGCACAACACTCCTGGAGAGGAAACAGGATTTTCTTCCAGACATATTTTAAAGAGATAATTTACCCAAATTACAAAATACAAAATGTTTGTGTCCTTACCTTGTAAGCTGTCTATGGACTGCAATCTATGATTTGGCTACCCACTGCCATACACCAATAATATTAGTATTTCCTGTGCGGAGCCTTGGTGTAGTGGTAACATGTGTCACATACAACTTTCCACCTGATAACAGGGATCAATCTCTGCTTCCAACCTTCCCACTGTTTCTCCCATTTGCCTGTCTCCCCATTTCATTGCTGTCTGAATAAAGTGTCAAACCACCTACAAAATATTAGCATACTTCAAATGTAATCCCCCCCCCCCCCCAAAAAAAAACATCTAAAAGTAACAAAGTCATTCAATTTTGAGTGTTCATTTAATGTTCAAAGCATGCTGAATACAGTTGGGCCTAGCTTCCCGACAGCGATGGAACTTAGGGCTTTCGAGTGTTAACGATGCATCTTTCTTACAACGGCCGAAGATACAACATGTGTTTCCCAAAACACCATGCAGAGAAAATATTTGTTAAGTGCGTCATTCAGGCATGTGTCGAAACTGATAGGATGGAAAGAAAGGAAACAATTCTCTCGGATCAGCGTTATCCCTTTCCATCTTACATTATAATAATGCACTAAATAAAGATTTGGCACATAATTTTGCACGTTACACCTCTTGAAATATATAGAAGAAAAATGTACAGACAGTGGCGTACAAATAGCTAAATAAAACTCAATTGAATTAACATTAACTATATTTCAATATCATTCATATATAGGTCTATGTAGCCTAAACTATTTATTTTTTAATACAGTAATCTTGGTTTCCATTTGAAGAGTCTTTATACCCTTTGCTTGTTATGCAAAGAAATGGAAAACTTTGTATTTGTAGTCACTGTCACATTTGTTCTGAAGTTATCACCAGTCACAGACAGATAAACATCTTTATTTCGTTTTTAGCGGAGAGCTTCTGTGTATAAAGTGATGAGGAAGGGCAAAAAAGCATCTAATGACGTACTTAGCTGTTCTATGAGTGGTCTGAGACAGTTGTTAAAAAAACAAACATTTAAAGAGCAACTATAGTAAAGATGGTTTTGGGAACAGCTCTGAGATTTTAAATATATGATTTTAATGATAAACGTAGCATTAAGATGCTTTGGGGAAACCGGGCCCTGACCTGTGGTTTACATTTACATTCCACTTTGGTCATAGGTCTAAGCCATGTCACAATATGTCGAATTGCAGGAAAATAGCTCTAAAACAGTCACATTTTCCTGGGGGAGGACCCCCAGAACCCCCTCTAGGGGTTTTGCCAGGTAGCAATGAATATCACATAGCAAATCTCACTCCAAGCTTTCTTGAAAAGTTGGCAGCCCTGAATTTTGTTTTAAGCACTTCACAAAATGTCACCTGCCTGCTTTTTTACTACATGACAGCCACATTGTGAAGAGCTACTGCAACTAATATTCCAACTATTGTCTGTTTTTATCTTCCTGATTTGTTTCAGTGGATTAAAATGAGTCTTGCTATGACAAGATTTGGTCATAGCTGTAGATCACACGAGGGTGAGTTGGCAACCTAGAGGAAGTCATTTTTTGCCCACACAGCAAATCCTCCAGTATTAAAAATAAACAGAACACTGAGAGTGTTCAGTTTATGGACCAATATAGACACTGGAAGGAAAATTAACAAACTGCTTAGTGTAAAGCCTTATTCAAATATTTCCCAGAATGCCTTTTGACTAAATTGTAGTTACCACCTAAGACTGTAATTGTAAGTGACAGGGACATGGTTGTTGCATTTATCAATTGTTGGTCCTATGGACTTCACCAAGTGAGATCCTAAACAAATATGTTGTCAAAATATATATTTTCAGGGCCTATTCCCAAAATAGATGGCATCATGAGGATGGAAAATTATGTGGAAATATTGAAGCAACATCTCAAGACATCAGTCAGGAAGTTAAAGCTTGGTCGCAAATGGGTCTTCCAAATGCATACTTCCAAAGTTGTGGCAAAATAGCTTAAGGACAACAAAGTCAAGGTATTGGAGTGGCCATCACAAAGCCCTGACCTCAATCCCATAGAAAGGTTGTGGGCAGAACTTGAAAAAGCGTGTGTGAGCAAGGAGGCCTACAAACCTGACTGAGTTACACCAGCTCTGTCAGGAGGAAAGTGCAAAATTCACCCGACTTATTGTGGAAAGTGTGTGGAAGGCTACACGAAATGCTTGACCCAAGTTAAACAATTTAAAGGCGATGCTACCAAATACTAATTGAGTATATGTAAACTTCTGACCCACTGGGAATGTGATGAATGAAATAAAACCTGAAATAAATCTTTCTCTCTACTCTTATTCTGACATTTCACATTCTTAAAATAAAGTGGTGATCCTAACTGACCTAAGACAGGGAATGTTAACTAGGATTAAATGTCATGAATTGTGAAAAATGTAGTTTAAATGTATTTGGCTAAGGTGTATGTAAACTTATGACTTCAACTGCATGTTTGTGCATGTACATTGATTGATTCATTAATTAATCTTATGCTACTCAAATATAAATTACAAACATTTTCTAAACTGATCCAATATGTTACTTGGACTTATTGCACCAGTTACTGAAATGTTTTTTTTCCAGTTTAGATGTTTTTCACCATATAGGCTCACGCTGTTTAAAGTCACATAGCTTAGGCTGCATTTACACTGGCAGCCCAATTCAGATCACATCTGAAAAAGATCTGAAGTGATTAGGCAAAAAAACAATTATTGGGAAAAATATCAGAATTGGGCTGCCTGTGTAAACGCAGTAACAGTCTTCCCAACCCTAGCAGTCATTCTGAATACAGGTTGCAGTTGATTCAAAATCCAAAGTTGGATATCCCCACACTGGCAGGATTTCAATAGGACTTACTAGCTTAATTACTGACTCTGTCATACTGACTCTGTCATACGCTTGACATTTTTGTTGTCCTAGGCTACATGGCTTAAATGGTAGTTCACTAGCCTAACTTGCTTTCATGGACCACGATGTGTCAGGCCAGCTAGTTAACATTAGCCAGCCAACTACATCTAGCTACATGTTGAACTTCCATCCTCTCAGGTCAGGGGCAAAATGGCTGGATCAGAATTGCCATTATAATCATTGGCAGTACAGAGATTTAAGTAAAAGTCCAAATCCCTATCTCCATCCATGGCTAATTTAGGGAAGGGACACTTCTAGCTAGCTAGCTAGCCACCGGAGGACACACACTGAGACACAAAATTAATGTTTTCTGTCAGTGACGTTTGGTTTCTAATGTGACGGGATTGGTGTGAAGCCAAATCCAAACTGGCTTCCCTTTAAACTTTTTTTGGTTTGCCAGAACCATTCACAGCTGAGCTCAGTTCAGTTTGGCGGCAACAATGTTATACTGTTTCAGACCAGACTGCATAGACATACAGAGACAGAGGGGCGCTGTTTCGTTCGCTTGGATGCTTGCTCTGGTGAGCTACATTCAGAAACACAATTATTTAGTATATTTTTTTCTTGGTCATTTTTTGAGGGGAGCCTGGCTTCCCTTGGCATCCACAAATACATGCCACTACTGGCTCAGCGGCTCCAGAGACATGCGCCCAGCCTCTGACCACCATCTGTTATATGCGGTTATGTGCGGGCAGGGAAATAGATCATGAGCATAGAGAAGAAAATATGTTTAGAACTGATAATTGATTGCATGGTGCAATAATAAATGGAATTAATTGATTATTGAATGTTATGGTGGACACAGCTTGGTAGAACCAAAACATATACTGCTTCTACTCAACAAACTCAAACTCGAAAACGCAGCGTTTGGGGGGGCTGCAGTTCACGAACGACATTGTGTTTATCACCCTCACGGCAGTCAAGCAATGTATTCTACCAAAACAATCTAGTCAGGTTGCGGCCACAACTAGGCCTAGTTACAAATGTATCAAGAAATAATCATATTTGTATGCATAGCAATCAATACATATAGGCTTACGCTGTTTAAAGCACACATTTACAAGTCTCAATCTCAAATGACAGCTCCAATAAGCCTCCTATGGTGAACGACGTGAACGAAAGGCTTGTAGAATCATATATATACATATATTTAGTTTTCAGTTTCTTTTTCACCGTTAGGGGGTCCTGCCTGCTTTGTGCATTACTGACTCAAATTAACAAAATGAGTGAAGATTCATTATTTTGACTGAACGAATCGATAACATCAGAGTCAGTAAAATGAGCCGAACTTCGCATCCCTAGCCTGATCCTCTCTGGTGATGTGAAATTCCTATTAGAATCTAGCCGAAGTTAGGCTATCCAACAGTTTACCTGCAACCTGCATTCAGAATGCGTGACAGGGTTAGGAACATTGTGGGAAGACTTAGACTATCTAAGTCATTTAAACTGTAACAAACATTTCAGTAAGGGTTGCATGCTGGAAAATATGGTAATGATGGGAATATTTTTGGTTCAAAGTGATGTGTATCAGTTTCAGGACCCTGTATTAGGGTAAAACTAGGCCCTTAACATCTTAGAGCTACCTGAAGACATACCCAAATCTAACTGCCTGTAGCTCAGGCACAGAACCAAGGATATGCATATTATTGGTACCATTTGAAAGAAAACACTGAAGTTTGTGTAAATGTGAATTGAATGTAGGAGAATATAACACAATAGATCTGGTTAAGATAATACAATGAAAAAAACATACGTTTTTTATTTTTATTGTTGTATCATCATCTTTAAAATGAACAAGATAAAACAAACATTCAGATAGGATGATGGGGACAATTTCAGTGAAAAACATAAGAGGGCAACAGTACTTGTGCAAAGTTTCAGAATGATAACTTCCAAAATGAGTGTGCTACATGACATTTATCATGAAGTCACCCAGGTGTCCCACACAAGTAGCCCAAATGTACCCAAGTGGCCAAATTGGTGAAGTTATACATTTTGAATGGAATAACTATATACAAAATACCAAAATGGTATTCTAACACACCCCCCCCCCAAAAAAAATGAGAAAAAACATGAAAAAATATATATATACATTTACAAAATAACACTTTCAATATATGGAAGACCCTCAGTCCTCTACACAATATCGTGCTGCTGATGCCAGGTGCCAAAGCAGTCTCTGTCTGCTGTAAAGCAGAGGGTCAACAAGCATGTGGTGCAGGTGATGGGGGACTTCATTTTGCAAAGAACACAGCGACGCCTCCATGCTGTGCCCTTTTGGCCCTGAGGCACATCCATGCCTGCAGAAATACATTTGGGCAGATGAACACCACTTGTGGCAGGAGCTGGATGAACCAACTTCAGTGGGGGATGGACACCTTGGCACTGGGGGCTCCCATTCGGAGTCAGTGTCACTGTGAAAGAAAATGTTCAGTTAGAATAGTTTCACATATGAGCCCTGTATTAACAGGTATAATAAACAGATATCCTGTATATAGAGTACAGGGAACAAAAGGTTGAATATATTATTATAGACCTGCTAGATCTAATGTCTCATTTATATTATGACATTTCAGCTAGATCTACTGTCTCTATTATATTATGACAGACCAGCTGGATCTACTGTCTTTATTATATTACAACAGACCAGCTGTATCTACAGTCTCCATTTCACTTTGACCATTGTTGTGGGCCTGCCCTTCCCTCAACAGCCTCAAATAGGCTATTTCATTTCACAAATAATATTTTATATTATTAATTTCAAACAACGGCATTAGCATGAGAAGAATTTACCAGTCCAAAACAATGTCCTCTCCGTTCAAAAAATATTCCTCCATTTGAGAATCGCTAAATGAACCGTCCTCGATCAATTTCTTCTAAAATTGTGTGTAGATCTGTATATCTAGACTTAGATTTAGCTTTCCCTGACTTAGTCGTCATACTGATTGATATATAAACAGCTGAATATGCGCTTTACCAAAACAATGCTGTGCGCAACATGCGTGGCTCCTTCCGGTATGAATCGTCAATGGCGAATGAACCTCTTTACGCCGGAGTTTACTACATGGGTTGGTCTTCCAACACATAAACATTACATATTGCCGTTTACATCAGCTCATTGGCTATCTACCCACCTTGATTTCAAGACGATCAGTGGTCATTGGGTTAAAATACAGTCAATCAACGAAACAGCGGTCATATGTCATTACTTGTTGTCTTCAAATCGGTTTCTTTCAGGCAATACGTCCCGCAAAATGAACCATCATGTTTGGTTGTGTAACAAACAAACCAGTTGATTGCAATGAAACCAAACATGACTGGAAAAGTCATGTTTTGTGTGTGTATTTACCTCGAATGTGTCGTCGAAAATGGAATGAGACGGAATTCACAACACAAGCGGTTCACAAAATGTTTTGTGTTAGGCTATAAAAATTGATTTTATCAAACAAAAGACCATTCCTTGTGTAACAATGAGCATTAGGATTGCAAACAGAGGAAGATCGTCAAAGGTAAACTATTTATTTTATTGCAGTTTATGTTTTTGTTCAGCCTGTGCTGGTTGAAATAGTTGTTTTTTATGGGGCTCTATCCTCAGATAATAACATAGTTTTTTTTCGCATTAAATCCTTTTTTAAATCTGACAACGCAGTTGGATTAGCAAGATTCTAGGCTTTCGAAACATGTGAGACACTTATATTTTTATGAATGTTTAATATGACTATTTATGTAGCGATCACCATATGTTGTCGAATTTCATCCCACTACCGGGTTCGGTGCGCAGAGAGGTTAAATAATGCCTTATGACGTAGATATGGTATTGTGTGAAATATTGTTCTATTTTTACCAACTAGACCAACTAATCAATCAGTTCTTCAATGCAATGCTAACCTGTGGAGATCAGGGCCCGTATCCACAAAACATCAGTGTATGAGTGCTGATCCAGGATCTGTCCACATAATCTTATTCACTATGATTTAAAAAAGGCAAAACTGATTCTAGATCAGCATTCCCACTCGGATATGCTTTGTGGATACGGACCTAGAGATCCACAGCTGTAGTTCTGAGGGGTAAAAGTAAATAAAAAGTCCCCTTACTATCGACACTTTATACTGACACAATGTTAAAAATAGGAAACATTAACATATGATAAAAAGGTACACAGACAGACCATGTATATATTAAACTAGCCTGCAAATGGATCAAATAAATGATATAATAATTGATTCCCTGTGTTTGATTATAGTATGTTGCCATTGCCCTGAAATTGAGAAGTCTCATGACCAGGTTTAAAAAGTAACGGTGTGATCAAGGTGTGATGGAAAAGAGCTTCAGATAGTGGACAGTCTGTGTCCACTAAAATTGCTGGTGAATCCTCTGACATCTTCAAAGACGGCTGTTCTATAGTCTGTCTTATAGGCAACTTTAAGGCTTTACACTAACCCATTAGCTGATAAACCAGCTAAGTATTAGAATAAGGTGTGCTAGATTAGGGTTGGAGTGAAAATGTACAGGATGTTAGCTCTCCAGGAACAGTGTTGGAGAGCTCTGCGACTAAGCAGTGTGTTAGTTTAACACTGTTCCGGTGTGGGTCCACAGACTCAACACTTTCAGTGTTGATTTAACACTCTGTCTAACACACTTTTTTTTTTTTTTACACAAGAATTTGCTGTGCATAGTCTCAGTGATGTTAAAGGCTATTATCTGCAGTACAGTAGCTTGAAAATAAATTAGATAGGCATATCAAATCAAAACAATACAAGCACTATCCTCACACTGATATGACTTCAATTCCATGTAATGTATTGTGTTATATGGTATATTGACTCCAGAGGAGACTGGTGGGAGGAGCTATAGGAGGACAGGCTCATTGTAATAGCTGGAATGGAATTAATGGAATGGTATCAAACAGATCAAACACATGGAAACCACATGTTGGACTCCGTTCCATAGATTCCATTCCAGCCATTACAATGAGCCCGTCCTCCTATAGCTCCTCCCCCAGCTTCCTCTGATTGACTCATGGCGCACACACACCAACACACACACACACACGTCATTCACTCACATAAACTGTTTGTCCGGTTGGTGTGTGTCCATGTGATTACAGAGATGACTCTCCTGACCTTGTGGTTTGATTTTGTGGGGTTAATGTTGTTGTGGCTGAACTGATCAATGGAATTTGGCCTGTGGAAATGTTTCTGTAGTAGACCGCACACATACCCACCAACACGTCAGTCCATTACTATATAGTCCTAAGCCCTTTCCTTGGCTGTACTTTTGGTATCGTTTGATCCTCTATGCATACAGGCAATGACCAACAGAACCAGATGAAGATAATTATTTCATTAGAGTAAACTTGGCTTTCATTTTTGTTCTTGCTGACCACTTTTCAAACCAATGTCTTAGAATCAGCAGGTTTCAAACATCATGTTTCGTATGTATTGACACTCAGTTCTCTTTTAGGGTTTCAAGTCTGTGTTGAGACTGGTCCTTTATAGATCAGTCTGGACCTAACAGTGCTGTAAACACATTCTCATTCACGATGACCACTGCTCGCATTAATTTGGGTTACCGTTGTGCATGCTTGTGTGTGTGTGGATGCTCTCTGCTCTACTCTGATAGAGCTTGGCAGTTTCCTGTCAGTTAGGCAGAGTCACAGTCCATTCCCAGAACTGACACAGTGCCTTGAGTGGAGTCTGCCATGACAATCACAAAAGCCATAGTGACAATACAACTGCATGGACATGGGGAGAGTCCCCAAGGAGCTAACATATACGGTGGACTGAAATCAGCTATCACAAGCACCTATAATGTCTGAAAAATAAAATAAGACGCAGCAAACTGTCAAAACGATGACTTCCGACCGCGGCCTTGTGGACAGGCTATGCAAATTCTACCCTGATGTCCCTGATTGCGATCACCACTATGTGTTGTCATTTACAGTAATTGCATAGCGTTTGTTGGTAAAGTGTTAGTGGAAAAATGTGTGTCGGCTTGTATTACAATCCTCGTACCAGAAATTCCCAAAAGTCCCCACAAGGACAGTAAAACATAGAAAATGTTCCATCGTGGGGACATTTCCCACTCCCCCACAAACTGTTTTAAGCTTAGGGGTTAGGTTTAGGCCTAGGGTTAGAATTAGGGGAAGAGTTGTAAGTAGAAATCAATGTTAGGTCCCCAGAAGGATAGTAGAACATATGGTGTGTCTGTGTCTTTGTTCGGGTGGGTGAGTAGGTGGTTGTGTGTGTTGTTCTTTTCAAACACATGAGCCACAAAGGCCATATGTGGTGTTGCAGAGATGCATAAACCCTAATTAGTCATGTTTTCCATTTGGTTGCCACTCCGCCTCCTTTTTCTTTGCACTGACAGCTTTTCTTTCCTGATTACTTTAGCCAAACTGTGGGAAAGACAAAGGCATCATGACCCAAATACAACAGTCCAGAACTATTTCTTTATGGAAAGGAAAATATCAAGATAGTTTGTTTTCATTTGTTTCTTTTTGGTAATGATATAAATGTCTTCAAGTATGGTTTTCTTCTATCATGTATGCTTCTTCTGACATCAGATGTAAAGGAATAAACGTTTGAAGAGAAGCCTATTCAATAATATAATATAATTTAAAAAATATATACAATTCAGCCGCATCTGATTTTAAATTAATGATGATTAACCAAGAGTGATGAAATGGTGGCTAAAACACAAGCCTGCAATTATGTGTAATACTGCCCCCAAGCTGGCAAAAATGATTAGCGTCACGAGGAAGGGCAGTTTACAATCTCCATGGTTACGATGTGGCCCAGCTCTTGAAGTTTGACAGCTGCCTACAGTAGCTAGCTACCTTGCATGATAGCTTTCTATCTATCCTCTTACTATTTATTTTTTAGATGAAGTGGTTTTAAACCGGTGCAAAAATGAGTATATCAGTAACTCGAACATTTCATAAGCAAAATGAAACCAACAAAGGTTTTACACAACAGCGGGTACACGACTATCTATATGGTGAGTTAGCTAACGTTAACTTTAGCTAGGTAAGTTAGCTTGTTTGCAATAATTATCTAGACAGTTTGCAAGCGAACATGAACTGTTTTTGTTGTGGATGTTGCATTACAGACCCCGTATATACTGTGTCCGGGGAAATGGACCATGCAAGGGCCAGCTTCAAGGCACATGCATCAGTGGACCGGGTGGTAAATTAATCAACGTTAGCTAGCTAGCATAGCAACCTCGACCTAAACACTTACTTTCAAATGACCTTTCATATGATTACAGATTCACAATCAATGCTTATCGCTGTCTTCATTCGTCAGTAATGTCACATGTGTCCATGACTCTAATGCAATACCTAGGACTTTTCCAGACCACCCTTACCCATGACAGTTTTTCATATCATGCATAACTGCAAGGATTTATTTTGAGAAGAAATTCAATTCACACTTGGTGAAATAATGTTAATATTATTAACCCAATAATTTGACAGTAACCCTGTAACCCAAATACGGTCACTGTAACAGCCCTAACCCTGTGAAAGACCTCTCTCCATGTCCCCCTGCTCAGAGGAAGGTTCCAGAGTATGGGTCCATGTTCAGTCACCTACCTCACCACCCTCGTTACGTCTTGCGTCTGGACACCACTGACCCTGTGCCCGCTTTTATTGACCGCCGCTGGCGAGGGTACACAGAGCAGCGCAGAGAGGCAGTTCAGCAGCTGGCAAGGTAACACACACACAGACACACACGTGCTATCCCTACAGAGGAGAAATCTTTGGATACTGAAGTAGATAGATTCAAGTTACATTTGTATATATAGTTTATGAATTTATGTGGACACCCCTTCATATTAGTGGATTTGGCTATTTCCGCCACACCTGTTGCTGACAGGTGTATAAAATTGAACACACAGCCATGCAATCTCCATAGACAAACACTGGCAGTAGAATAGCCTTACTGAAGAGCTCAGTGACTTTTAACGTGGCACCGTCATAGGATGCCACCTTTCCAAAAAGTATCTTCGTGAAATTTCTGCCCTGCTAGAGCTGCCCTGGCCAACTGTATGTCTTGTTATTGTGAATTGTAAACTTGTAGGAACAACAACAGCTCAGCCACGAAGTGGTAAGTCACACAAACTCACAGGACGGGACGGCCGAGTGCTGAAGCGCGTAGCGCGTAAAAATCGCCTCGGCTGCAACACTCACTACCGAGTTCCAAACTGCCTCTGGAAGCAACGTCAGCACAATAACTTTTACTCGGGAGCTTCATGAAATAGGTTTCCATGGCCGAGCAGCCGCACACAAGCCTGAGCTCACCAGGAGTGGTGTAAATCTTGCTGCCATTGGACTATGGAGCAGTAGAAACTCATTCTCTGGAGTGATGAAGCACGCTTCACCATCTGGCAGTCCAACAGACGAATCTGGGTTTGGCGGATGCCAGGAGAGCGCTACCTGCCCCAATGCATAGTGGCAACTGTAAAGTTTGGTGGAGGACTAATAATGATTGTGGGCTGTTTTTTATGGTTTGGGCTAGGCCCCTTAGTTACAGAGAAGGGAAACCTTAACACTGCAGCATACAATGACATTCTAGACAATTCTGTGCTTCCAACCTTGTGGCAACAGTTTGGGGAAGGCCCTTTCCTGTTTCAGCATGACAATACCCCCATACAAAAAGCGTGGTCCATACAGAAAAGGTTTGTCGAGATCGGTGTGGAAGAACTTGACTGGCCTGCACAGAGCTCTGACCTCAACCCCATCGAACACCTTTGGGATGAATTGGAATGCCGACTGCGAGCCAGGCCTAATCGCCCAACATCAGTACCCAACCTCACTAATACTCTTGTGGCTGAATGAAAGCAAGTCACTGCAGCAATGTTCCAACAACTGTTATAGCAGCAAAGAAGGGATCAACTCCATTAATGCCCATGATTTTTGAATGAGATGTTTAAGAGCAGGTGTCCACATACTTTTGGTAATGTACTGTATTTCATATACTTGATTTACTTGATTATTAAGGCCCATGTTTGTCTTGTTGTTTTTTTCTTTGTTAGGGTCGTTCCTGGTCCTCTGTTTCAGGTCAGAGGCTGCAAAGACAGCAGTGTTTCAGGCATTGATCGTTGGAAGTTTTTCAAGTGGTGAGAGAGAGCACATACCCGTAATGCGGCAGCAGGACATTGTGGGATCAAGGGTTAAAGAATGAATGGTGTCAGAGAGGACACCAGGGCCTGAAGGAAGACTCAGGCATCAAGTCATGACAGCATCAGAGGTCATTTGTATCATGAGAGTCAAATCACACAACCGTCATTATCCTCACTGTAGCACCAGCGGCATGGTCACTGGATAGAATGTCAGCAGACCAGCAGATCTTTCTCTGTAAAAAAATAGAACCAATTAAAACCAGAATTATGATTTTTGTATCAGTTCAGATGGATTTGACTCTGTTTGAGTGTGTAGTGTTGAAGCCTTATCTCATATTAAAGTAAAACATTGATTGTTTCTGATGATGTTTTTTGTATTCCTTTCCCTCCCTCAGCCCCCTGATCCCCTTTGCACAGCAGGTTCCCCCCGATGTGGTCTTTGCATTGCCCAAGTAAGTCATGCTGCCAAAGTCCCCTGAAAAATGCTGTAAACATATTGGGAACCCCTCTCTTCTCTATCACTCTATCTCCCTTCCTCCCTCCACTCAGAGCTAACCCATACTCTACAGTGGAGGGGGGTAGTGAGCAGCTGCCCACTCCATTCCAGCGCACCATGGGAGTGCAGACTGACTACAGGGACAGTGAGGCCCAGACGGACCCCTACACCCCCGAATACGTGGTACGGCCCGGGACGGCCCGCCCAGAGCTGTTGACACTGGCCACACTGACATGGGGTACATACGAGCTTCAGAGACCCTACCGCTTCACCTCCTGTTGCACCTCTAAAAATACTTATACTGCAGGACAGGCCATTCTGACCCATCCTCACACTACACAACTCCCTTCACCCCAGCCTCATCACCTTGACTCATCTGACCCGATCGCTCTCCCTCTACCCCCCCCCCAGGTCGTGGTCTTCCGGCGGGTCTGGCGGAGGTGGAAATGATTGAGCGAACCAGGGTGAAGCGGGCGTGGGAGGCCACCCTGCCCCCCATGGACGACCTGAGTCAACTAGACAAGAGGAAGAGGATGATGGATGAGATGGAGAGGAAGGAGTGGGCCTTCAGGGAGGACGAGATCCAGAAGTGAGGGAACGAGAGAATAAAGGAAGGAATGCACCACACAAGCAGCTTCACCATCTTTTTAAAATTATTTCCCTCCTGCCCTTGTCCACCCATCCCTGCTCTCCCTCCCCTTGCCCCACTGTCATTCTCCCCCCTCTACCCCAGGCTGCAGGAGGCTCGCCTGGCCTTGCTGATGGGTCTACTGAGGCAGAGGGAGGAGGTTCAGCAAGAGGCCACGGTGGACAGGCTGGACCTCAAGTACTCCCAGCACCAGAGAGACGAGAAGAGCAAGCTGAGCAAGATACGCAATGACTACATCATCTGTAAGTTAATGGGTGTTTCTCAATATGCATTCTACCGTGCTCCACACTCTCGTGCTCCTAGTGCATTCTCCGACAACTTTCTTTTGAGTACGTTCTTGTGAGGATGAGAGTGTGGAGAATGTATAAAATATTACATTTGAGGAGCACACGCACTCCCCCTACTGTATTAACTCACACTGCACCTCCCCATTCACTGAACCTTCTTCCAGCCACGACAATGGCAACAATAGACAAAACAAGATATACACAAAGCAAACGTTTTACTTCATAATTATCAGCTAGATATGTACATCGTAATAATCTAGCTAGCCAGCTAGTTAAACAGGCAAAAATAACCTAAAACTAATGTTATGTGGTTAGCTACCAATTCTTCGTGGCTAGATAGCTATCCAGTTAACCCTATTGACTTAATATGGACTTGGGACTTACTCATTCACTTAACCGTCTTCCAGCTAGGACAATGGCAATGGAGACAAAACAAGATATACTCAAAGAGTAGTAGCTAGCCAGTTAGCCTTATTGACTTACTTGCGATCTATAAGTACCTAGGAAGGTAAATATGCCAAAATTAATACAGCATGTATTTATTAACATATCAAGATAAAATATTGTAGTCAGGCAACATATGAGATGTGAATAGGCAACATTTCATTCTGAAGTTGGAGTGTATTTTCTCTCGCTTCAGTTCAAATAATGGCTACCAGTGATTTCAATCAATTTTGCGTAATTTTTTACGTGGTTGTGTCATATTTCTTTGTATACTTTCCTTTGACTCCTGCATCGTTGCATGCTTAAAAATATGTACAAACGGAGTACGCATTCGACAAGTGCCCTCCCTGCTCAGTTTAGCAAACTTTGATTTGGACTCATACTCCAACCCTCCCTTGGGGCCTCTAACCTTCCCTTTAACTTTGATTTGGACTCATACTCCAACCCTCCCTTGGTCCAATTTGTGTGCCCGGATGACGGTAGAATGCATTTTGAGGAACACCCAATGTCTTGACTTTTGTCTAAGGCAATGATGCATAGAAATTCTGCGTATTTACATTTTGCATTTCATAAATCACTGTGATAAGTGTTGATAAGTGTTCAAAGCCTCTAACCTTCCCTTTAACTTTGATTTAATACGATGAGAACAGTAGGGCTTAAAGATTAACTCTCTCTATCGTTCTCCTTCTATTCCACTCTTTCTCCCTCTCTCCTTCCCCCTTTCTCTCTTTTCCCTCCCTCTCTCCTCTCTCAGCAATGAGGAAGCTGACAGCGAAAAGAAAAAATGTGGAGGGAAAGCTAAAACGCCGTGACATCATCAAGGACTACTCCAACTACTCATCTCAGACGTACGCCCCTCTGTCCCGCATCGGCCTGTTCCCTGACCGCCACTCCCAACGCAACATGGTCAAGAGCCGCTACCTTGATACCTATGAAGGTTTGAGTGTGCTGATCTAGGATCAGTTTGATATTTCAAGATCATTATGAATAAGATTACATGGACATGGGGGACCTGATCTTAGGTCAGCACTCCTACTCTGAGAAAAATTAATACAGGCCCTGAATCTCAAAGTGATGGTGTTTTAATAATGCCAGATCATCAAAATTGCTAAGGTAGAGGGTAGTGAGCTCTCTTCCTATCTGTCAATCACAGGTCTGCTGGAGCTGGAGGCGGGACTTCCGGTCTCAGTGACAGAGCCATGTATCAAAGCCCCCGTACCCAAAGTCAGCAAGGGCTTCGTTAAACGCTCTGCACGCAGAGAGATGGAGCTCATGAAGACACACCAGGTCACACACACACACACACACACACACACACACACACACACACTCAAAATATGTATAACACTCTTTTTGTCCCTCCATCTGCAGGCTCTGAAGGAGGAGAAGACTCGTGTGGAGCAGAAGAAGACCCTGCGCTTCCTCTTTAAGACAGAGAAATCTGTTCCTCGACCACAGACCCCCGTGGTGGACGAGCCCCCTGAGGTACAGTACAGTTTGTCTCAACACACTGTCTGGAGATGTACACTATCCCCCCTCACTCACTATGTGGTCTGTAGCACATCTCTTCATTCTCTCTTCACCCTGTCATTCCGGTGTTTTTCCAGGGGGACGAGGAGAGAGAGTTGGCTGTCATCTACTTGCAGAAGCTGCTGAGGGGAAGAAGCATTCAGAACCAGGTGTGTTTTTCTGAAGAGAATGATAAGCTCTATGATAAACCAACGTTTCTCTGTGTGTGTCTGATGTTATGGGATACCATCTCTGTGCGCTGCTGTCTATCTGTACGTGTGTGTGTCAGATGTTTGAGGGGAAGGAGAAGCGTCTAGAGCTGATCCAGGAGCTGAGAACCACTCATGCCCTGCAGAGAGAGGAGCAGGAGCTGCAGAGAGCAGACACACAGCTCACGCTGGCTCTGCAGAGACAGAGAGAGCAACACACACACAAGGTGAGAGAGAAAACACACACAAAACACACAGACAGGTACAGACACCTCTTTCCTCCCCCATCCCTCACTCTCCCATCTTCCTGTCCCAGGCATCCTTGGTGGAGGGGTACCAGGCAGCTGTGGCAGGGGCGGAGCTTGTAGACATGCTCGACTTCCTATCGAAGGAGCTGATTCGCCTACAGGAGGAACGCAGGATCCATGCCTTCACCTTATTGGCCGAGAGAGACAGGCGCCTCCGAGAGGCCGAGGAGAGTGGGCGGAGACAGATGGAAGAGAGGAGACGTAGAGAGGAGGATGAGATCTTCAAACAGGTGTTTGTGTGTGTGTGTGCGTGCGTGCGTCTGCCTGCATGCGCATGCCTGTGTGTGTGTCGTGTGTGTAATGCCTGTACTGTCCTGTAGGTGATGAGGGTTCATCAGGAGACAGTAGATCTGTACCTGGAGGACATCATCCTGGGGACTCTGGACCAGACAGCAGACCAACAGGCCAGACAGGAGATACGCAGAGTGGCAGAGGAGGTCAACAACATCGCATACGCCATGGAGGAGACGTACGACACACACACACACACACCATGGTTTCCGTTAGCCGGTAATAGCTGGCTTTTGGCCTATAAAAACATAGAAAAGCTGATAACTAAAATTGGCGCTAGCCAATTGTCCAGAAGAATAATCAAAAATACCATTGTGATATAATTTTTTTTAGTCTATTCATTGATGGAAATACCAGTCAATGTAAATACATTTGACTGGTCATACTTATCGGTCTATAGATTCATTTGCATGATTTAGTGGAATTAAATTGGTGTGTGTAGGCTACAGTATATTTGTTGTGTATCTTATTTATCACACGAATACAGCGTACAGATACAGAGCCTTTGAGCGGAAAATCTGTCAGACAGCGCGAGAGCTGCTGTGTCAGCATCTCAAATGGCAACGGAAGGCAAGCTTCATCAGTTCGTGACACACCACCTTGCAGTCAGCTATGCATTTTGGAAACGTACTTAATTGTTTGAAACCTGAATATTTTAATACATATTATGAGGCATGTCTTACCTTGCTTCAAAGTAGCCTGTTAGATCTCCTCTCATTCTACATTTCTAACGGATATTTTCATCTCTGTCACATGAAACAACTCGCATGTGCGGTGCTCTTTAGACAACAGTGTTTTCCAGCTAATTGCATTATGGACTGAACATTCGCATGTAGAGTACTGCCTTGTGCGCATCGCTTATGATGTGAAAAATAATACTTTATCAACATTTTAAGCAAAACATTCTGATCTGTTGCACAGGCTCATTGCTTTTTATTGTCCCATAGTCTGTTTGAATAGGCTATTTCTTTCTCGACAAGCTGACCAATAGAATATGTAAACCTTTCTCCTCTGGGGATAGTAGATTGACAGGCTGGTGATGTTGCTGTTGGTTACTGGTCTTGTTGGCTGAGGAAAAGTAAATGTGGACAGTTATTCTTACGTCTTCAAAGTGCACATCTGAATTCAGTAAGAAGGACTGCATATCGTTGCATCCTCGACTTGCATGTTCTGTTAATATGAATTACTATAATCTAAATGTGATTTCTGTCATTCTGAGCGCTGTGGGTGGACACCCTAATCAGGTGATGCACCCACTGCATATGGGTCCGGCGGATTTCTCAATTGTCCGGCGCCACATTATCCTATCTGAAACCCTGACACACACGCCATCTAGCATCCATACACACAGTATCTCTGTATCTTTGTATTGCACATTGTAAAAGCTGTCCCCTTGTGTGTGTGTGTGTGTGTAGTCGGAGCAGCCTGCAGTCAGAGGAGATCGTAGCAGAGCTGGTGTACAGCTTCCTGATCCCTGAGGTACAGAAGATCAACGTCAGAGACAGAGGTAGGCCGTTTATTCCCAAAGTACCCAGTACCATCACATGCTGATAATACATGATAGCGTAGTAACACAATAATAATTACATAATAATACTTTAGTCTCTTCTGTCTTTCTCTCTCTCTTCATCCACCTTTCTCTCTCTCACCTTTTTCCCCTCTCTTTCTCTCTCTCTCCCTCCCCTCTCTCTCTCCCTCCCCTTCCTTCCTCCAGTGCGTCAGAGCCAGCGCAGGCACCTCCAGGCGGCTCACCAGATCATCCACGGGGGTGAAGAGAGCTCAGTGGCCCCTCCTCCTGGCTCCCCTGGGGCCCAGCGCCCCCCCTCGCCCTCGGACAGGGCCTCCAGCCAGCTCCTGGAGGAGATGCTAACCCATGTCGAACAGAAGCTGGAGGGAGCAGGCAGGGGAGAGGAGGAGCGCAGGGAGGTGGGAGAGGCAGAGCAGAAAAGAACCAGCTGAGAATAGATTAATTTCTCAACAGTAGAGAAAACACTTAGTGTTTCTACAAGCAATGCATCTCCAAAGAGTTCAGTGTCATGCTTTTGCTCAAATAAAACTGAGATTTTATTGAATTATCATTGTGTTTGGCTTGTTCTTACATGCTGTGCTTGATAAAGTGAGTAAATAAGAATTTTGAAAAAGCTGAGTCTAAGATGTTTTTTCATGGGTCATTGGTTCAGAAGTTGACTAGATCAAATAAATGTATTGTATGGGTCATGTTACTAAAGGCTCTTACTACAGGCTACCATCTACAAAACATGTCGTCCCATGAGTAGTGTGGGGAGGCTGTGGTTGTCACTAGTTACCACAGCCACAAAGTCATAAACTCCACCTATTTCTACAATTTATCTTCTTAAAATGTGGAAACCTAAACTTAACCTTACCCTTAAGCTTATGCCTAACCGTAAATCAAGCCCAAAAAACTGGAACCGTTTAACTCAGTTTTGTTTGTAGCCACATCTTGTTTTGACAGCATTGTGTAAAGTCACTGGTTCACACTGACCATGGCGTGTGCAGAAAGTAGCCCATCACTTTTTCCAACTATTCTGTCGATAGCACCTGCTAAATTCGGGGCATCAATGTTGTTGAGAAAAGTAGAAAAAATGTTGTAGTTCTTGATGGCTAAAGTTAGGTAGAAAGGACTATTAACACATACTGAACAGCTCACGTTATAGACAGAAGCATACTATATGGGAGACCAATCCAAACTCATTTACTGGCATGTCCAGCCCATCCATTATCTCAGCCAATCATGGCTAGTGGGAAGGTTCCTGTCTTTCTGTGGCTAAACCAACTAGACTTGTAATTTAACAATTTTATCTGTATTTAAGTATGGAATACAAGTTTGTTATTAAGGCACAAGAATGTTCACATGTTCCAGAAGGCATTTTATGCCCAAAAACACATTTGGATAAAATAAAAATAAATGTTTATGCTCAAATGCCTCTCCTGTGAAGTAGTGACGTGTGACATGCGCCTAGTTTCCTGAAACGTGTCACATTTAACTATCTTGTGTCGATAAAAACATTGGACATAATGACGTCACACAAAAATCAAGTGCTGTACCTTCAAAATGATTCTGCAATCATAATTTATAAAAAAAAACCCCACCTTTTCCATCATCGTAATAAAGACATTTTTACTGAAGAAAAATCCACCCCGTTAACAACATACAAATATTGTCGATCTTTAGAACGTTTCTCCTGTATCTGTCGTTTCCATTACACATGGCAATGATATTTATACTACATTTTTTCCCCGACTAAACCTAGGTCAACGGAAAGCTGCCTAGTGAGTAACCACGATTAAAGCTGCCTAGTGAGTCACCACAAATTGTCCATAGCCTACTTGTAAAAATGTAAATTCTGAAAACGCTTACCTGTATGTTTGTCCTGTACAACTGCGGTCCTTCCGCAGGGTGTTGAAATAAAGACTTTTACTGAATACAACCACTGACTTTTTCCTCATTTGTGTTGCTGCTGGCAACGAAATGGTTCCAATTGTTTTTCCACCATTCATTTTTCCAATAGGGGATTTTAGAAACTCTTAAAATAAGGGCTGTGTTTCCGTGACATTTTGATAACTGTGTAGGACAAGGTGACTTTTATTGATTGGAACCATTTTGACTGCTAGGTTTTATGCGTATTATGATTCATACTGTGGTACTCTATAGCTACGTTTTGATGTATGGGTTGTCAGGGGATTGGTACAAATTCTCGTTTTTCCATCCACATTTCCATGATGAGTGCTGGCTTGCTAGCTGTGTCGGGGTGCCTGACTCCGTTCGCTGAGGCAACGAGCCGGGCAAGAGGCAGGCTGCACGGCATTGGCTGTGTTGTACCAGCGGCAAATTTAATTTGGGATTGATGGTATTATTCTATCAAGTAAAAACCTGTGGTAGCATGTAATATACTGTTCTCTTTGAAGTAGAAAGAATAATCAATATAAGTTTAAATATTAGACATGTGTAAGCAGAATGAAGTCTGAAGCCCATGTGATTGTACAAAGCTAGATCAACATCGAATTGATCATTGGACATGTAAAAAACAGAATGTAAGCAGAATCTGTGTAGATGAGGCAAGGTAAACTAATAAGACGTGACTGGTCTGGGCCATATCTGATCTTGTGAAGGCTACTGGACACACACGTGAATAGTCATACATAGATAACCTCAGCCTGAACTTGTAAAGACCTTTGGACAGGAACATTACCTAAGGGGTATGCATGTCATGCCACCAATAGAATCTATGCCCCAATATCTGAGCCAATAAGAGAATGGAAACTATGTAACAAAATTAGATTAATAAAATGGGGTGATGACGTTATGTAAGGGTAAAACTGTATAAAAGCCAAGCACTAAGAATGAGGAGGCAGTTCTTCCATGGAACTGCTCGGGCTTCTGTTACTTTTGTAATAAAAGTCTAATTGAATTTACAAACTCCGGTATCTGAGAAGTATTTGATTAAACATTTTCCACAACACTAGCAGGCAGCTCACTCTGTCTCTTCTGTGCCTAGGCTAATTATTTGCTGCAGTTTATCCTCTGATCGCCAGAGTAACTTAAGAACACCAAAAATAACATTCCAATGTCATCCAACTCCGGTGTAGGCCTATCTTAGAAGTAAGCTGTATTAGAGTAGCCTTCTGTGTTACAGTTCAGACTTAGTGAGAAGTGTGTATTTGTGTTAGGCTGTGTGTGTCTGTGTTAGGCTATTTGTGATGTGGTGTATGTGTTGGTGGGGCTGTGTGTGTTGGTGAGGCTGCTGTGTGTGTTGGTGGAGGTGCTCTGTGTGATTGTGTTGGTGGGGGGTGCTGTGTATGTTGGTGGGGGTGCTTTGTGTGTGTGTGTGTATGTGTGTTGGTGGAGGTGCTCTGTGTGATTGTGTTGGTGGGGGTGCTGTGTATGTTGGTGGGGGTGCTTTGTGTGTGTGTGTGTATGTGTGTTGGTGGAGGTGCTCTGTGTGATTGTGTTGGTGGGGGTGCTGTGTATGTTGGTGGGGGTGCTTTGTGTGAGTATGTATGTTGGTGGGGGTGCTGTGTGTGAGTGTGTGTGTTGGTAGGGGGTGCTGTGTATGTTGGTGGGGGTGCTTTGTGTGTGTGTGTGTATGTGTGTTGGTGGAGGTGTTCTGTGTGATTGTGTTGGTGGGGGTGCTGTGTATGTCGGTGGGGGTGCTTTGTGTGAGTATGTATGTTGGTGGGGGTGCTGTGTATGTTGGTGGGGGTGCTTTGTGTGAGTATGTATGTTGGTGGGGGTGCTGTGTGTGAGTGTGTGTGTTGGTAGGGGGTGCTGTGTATGTTGGTGGGGGTGCTGTGTGTGAGTGTGTGTGTTGGTAGGGGGTGCTGTGTATGTTGGTGGGGGTGCTGTGTGTGAGTGTTTTGGTGGGGATGCTGTGTCTGATTGTTTTGGTGGGGTTGCTTTGTGTTGTGTGTGGATTCAGTAATACATTTGCATAAAGTATACAAAAGTTGTATTCTAATTTCATGAACTGTTACAAACTCTGCTTTGCATAAAGCATGATTTGTTAATAATATGACCCCCCTTCCTTAAATTATTGTGCTTAAATTACTGTAATTATGTATGACTAATTTGCATAATTTATCCTTTTTATTTCAGCATTTTACAGGCTCCGTTATAGCACCTCCATCAGGTCAGAATGAGTAAAAAGGACCTCAGCGACTGCACGCCCTCCCAGACCTCTGCAGGGGAGGAGGAGGAGGAGGAAGAGGAGGAAGATGATGGGGAGCCCAAGGTTTATCAGGTGTGGAGATTGGGCTACATGCCATGACGGGAAGGCTGCAAGGGCTTCTTCAGGTGAGATAAACCCACACACAGAAGCATTCAGTACAGTGTTAGCATGATCTAGGAACTGAGTGTATGAGACGGATTGTGTTTTACAAATGAAGCAGTTAATACTTTGTGGCCAGTAGGTGCTCACAGGTGAGAGCAGTAGACATCTGTGTTGTGGGTGTTAAGGAGAAACATGACAACAAACTGTCGATATTGGATTGGTTACTTTACCTAATGAGCCAGATGGGGGAGTCAGTAAGAAAGAGAGATTGTTGAAGAAAGAGGGATTTCTTCACTAAATACTACTACTCTGTATTCTAGTGACAATCATATGATCTCTCTTTTTTCTGGTCGACTTGATCGCGCTATGTTGATGGGCAGTGTTGCAGGTTAAAGACAGAGAATAGCGCTCTATAGGCTACCTGAGCTCTATTGTCTATATGCTCCAGGTACTCATTAGTAGTAAATAGGTTAGGAGCATGTCCATCAGTGGTATCCATTGGTGTCAATTTACCTTGTTAAAAAACACACGCACACACACATGTATTTTCTGAAAAAGCATGGTTAACATAACTAAATATAATCATGTTTATAAGCTGTGGCTGTGAAAGTCACCTCTTCCACATATAGTACTGTAATGGAATTGTAATGTTTGTGCTTTTCTTATAACTAATTTCTGTGTTCTAGTCATGTGCTGTTCTATAAACCAATTTCTGTGTTCATGCAAGTGGCTAAGTCCTCACTATCACTAGCTACAATTTGGCAGTACGCCCAGACCTTGTTTTGAGAGAGAACAAAAGATATGTCCGTTTCAAGGTCTCAGCTGAGGGAGAAGAAGCCTCGTGAGGTATTGGTCTGTCACATGTTAAGAACCAGTATTGGTCTGTCACTTGAATGAAACAAAATGCTAATGATTAATGAATTATGCTAAATCGTGCAAATATAACTTGTCTGTGTATAGCCATATATATGACAACGGCTGGGACTGCCCAGGCAGAGCTCCTGATTGACATGTGTACTATGGTGCATTGAGTTGGTTGGAACCTCTCCAGCACGCTGACGATAAACAATGATTCATTTAAGACTGACTTTGAGTGTCCCTGTGTAAGAATTTCCACAACAGTATATTTACTGCGAAGTGGTAGGCCACACAAAATGTCAGCGCAAGAACTGTTAGTCGGGAGCTTCATGAAATGGGATTCCACAGCCGAGCAGCCGCGCACAAGCCTAAGGTCACCATGCATAATGCCAAGAGTTGGCTAGAGTGGTGTAAAGCTTGCCACCGTTGGACTCCGGAGCAGTGGAAACGGGTTCTCTGAAGTGATGTATCACTTTTCACCATCTGGCAGTCTGGATTTGGCAGATGCCAGGAGAATGCTACCTGCTCCAATACATAGTGCCAACTGCAAAGTTTGGTGGAGGAGGAATAATGGTTGCGGGCTAGGCCCCTTAGTTACAGTGAAGGGAAATCTTAACACTACAGCATACAATGACATTCTAGACGATTCTCTGCTTCCAACTTTGTGGCAACAGTTCGGGGAAGGCCCTTTCCTGTTTCAGCATGACAATACCCCTGTTCATACAGAAATAGTTTGTCAAGATCGGTGTGGAAGATCTTGACTGGCCTGCACAGAGCCCTGACCTCAATCCCATCGTACACCTTTGGGATCAATTGGAACACCGACTGTGAGCCAGGCCTAATCGCCCAACATCCGTGACCGCAAGTCCACGCAGCAATGTTCCAACATCTAGTGGAAAGACTTCCCAGAAGAGTGGAGTCTGTTAAAGCAGCTAAAGGGGAACCAAATCCATATTGTTGCCCATGATTTTGGAATGAGATGTTTGACGAGCAGGTGTCGACATACATTGGTCATGTAGTGTATTTTATCTTTTGTGTCAGTTTTCAGCCCATCGACAGAGGCCTCAACCCCATGTCTTTGTGGAATCAGAGTTCTGACTAGAAGAATAAATAACTTGTTGTCCTCTCACTCCATTTCTACCACTACCTCCTCTTCCTCCTGTTCTTTTGAAGGGGCGAAGGAGGAGCAGGAGGATGAAGAGGAGGAGGACTGATGGAGGGAAGAATATAGTTTACAGAAATCTGCCCCCTTTCCCTCATCAATCTTAAAACAATACCCCATAATGATGCAGCAAAAACAGGTTTATGAAGGTTTTTGCTAAGTTATAAAAAACTGAAATATCAAATTTACATAAGTATTCAGACACTTTACTCAGTACTTTGTTGAAGCACAATTGGCAGCGATTACAGCATTGAGTCTTCTTGGGTATGACCCTACAAGCTTGGCACACCTGTATCCGTGGAGATTTTCCCAATCTTCTCTAGTGATCCTCTCAAACTCTATTAGGTTGGATGGGGAGCATCAATGCACAACTATTTTCAGATCTCTCCAGAGATGTTCGATCGGGTTCAAGTCCAGGCTCTGGCTGGGCCACTCAAGAACATTCAGGATCTTTTCCCGAAGTGACTCCTGTGTTGTCTTGGCTGTTTGCTTAGGGTCGTTGTAGTGTTGGAAGGTTCTGAGCGATAATGGAGCAGGTTTTCATCAAGGTTCTCTCTGTACTTTGCTCTGTTCATTTTTCACTCGATCCTGACTAGTCTCCCAGTCCCTGCTGCTGAAAAACATCCCCACAGCATGATGCTGCCACCACCATGCTGCCACCATCCCGTAGTGCCAGGTTTCCTTCAGATGTGACGCTTGGCATTCAGGCCAAAGAGTTCGATGTTGGTTTCATCAGACCAGAGAATCTTGTTTCCCATGTTCTGAGAGTCTTTAGGTGCCTTGGCAAACTCCAAGTGGGCTGTCATGTGTATTTTACTGAGGAGTGGCTTCCGTCTTGCCACTCTACCATAAAGGCCTAATTGGTGGAGTGTTGCAGAGATAGATGTCCTTCTGGAAGGTTCTCCCATCTCCACAGAGGAACTTTAGAGCTCTGTCAGAGTGACCATCGGGTTCTTGGTCCCCTCCCTGACCAAGGCCTTTCTCCCCCGATTGCTCAGTTTGGCCGGGCGGCCAGCTCTAGGAAGAGCTTGGTGGTTCCAAACTTCTTCCATTTAACAATGATGGAGTCCACTGTGTTCTTGGGAACATTCAATGCGCCAGACATTTTTTGGTGACTTTCCCCAGATCTGTGCCTCAACACAATCCTGTCTCGGAGCTCTATGGACAATTCCATTTACCTCATGGATTGCTTTTTGCTTTGACGTGCACTGTCAACTGTGAGACCTTATATAGACAGGTGTGTGCCTTTCCAAATCATGTCCAATCAATTTCATTTATCACAGGTGGGTTTACTACAGACTCTAATCAAGTTGTAGAAACATCTCAAGGATGATGCATGGAAACAGGATGCACCTGAGCTCAATTTTGAGTCTCATAGCAAAGTGCCTGATTGCTTTTTATTGTAATAAATTAGAAAGAATTTCTAAAAACCTGTTTTTGCTTTGTCATTATGGGGTATTGCGTGTAGATTGCTGAGTTTTTATTTTATTTAATACATTTTAAAATAAGTCTGTAACGTAACAAAATGTGGAAAAAGTCAAGGCGTCTGAATACTTTCCGAATGCACTGTACAGTATGTGTTTATCATTAGCCTGACCGGCCAACCCAAACCACACTTAACCAGCACAGGTAGTCATTGTTCCATGCAGACTAGTCAGAGGTCTAAGACTGGCGAAGGTACATGGAGACAGATCTTCACTCACCTGACTAGCAGCCTCATTGCTCTTGCTAATATATTGCCGTCACTAATAGGAGAAGCTAGTAATAAGAATATCATAAGGACATGATACAGAGCCATATGTTTTCATTTAACTAAGCCTTAGGGTGACTTTAATGATCCCCTCCCCTTCCAACAGGCAATCGGTTTGTTTACGTCTCCATGACTGCGTTTACACAGGCAGCCCAATTCTGATATTTTGCCCAATTATTGGCATAAGATTTGATCTGATCAGTCAAATACCAATTAGTGGCAAACGATCAGAATTGGGCTGCTCATCATGAGGTTATAGATGGCTCTGATGAGGACAACAGCCTCCTGGTTACTGTTGCCGTTGGCAAAAAAAAACACATTTAGAATCAAGGCAGATAAAATAGCAATAGTGGGCTAGGTGCTAAATACATTTTATATTGGGACTAGCACGATAAAAAATACATTCTGTAGAAATGGGTTTTAAGGCCCGTTTTAAAAGTTCAGAGTGAGCTCTCAGATGGTCAGGGAGAGCATTCAATAGGTGATTGGCAAGGAGCACAAGGCTCGGTCCTCCATATTCGGAAGGCTTATTTTGGGGTCTTGAAGCAGTAAAGAGTGGCTTGAGCAGAGAGTGCTAGGTTGCTTGCTGATTGAGATGAGGTCGCTGATGTAGGTGGAGCTAAATCCATGCAAGGCTTTAAATACAAGCAGGAGGATTTTGTAGCCGATCTTGTAGCCAGTGGAGTTGGGCCAGGATCGGGGTGATGTGGTCTGACTTCCTGGTCCTGGCCAGGAACCTGGCAGCACTGTTCTGGATAAGTTGGAGCCTATATAGTGATGTGGCTGGGAGACCATCAAACAGTGCATTGCGAGGAAGTGCGAGGAAATATATTTTAAAAATCTGTGCAGCCCTCCTGACCTCGCTGAAGACTGAATGTGGCCCCCGGGGCAAAATTAGCTTGACACCCCTGATCTAAGAGGTCAGCTAAGAGACAGCTGTAGGCTGTCTGATGTTTTTTAATCTGAAAAAGTGGTTACCACTTGAAAATAAATAATTGGCCAATCACTGACCCCTTTTAACTGTCAGAGTATCAGGATAATATGATGAAGATTTCTCAGGTAAACAAACAAGTAGAGTCAAGGTAGATGTAATCAAGGTAGATGTAGAGCCAAGTGTCGTTTCAGCGTGTTGTCCCTGTTATTCCCGGATGTTTCTGGTGTACCATGTAGCCAAGTGTCGTTTCAGCGTGTTGTCCCTGTTATTCCCGGATGTTTCTGGTGTACCATGTAGCCAAGTGTCGTTTCAGCGTGTTGTCCCTGTTATTCCCGGATGTTTCTGGTGTACCATGTAGCCAAGTGTCGTTTCAGCGTGTTGTCCCTGTTATTCCCGGATGTTTCTGGTGTACCATGTAGCCAAGTGTCGTTTCAGCGTGTTGTCCCTGTTATTCCCGGATGTTTCTGGTGTACCATGTAGCCAAGTGCTTGACTCAGGATTTCATGGATGTGTTCCTTTTTGTTTTTCCTCGGTTCAATCCAAAGCCTGGAAGATCTGTATTGTAACGTGGTTGAAATGTAAAAGTAATTTCAGATTAAACCAACATGCAGCCTTTCATGTGATTGCAGTCTACACGAACGTAGAAGCATTGACTTTAAATGTCAATCACGCTATAGCGCAGATTGAATTTAGGCCATAGTGAGGGTTATTTGATTGACGTAGCTTCTTTATCACATCACATGACTGTAGGTCATTAATACCCTGTCTCTTGCATGTCTCTCTTTTTTTACCCTATTCCCACACTTTCTCTTTCTTGTCTATTATTTCAATTTTCTCCATCACCTTACACACCCCATCCTCTCAATTCTCTGTACTGCTTCCCTCGGAACACTTTTTCGCTTTCTTTCTCCACCCCCACCCTCTGTCTCCCCCTCCTCACTCCCACCCCTTCCCAAATCTCCCTCTTCCTCTCCTCCCCCCTTCTCTCCCTCCCTCCCTCCCTCCCTTGCTCTCTTCCTCCCTCCCCTCGTCCCCCTTTCACCAGTTGGTCTGGTGTGGTGCGTAGACAAAGTCCTGCAGTACCTGCGGCATCCCAGGAACAGGGTTGTCTACCCCTGATCTAGTCCATATCAATTTACCCTCATTGCAGAACTGTGTGTGAAAATAACAATTAGAATCAAAGTGTGATAGAAAATCTTATGTGATGAAGAATGTTACAAATGCAGGTACATGTATTCTGTGAAGGTTGGGTTGTGTTTTCTTGACAAGAACAGTACAAGTACATGTATTCTGTGAAGGTTGGGTTGTGTTTTCTTGACAAGAACAGTACAGGTACATGTATTCTGTGAAGGTTGAGTTGTGTTTTCTTGACAAGAACAGTTCAGGTACATATATTCTGTGAAGGTTGGGTTGTGTTTTCTTGACAAGAACAGTACATGTATTCTGTGAAGGTTTGGTTGTGTTTTCTTGACAAGAACAGTGCAGGTGCATGTATTCTGTGAAGGTTGGTTGTGTTTTCTTGACAAGAACAGTCATGGACATGTATTCTGTGAAGGTTGGGTTGTGTTTTCTTGACAAGAACAGTACATGTATTCTGTGAAGGTTGGGTTGTGTTTTCTTGACAAGAACAGTACATGGACATGTGTTTGGCTTTGTGAGTGTTGGGTCAATGTTGTTTTCTGTCATAAATGTTTATCTTCCTGTGTGGTGTAACACTAGCAGACACAGGGCTGCAGTCACACTCATGGCCAGCACTCGCCACCTTGGAACTCCGCCTTGTGACCAGCACGGCCTACCAATAACCTCTGGTCTACAGTTCCTCAGGCTGTCCTTCTATTAGGGTATAGTAACACAGAGATTTTACTCTGTCTGAAATGTACTGATTGTGACAATTTTCCGTTAGTAGATGATGGACAACCCAGATGAGTATCTGTCAAAAAACAGTTGAGACGAGTAGAACTTTTGACCGACAAAAATGCATTTGCGTTTGAATGTCTGTGTGGCCTTAGCCTTACGCTCTTTTGTTGAAAAGCTGTTATATGTAAAACAAATGTGACCAAAAATGAATTCTATATTTAAATTGTCATATCAACCTGAAGTGCTCTATTGTATCTAACCCTCAAATAAAGAGCAAGTTTGACTATCTCAGAAGTGTAGAATGTGTGGCTGGATCAAATGGATGGGAAGTCATGTACTGGGCTGTTGGTCATTATAGCCTGCTGTTCTACTGAACATACTTGTTTCTATACCAGACATCACAACAGGGCATTGCCACTGGACCAAACAACACACACACACACACACACACACACACACACACACACACACACACACACACACACACACACACACACACACACACACACACACACACACACGGACAGAGGCAAAGACTAGTTCATTTCCAGGCTATCCTACTCTTTATTTAATGCAAATGACAGTACCAGGGAACTATTCCTCAGGGCACACATGGGGAAGTATTTACAGGGGTGAACATTTAGCATACCTTCACAGAATAAAAACAAACATTTCAAAATGAAATAAAAATGTCAGTCACAAACAGAGGCATTCAAGTAGTACTAGTAGTAGTAGTAGTAGTAGTAGTAGTAGTAGTATTGTTATACAGGGATTTTATCTTTTATTTTTTCTTTAAATCCAGATAGCATATTCTTCTGCCACGAGAGTGTGTGCGAAGCCATAGTCTGTATATTTTATAGTCCACTATCCTTGTTCTTTTTTTGGTAACTGTTTGAAAATGTTTTGATGTGATTTGACATGGTCCACTCTGGTTGAACTGGAGTTGGGGGAGTGGTCACAGACCTGGTGATGGGATAGATAGCAACACGTCAATGAAAGCAAATATTACAGCAAGCGGGACGGGACGGGTGTGAGGCATGACAAACCCCTTGGGTGATACTGAATATCTCTCAGACGGAGGGAGGGAGGGAAGGAGGTAAGGAAAAGAGAATGTACTGCATTTCCTCTGAGAATGGCTTGTCACAAAATCAATATCATCAATTGGCTTAATGGCTTTGATACCAGAAGCAACATTTTGACTGAATACATACTGTACTCTAATGTAAATGACACTGTTGACCTAAAAAGGCAATCCTCATATCCATACTTAAACCCTGGATACAGTGTGCGTGTGTGTAAAATATTTGTGCATCCTAGTGAAATCATAAAAAAACATTGAGCTCAAGCAAACTTTGCTTCAAATCAGGTCAATAATCTCGAACAATATATGTATGTTTTTACAGATTTGTCATAACCTTAACATAGGGAAAACAGAGGATGAATAAGACATGTTGACACCAAGGAGAATGTGTACATACCGAGAAAGAGAAAATGCTCAAGTTGATCTAACATTGGTACAACGCTAGACTGAAACTGAGCTCAGAGGGGGGCAGCAAGTCATTAAACGGCACCTACGAGGGATGGAAGGGGGTACGAGGTGAGGGGGCAAGGTCATGTTGTGGAAGGGGGTAGGAGGTGAGGGGGCAAGGCGAAGGTGTATGAAAGCAAAGGCACTCCAAACTATAGATACACTATACATGACTAGTTATTGTTACAATAATACACTTGTTATCTACTGTACTGTACAGGTAAAGGTTGAACTATACGGCTAGATATAGCATCATCATCATCTACAATCTCCAACATATTGCCCTGATTTTTTCTTATTTTCATTTCTTTTCTCCCCCATATCTTTGTTTTTGCTCATAAACAGTACATGGGTCTGCATATATACACATACCACGATCACAACATAAAATACAACATACATAAGTCAGGATTTGGTGAGGAGCATATGAACTGTACATATACACATTGTGTAGTTGTGTTGTCATATTGAACCTGTGTGAATATGTCTGGGTAAGTAAGACGCTCGACTCAGAGCCTGTACCAGTGAGGTGGTTGTGTGGTCCAGGTGGAGAGAGATGCAGAGAAGGAGACGAACGCTAGACTAACGTTAAATTAACGTTGGACCAACAGATTAATATTAGACAAACACTGAGTCAGTGGTCACAATAAGAGAGAGCCAGGAGTGACAGAGGCCGAGATAAGACTTCTCGCAATTTAGCCAGAAACCATGTCTGAAATTCCAAATCAAGTGCCTAGAGGGTAGACGCTAGCTGTTGATTTGGAGTTTGGCACATGAGTTGAAGGAAAAGTATACATGACTTTAAAATGTCTTCATGTAAAGACAGAGCAGGTGTGGGGGAGGCATCCCCTAGAAACTGACAGCACTACTACACAGTGACATGATCAATGGAGAGAGAAAGTTAAGGAATAGAACAACACGTAGTCCGGTCTACAGCCTTAACATACCAATGATGACACACAGGGAAATAGTAAAGGGACTGCTGAAAAAAAAAGTATTTTTCCAGCAATAGAGATCACACCACCTTGCCTCTTCATTCTTTAGGCAGCAGCAAATATTGCCCCTGCTCTGTGAGCCAACAACTTACCGTTATGGATTCTGAGCCATTGAAGTTTCATATATCTATATATATTTTTGTACATAATGCAACATAATATATAAACTGTGTGTATATATATATATATATAACACAAGCACACAGAACCAGACATGTCACGCATATCAATCTAAATGATCCCACCCAACCCGAGCCCAGAGAATATAAAACAAAAATAAAAACATAATAGAACTGTTCGCTAACCGTTTAAAAATAACCCAGAGCAAACCTCTGACATCCGTGTCCACATATATCAGGACCTTCATGCATGGGGTGTGTTTGTAAGAATGTTAAGTGTGTGTGTCTTATGCCTAATTAGCAGAAGTATGGAGGTCAATGCAGCGGTAAAAGGTCACTCCTAACCTTACTCAGGCCATGCACTACAGGAGGAGGAGCCAGGGTAGACATCCCAAGCAGGGGGTCAGAGGTAAGTGATGAGAACATGAAGGGGTGGGTTATGGAGAGGACATGAGGAAGGGACTGATCCCTCATGTGAATGTGTGTGTGTGTGTGTGTGGGGGGGGGGGGGTCTACTTTGATACGTAGGATTGTCCTCTTGGAAACATTAGCAGGCTAGTATTGTGTATATAGGGTACGTTTATATATGAATACTCTTATATTTCATCAGCCTCCCCTGTCCCCCACCACTCCTTCCTTCTAACAGACAATAAAGATGTCCACAGTGGAGTAGGTTGCAGAAATCAAACACCTAGATGGGTGACTTGGAGTTGTTGTTGTAGTTGTCATCTGCTTTAAACCCTGCCATGTCATCATCCCTCCACTGGCATCACCCCTGGCTGGGGCGGGGGGTTCAGGAGGTGGAGTTGGAGGCAGAGGCCGAGGCAGTAATGGTGTTAGGGCTGCGATCTGTGCTGTTACCATCTAGGGATGAGGACAGGAGAGACAAAGATTGTTCACTAATTTACACATCCATTCATATGTTTATCAATAATAAAACAGGTGTTTTAATAAGAAATGTTCCTGAGAGAGAAAAATAAAGGGAAGTGACCTGTGGTGGCGGTGGCGTTGGCGTTGGATGGGGTGGAGGCGGCGGCCTGAGTGCGGGCGTGGGCGGGGATTAGGATGTTGGCCAGCGAGGGATTACTGGACAGCTCTGTGAGAGAGACAGGATACACCAGATCACAGCAGATTACACCCACCACAGGTTAATACATCAAAACACACCTCAAGCACAGGTGACACACACACACACACACACACACACACACACACACACAGACAGATGACAGCAGGTAGCATTAGTACAGAGACCTCATCATTATACATAAAGGAGAAGTAACTGTCTTTCAGTCAACTCAAACACTAAAACAAGTCTCTCTGTACTACCAATGAAACTGGGAGGAAAGAAAGGTAAAAAAAACAGAGAGTGCAGTACCATGCGTGGTGAAGTTGAAGAGGGAGGGTTTTTCTCGCCCGTTGGGCAGCTTGACGTTGGGATCCCTCAGCTCGTCGAAGAAGGAGTGTGCACACGCCTCCAGGGGGGTGAAGCGCGAGGTGGGCGTGTACTCCAGCAGCCGAGAACACAGGGCGATGGCCTCCGGTGGCGTACGGGGCCGGAACACCTAGCAACCAATCACACGCAAGGACAAGAGTCAAGGAGCCAATCACAAAGACTGGAATCAGTTAACCACTCAATTGAAAGATAGTATCATGCACACAAAGATGTATGTTGTCATGATAGCAGATGTGAGAGAGGTGTAAAGACTATGGATTTCGGTTATCAATTTATCTGTTTCTGCTTATTGATATGAAATGGAGAATGTCATTATTACTTCCTATCTTACAGATATTATCTTAACTGACTGAGGTCATCACAAAGGTGAGGGCGGTATACATAAATATAGTATAAACTTAACTACTGGGGTTAGTACGCTTGGATAAATTATATTGAAATAGTTTGTCCATAAATTGTCCTTTATATTTTACCAGTTCAAGTGTAAAGGGCCCAGCCCTACAGCGGCAGGGTAGGAGACTCTAGATCAGCACAGAGACAGCTTCTACCCCGAAGCCATAAGACTCCTGAACGTCTAATCAAATCGCTACCCAGACTAATTCCGTTGCCCCCCTCTTCTACGCTGCTGCTACTCTCTGTTAGTATCTATGCATAGTCACTTTAATAACTCTGCCTACATGTACATATTACCTCAATTACCTCGACATCAGTGCCCCCCGCACATTGACTCTGTACCCCATGTATATAGCCCAGCTACTGTTATTTTACTGCTGCTCTTAAATTATTTGTTATTTTTATCTCTGACTTTTTTTTAGGTATTTTCTTAAAACTGCATTGTTGGTTAAGGGCTTGTAAGTAAGCATTTCACTGTAAGGTCTACACCTGTTGTATTCGGCACATGTGACTAATACAATTTGATTTGATACTGGGTGGCTAGGGGGGTTGCAGTACTACAGAACAACCACAAGGTGGAGTCTGGAACACCACAATGAGGACCTGCTCTACAACACTGCCTGCTTATTGGCTAAGGGGTTATCCAATGCTGGAGCAGTGGGCAGGGCTGGGCCCTGTTCAAATACTGTATAATGTCCTCCCTTCGTTGAATTTATCACTGACCTGACCAGGGCCCGTTTTCCCAATAGTGATGGAACTTAGGCTCACAAGACCATATCACCTCCACCCTACCTGACACCCTAGACCCACTCCAATTTGCTTACCGCCCAAATAGGTCCACAGACGATGCAATCTCAACCACACTGCACACTGCCCTAACCCATCTGGACAAGAGGAATACCTATGTGAGAATGCTGTTCATCGACTACAGCTCGGCATTCAACACCATAGTACCCTCCAAGCTCGTCATCAAGCTCGAGACCCTGGGTCTCGACCCCGCCCTGTGCAACTGGGTACTGGACTTCCTGACGGGCCGCCCCCAGGTGGTGAGGGTAGGCAACAACATCTCCTCCCCGCTGATCCTCAACACTGGGGCCCCACAAGGTTGCGTTCTGAGCCCTCTCCTGTACTCCCTGTTCACCCACGACTGCGTGGCCACGCACGCCTCCAACTCAATCATCAAGTTTGCGGACGACACAACAGTGGTAGGCTTGATTACCAACAACGATGAGACGGCCTACAGGGAGGAGGTGAGGGCCCTCGGAGTGTGGTGTCAGGAAAACAACCTCACACTCAACGTCAACAAAACTAAGGAGATGATTGTGGACTTCAGGAAACAGCAGAGGGAACACCCCCCTATCCACATCGATGGAACAGTAGTGGAGAGGGTAGCAAGTTTTAAGTTCCTCGGCATACACATCACAGACAAACTGAATTGGTCCACTCACACAGACAGCATCGTGAAGAAGGCGCAGCAGCGCCTCTTCAACCTCAGGAGGCTGAAGAAATTCGGCTTGTCACCAAAAGCACTCACAAACTTCTACAGATGCACAATCGAGAGCATCCTGGCGGGCTGTATCACCGCCTGGTATGGCAACTGCACCGCCCTCAACCGTAAGGCTCTCCAGAGGGTAGTGAGGTCTGCACAACGCATCACCGGGGGCAAACTACCTGCCCTCCAGGACACCTACACCACCCGATGTCACAGGAAGGCCATAAAGATCATCAAGGACATCAACCACCCGAGCCACTGCCTGTTCACCCCGCTATCATCCAGAAGGCGAGGTCAGTACAGGTGCATCAAAGCTGGGACCGAGAGACTGAAAAACAGCTTCTATCTCAAGGCCATCAGACTGTTAAACAGCCACCACTAACACTGAGTGGCTGCTGCCAACACACTGACACTGACTCAACTCCAGCCACTTTAATAATGGGAATTGATGGGAAATGATGTAAATATATCACTAGCCACTTTAAACAATGCTACCTTATATAAATGTTACTTACCCTACATTATTCATCTCATATGCATACGTATATACTGTACTCTATATCATCGACGGTATCCTTATGTAATACATGTATCACTAGCCACTTTATACTATACTATGCCACTTTGTTTACATACTCATCTCATTTGTACATACTGTACCCGATACCATCTACTGTATCTTGCCTATGCTGCTCTGTACCATCACTCATTCATATATCCTTATGTACATATTCTTTATCCCCTTACACTGTGTACAAGACAGTAGTTTTGGAATTGTTAGTTAGATTACTTGTTATTACTGCATTGTCGGAACTAGAAGCACAAGCATTTCGCTACACTCGCATTAACATCTGCTAACCATGTGTATGTGACAAATAAAATTTGATTTGATTTGATTTGATTTGATTTGATTTGATTTGAAGTGTTTTAACGATGCATCTTTCCTACAACAGATGAACACGTGTTTCCCAAAACACCACGCATAGAGAACGATCGCTAAGTACGTTGTTGGAGCATGTGTTGATACTGTAGGATCGAAAGAAATGGGGCGCTGCGCTCGGATCAGGTTTTACATTTAAATCATTCTTTAACATTATTCAATATTTCATAATACTGACAACGAATCAGCTCATAGAGATATATTAAAACCTACGGCTGCAAATCGAAGACAGCTTATTCTAATGCTTACCCAATTAAAAATTGCACACCTTAGGTTATACATCATGAAATATATTAAGATAAATTACAGACAGTAACCTACAAATAGCAATGAATTGAGCATGAAATGTACATTATTTCAATATGATTGAAATAGGCCTATAGCCTACTGTTTATATTTGAATGCAGTCATTCATTTGAAGCATCTTTTTATACGTTGCTTAGTTTGTATCAATTGCAAAGACATTGGTAACTTTGTATTCGTAATCAACTTTGTTCTGCAGTTATCGGTGGCCACAGAGAGACGATAAACCATGTGATTCTATGTTTAGCAGAGATCTTCTGTGTGTAAAGTGATGCGGGAGGGCAAAAAGCATCTAACAACACACTTAGCTGTTCTACGAGTGGTCTGAGGCATGCGTTAGATTACGAGCGTTTTCAAGTGCAACGTTAATAACAGTGGTTTTGGTAAACAGCTCTGAGATTTAACGATGCTCCTACGAAGGTTCTAAAGATGAACTTAGCCTTAAGATGCTTTTGGGAAACCGGGCCCCGATGACTTCTTCATGTGCCCTTGCAGATTAGAAAGAACCTGGTGGTTGTAAGCAATTAGGTAGAAACCCCAGCTAGCCTACTGGATAGGTGGAGTTGTTACCAAATTGCTTACACCTATCCAATCCTTACAGATCTAGGTTGGGCCCATCATGAAGTTCCTAGGTGAATTGATTTTCATAATTGGGGGATACAGATTTAATGGGATGGCAGAGATGAATGCCTGGCAGGCTGACGAGGCGAGCACAGAGAAATGATGCTAGGGGAGGGGGTGGATTGTAGAGTAGTAAAATAGTTCCTGTACCTGTTGACTCACCTTAGTCCATGCGTGTGCCTTAATCTGGGGGAACTTGAACTCAGTGTAGTTGGGGTTCATCTCTCGGATCTGCTCCCGTGTAGGGGTCCCCAGAACCTACAGCACAGAGACAGCAGAGGAGAAGAGGGTGAGGTGGAGACAGGGGGAGGAAGAGACAAGGGAGGGAGAGAAGATGACAGAGAGCGTGAGCTGTGAAGAGAGGGTAAATTGCGAACAACAGGGAGAGAGCGAGAGAGACAACTTTCATTCGATGAAAGAAAGAGAATTTGGTGGCAAACACCAGAACTGACAGGCAGGTTTCAGTACCTTGATGATCTCCACCAGCTGATCCACTCCACTGTCGCCGGGGAAGATTGGTTGCCCTAGCAACAGCTCTGCTAGCACACAACCAGCTGACCACACATCTGTAGAAGGGGCGGAGCATAAACAGGAAGATGTTGTGATTTGCATACTTGCTCTAGAGGCTCTAGAGGTGTAATTATATTAATTTAAATGGGGGTTTAGCAGTTAGCCTACCTATGCTAGAGGTGTAGTCAGTGGCACCAAAGATGAGCTCGGGGGCTCTGTAATAGCGAGAGCAGATGTAGGACACGTTGGGCTCTCCGCGTACCAGCTGCTTAGCGCTGGAGACACAACATCAGCACAACATACTGTCAGTCACACACTCTTCATCATCATACTCATCAATATCATCACCATGTTATGACCATCACTGTCATAATCATCATCATCAAAGCCAATCAAAGCTAATGAGAACTGCAGATTCTTTCACATAGTTTAAACTGACCTGCCGAAGTCACAGAGTTTGAGCACGGCCGTCTCGGGGTCCAGCAGCAGGTTCTGGGGTTTGATGTCCCGATGGCAGATCCCAAACGAGTGGATGTAGGCCAGACTCCTGAACAACTGGTACATATATAACTACAACACACACACACACACACACACACACACACACACACACACACACACATTATAAATGGAGAGCAGAGGACAAGGACACATTTGATGGAAACAGTGTGCACTCGCGCACACACACACACACACACACAGGTACCTTGACATAGACCATTGGTAGGGTCTGTTTGGCTCGGCTGTAGTGTCTGGCCACTCTGTAGACCGTCTCAGGAACATAGTCCAGTACCAGGTTCAGATACACCTCATCCTTCTGTAACACAGAAACAGAGAGGGGGTTTAAGCAACACACACGCACAATGTAACTATTGTTTGACTATCAGTGACTCGCTCTCTCGTTCACTGCTGCAGACAGTGATGTAATTTCCTGCCGAGGGCACCAGGGGGATGGGCGCTGCACCCCACCCCTATAGCAAGCCTACCACTCAATCCCTCTTCCTCTGATCTGATTGGTGGAGATCAACAGTCTGCCGTGAGGTCCCATGCCAGCTGTTCCTCATCTCTGAGCTCAGACTTCATCCCATACTGCCCCTGAAGGTGACCAAAGAAGGACGGAGCGAAGCGGCAGGTCTATGAGTACCATGTAACCCAACTCAACTTTCCACATCTTCCACTCCTCTACTACTCTCTCCCACTTCCTCTCTCTCTCACCTACTAGACTCCTCTCCCTGTTCCATCTGTTAGCAGAGCCAGTCAGCAAACTAACCAGAGGAGACTGGTTAGAGGAGACTAGTTAGATAACCAGAGGAGACTGGTTAGATTGTAGCGTGAGAAGCTAGCTGGCTGTTCATGTGAGCTAGTGTTATCATGGAGTCTGAAGAGACTGCCAATCTGACACAATTATGTCTACTAGAATGGATCTGTCTGGACTGACCCTTTTCTCTTTCTCACACATACCGTAGACACACATACAGTCGCACGCACGCACGCACACACACATACCCACACCCCCCCAAAACATGGCATCCAGTCTGACAGGCTAAGGTGATGGTGCTCACACCTCAACATAATTTACAGAGAGAAAATGATTTACAGAGAGAAAGAGAGAGCGTGAAAGACATAGCACAGAGAGAGCCCAGAGAGAGAGGGAGCACTAGCACTCATTTCAGAATAATTCACACTACAAGTCTGTACATATTCAACTAGGAAGACTAGAGCACTGTTAAAAAGCATGAGCCTGGCATCCTGTCAAAGACATATAAAGATATTAGCATTGCCATCTGGTTTGGGCTTAGTGGGACTATAATTTTCAACAGGACAATGAACCAACACACCTCCAGGCTGTGTAAGGGCTATTTGACCACGAGTGATGGAGTGCTGCATCAGATGACCTGGCCTCCACAATCCCCTGATCTCAACCAAATTGAGATGGTTTGGGATGAATCGGGTTTGCAGAGCGAGGGAAAAGCAGCCAACAAGTGCTCAGCATATGTGGGAACTCCTGGTTTAGAGAATACTGGTTGAGAGAATGCCAAGGTTGTGCAAAGCTGTCATCAAGGCAAAGGTGGCTACTATGATGAATCTCAAATATTGTAATGATGGGGCAGTGAGTAGGAAGCAGGTGCAGGGGAAACGTTTTAATAAAACAACAAAACCAAGACATAAGACATAAGGCAGTACCCCGATACACAAGAACAATACCAACTGCTGAGTGAACCTGGGAGAGTGACATATAAAGGGGAGGAAATGATTAACGGAGTCCCGGTGTGAATCATAATGACTAACAGGTGCGCGTAATGATGAGTGCCAGGTGTGCATAATCGTACGCCGGAGGGGAGGAGCAGACGTGACAAATATAAAGTATATTTTGATGTGTGTAACACTTTTTTGGTTACTACATGATTCAATGTGTTATTTCATCGTTTTGATGTCTTCACTATTATCTACAAGTAAAATAGTAAAAATAAATAAAAGCCCTTGAATGAGTAGGTGTTCTAAAACTTTTGACCGGTAGTGTAGATGAACAAATAAGTTGTGGGTGTGTCAAGGCTTGGCCCCTCACTGGCCAATCAGAACGTGCGCCATGGCTAAATATATGGTTACTTTAAGTTGTGTATTTACAGTGTTTTATGTACTGCCTTGGAATCAACTCCAATGTTAGTCCATTATAGTTTGTTAAACAGCTTACAGACACAAAATAACTAAATGTAGACCTATCCCATCTTTGCTAAATATGTTAACATGAACCTGTTTGCAGTCCACATTGTTCTAAGTCATTTCATGGCTTCAATGTGGAAATATATACATAGCATTAACACTGATGTAGGGGCTAGACCTACTGTAAATTGCATTATGGCTGAGCATGGACATCCCAAATGTTGTCAATAAGCAAGATTCAATTCATTATTGATAAGGCCTAAAAAAAGAGAGTGAATAATTCTAATGAAATTCTAATCAGGCTGTATGTGTAAATACACTTCCAGGCACCATTATTTCTCCCTGCGGGTACATCATTAAAACAACACAGACTATGGAGAGTTTTACACACATCCAAACTTTTCACAGTAGCTGGACAAAGAACCAATATAAAGAGAAAGGGAGAATGTCTACTCACCCTTATACTGCTCCCAAATATAATGTTTTATAGGCATATTGGAACCATCTACAGATCGCATCCACACTGGCTTTGCATGCGCGCCACGGCCGTTCTCACCATATAACCAGTGAATTATTCTACTAAGTTTGGTTTAATTAAAATTAAATGAAAAACAAGCACTGTTTTATTTCCAACAACAATAAATACATGTAAAATGTAATGATATAAAATCGCCAGGAATAAAAAAAAAACATGAGGCATTGCTGTTGAATCAACCTTCGTTATAGTAGGCCTAGTGTAAGAGTAGCCTACAAGGGGCTTGGGTTTTAAAAATATGAAACGGAAAACAAACATTTATTACAGGAAAATCACTTCTAAAAGAGAGGTTCACCAAGGTTCTCATCTCTCATCTCATGATGGGCATGGAGAGATGTAACCTACATAATGGAGGAGTTCTGTATGTACAAAGCATGGCTAAAATAATGCAGGCCTGCCTACAATACATAAAAAGGAGAACGTCAGCTCACTGTTTTGCTCCTCTCAAACTTGATCTTTTAATACAACTTTGGTGATTAACAATTATTTCCAAGCGGTCTCACAAGCCAAACACGCTAGTGGTTAGAGCGTTGGGCCAGTAACCGAAAGGTTTCTGGATCAAATCCCCAAGCAGACAAGGCTATGCTTGGTTTTTAATCAAATAAAGCAAAATGGGGAAAAAAACATTAAATGTTTCATGAAGTATACAGGCACCGAAACCACATCTTGTTCCATGCGCATATGGGCAGTGTGCATCACAGATTTCCGCTGTCAAAATTCATGCCATTACCAACTGCGTTACTGCTAAAATCTGCTTTGGTTGGTTTAAATACCCTTGCCAGCGCTGCCTGAATTAGCACTTTGGCTTATGTTTTTAAGGACACACTTCAAATATATCCACCCCTCCCATCTGAGCACAAGCTTGCTGATATTAAACAGTGAAATTGAGGAACCTGGCGTTATGGCTGGAAAATGCCAGTGCGGCAGTTTTTACATGACGAAATTGCAAACTAACGTGCGTTTGACACTAGCGCCACCTTAACGCAGCCAAAAATAGAGCCCTTGAACTGTGTTTGAGGTGTGTTGTGTACGTTAGTTAAGAGTGAACCAGAGAAGTGTTCAATCAGTCCAGATTCCAGACCTTGCATAACCCCACATAATCCTAACACTACTGCTAACTGTGCTACTGCTAACAGCAAATGCTACGGCTGCTTTAACACTACTGCTACATATAGTGCTACTGCTGCTATTAATACTACTGCTCCTAACACCAGTTCAGCTACTAATACTATTGCTACAGCTAGCACTACTGCTGCTACTAACACTACTGCTGCTACTAATTACTATTGCTAAAGCTAGCGCTACTGCTACTACTAAAACTACTGCTAACAGCTAACTCTACTGTTCCTACTACTGCTTCTACTAACACTACCGCTGGGGAGGCAGGTAGCCTAGTGGGTAGAGTGTTGGGCCAGTAACCGAAAGGTTGCTGGATTGAATCCCTGAGCTAAAAATATGTTGTTTTGCAACCTGAACAAGGCAGTTAATCCACTATTCCCCAGTAGGCCGTCATTGTAAATAAGAATTTGTTTTTAAACTGACTTTCCTAGATAAATGTTAAATAAAACAATACTGCTGCAACTAATACTACTGCTAACAGCTAAAGTTACTGCTACTACTAATACTTTTGCTACAGCTAACGCTACTGCTGTTACCAACACTATTGCCACTGCTAACACTATATCTACTGCTTGCGCTACGCTACTGCTACTGCTAACTGATAAAGGAATGTATATGTTTAAAGTAATGATTAAAGAATTCCACCCTGAAATCATATAATTATATGAAATTAGTTAGAGCCATAATTGAATAATGTGTGTGACTAGACCATTGTGTTACTATTTTGCAATATGAGCTGGGTAGAGTTGAGACATTCAAGGCCAACTGAACTGTCGACTTGTGACAACAGGAAAGAGGGCCCTTCCAAGACCCCTCTAATCTAGGGAGGAGAGGAATGGCTAGAAACTGCCAGGCTGGTAGAAAAGTGATAAACTGTGTGTGTGTGTGTGTGTGTGTGTGTAGGTGGGAGTTATAAAATTACTGTTTGCATTTTTGACTTCAGAGTACTCTCTGAATAAAGAACTAACCTTTTGCAGAATTCTGAGACTTTGTCAAATTCTTCTATTAACCAGGGCCTTACAACCTCTGGGGAATTGGTCAAAGCTATAAAATAGTTCAGTTAGAACATTGGGATAACAATTCTCATGACAACTTGGTCCTTTGAGCCAGATCTCAATACCTGCCTCTGTCGTCCCAAGGAACTGCTGAAAACAGTGCACGGGCAGATCAGAGATCCGTAAGATAAAGACCTGACCTCTGAAATTGAGGGTCCATTTCAGGCCGGTGGCGAACTGGTACACGACAAAGGCGGTGACAAGATCCAACCTACATTGAATTCTCAGCTGCAAGATAAGGTCAGTAATCTTTATTCATTAGTTTGGTGTTGAATTCTAAACTTATTAAAAATTAACTTAGAATGGACTGAATTAAATTCCTATAAAGCATAAATGTGAGGGAGGATTTTAACTGTAAACCTAACAGTAAGTAAGATTTGTATCGGGTATCCCGTCTATAAAATCTAATGTAGAGAAAGCTGTAATTCCCAACCGAATCACCCTATGCCAGATATCCACAATTAGAACAGAGAGGAATAAGGGGGTAGGAGGAAATGAGAGGAGATGGAGAAGAGAGACGAGAAGAGTGAGGCTCACAAGAGGGCCCCTAGCAGCTGGTGTTTCCTAAAATTAGCAGGTGGCCTTTAGTCAGGCAACCCCCCTGCTCCGTGCATTCTCCCCTCTCCCCCAGCATCTCTCCCTAATCCTCACGCATGGGCACCCCAACTCCAGTCCAGACTAGGTTTCCTATGTGGGAGGATCCATTACCCCATTGTCATGGACCTGATTCTGTGAGTGCTGCATACGTGCACCCTGACAGATTGGACACACAAGTGTGGTCTACATTTGTCAGTGCTCTCCCTATCACCATGCGAATTACAGTTTATACGAACTCAACCATTCATGGGTTATGAATACTCAGAGAAGGAATACTCAGACGGAACAGGACATTCAGACAAACAGCCATACGGATAAACAGACAGTGATACAGACAGACACAGAGGGACACACAGACACAGAGGGACACAGACAGACAGAGAGGGACACAGACAGACAGAGGGACACAGACAGACAGAGGGACACAGACAGACAGAGGGACACAGACAGACAGAGGGACACAGACAGACAGAGGGACACAGACAGACAGACGGACACAGACAGACAGACGGACACACACAGAGGGACACAGACAGACAGAGGGACACAGACAGACAGAGGGACACAGACAGACAGACGGACACAGACAGACAGACGGACACAGACAGACAGACGGACACAGACAGAGGGACACAGACAGACAGAGGGACACAGACAGGCAGAGGGACACAGACAGGCAGAGGGACACAGACAGGCAGAGGGACACAGACAGGCAGACGGACACAGACAGACAGACGGACACAGACAGACAGATGGACACAGACAGAGGGACACAGACAGACAGAGGGACACAGACAGACAGACGGACACAGACAGACAGACGGACACAGACAGAGGGACACAGACAGACAGAGGGACACAGACAGACAGAGGGACACAGACAGACAGAGGGACACAGACAGACAGACGGACACAGACAGACAGAGGAACACAGACAGGCAGAGGGACACAGACAGGCAGAGGGACACAGACAGGCAGAGGGACACAGACAGGCAGAGGGACACAGACAGGCAGAGGAACACAGACAGGCAGAGGAACACAGACAGACAGAGGGACACAGACAGGCAGAGGGACACAGACAGACAGAGGAACACAGACAGGCAGAGGGACACAGACAGGCAGAGGGACACAGACAGGCAGAGGGACACAGACAGGCAGAGGAACACAGACAGGCAGAGGGACACAGACAGGCAGAGGAACACAGACAGGCAGAGGGACAGAGACAGGCAGAGGGACACAGACAGGCAGAGGGACACAGACAGGCAGAGGAACACAGACAGGCAGAGGGACACAGACAGGCAGAGGGACACAGACAGGCAGAGGGACACAGACAGGCAGAGGGACACAGACAGGCAGAGGGACACAGACAGGCAGAGGGACACAGACAGGCAGAGGGACACAGACAGGCAGAGGGACACAGACAGGCAGAGGGACACAGACAGACAGAGGAACACAGACAGGCAGAGGGACACAGACAGGCAGAGGGACACAGACAGACAGAGGAACACAGACAGACAGAGGGACACAGACAGACAGAGGGACACAGACAGGCAGAGGGACACAGACAGACAGAGGAACACAGACAGGCAGAGGGACACAGACAGGCAGAGGGACACAGACAGGCAGAGGGACACAGACAGGCAGAGGGACACAGACAGGCAGAGGGACACAGACAGGCAGAGGGACCTTGTCTCCGCTGGAGTAGAAGAAGTAGCGCAGGCGAACGATGTTGCAGTGGTCCAGCTTCCTCATGATCTGCAGCTCGCGGTTCTGACGGGGAGAGAGACAGACAGATGTCAGTCAATACTACTTACTGTTTCAACAGGATACAGCATGAGAAGTACAACACCGAGGTCTACAGCAGATAGAGAGTCAGGTTAGATTACAGAAACACAGCAGAGATTTGACTCCCATCAATATACGATAATTACTGGCCCTCAATCTGGAGAACTCCAGGTCAAACAGGCCAAAAGAAGGAGTAGCCACCCACAGAGGATGAGTAGCCACCCACAGAGGATGAGTAGCCACCCACAGAGGATGAGTAGCCACAGCTCACAGCTCTGATCCACAGTGGAATGCAGAGAGAGAGAAAGCGGAAAAGACGGAAGTGTTCAACAGAACTACAGAAATGTCCCTGGGATACGCAGACATTTGAGGGTGACTGGGAGTGGAGGTTGGGAATGACTTGGATGTAATCCTGTAACTAAGGAAGAACAGGTCCACTGAGCGGGCAGTACACTGACAGACACAAAACCATCTTATATTCTGACAAACACAAACTACCTGCATAGAGTGCATAGGGAGCACAGGGAACATGGGGTGCATATGATACATATGGTACATAATGTGCATATGGTACATAGAGTACTGTATGGATAGACACGTATGAGCAATGTTAGCCTACTACTTTAATCTCATCTACCATTGAGACACCCCCTCAACTAGCCAGTGACATCATCACCATCCTCCAATGTGGTTTCCTGTTTCTCACAGACAGAGACAGGCCAGCAGACAAGCATGCATTGCAAACAGGCAACGCCCTCTTTCCCAGCGCCAGGGAGAGGAAAGAACGGTAGTGCCATATGGAGCAGAGCAGAGCAGAAGATGGCACTGCAGTCATTACTGCTGACCTGTCATATACTGCACTGGGACAGAGACATGGTGAGCATAGAGACAGAGACTGGTAAACCACAGTGACATCATGACACACAACCAACATGGAAGTTGTTATACAGACAGTGACACTAACAGGATGGTAAAGCAGAGTACACACACATCAGAACATCCTACAAACACACGCACTAGGGATGGGCATGAGTAATCAAGTACTTGAACGGACGTCAAAACTCTATCTTTATCCAGAGATAAAAACATTTTCAAATAATGTAAAACTATTTGGTGGAATGTGCTTTGTGCCTGCCCGAACGGGCAACTGAAATGTCTTGAAGACAACATTCATTTGTTTTGACTCGAATGTTCCATTTGTACATGTACATTGGCAGGGCACAACAAAAAAGAAACCAAGCCAAGCATCACACAGTTCTTCGACCTAAATTCCCTTTCATGTCTCACTTATTTGTGTTCCGACCACTCCCTCTATACACGCATGCTGCTGAGTGTGCACGCAAGCTCCCATAGGCCTACAGAAATAAATGCCTATTCAGAAAACCTATCTATCTAACTGATGTGATACACAAGCTACAAATAAAAACAGTTTTATCACACATTCTAAATGGACTGGTTGATTGGAGTAGGAAAAAATGTGTTCCAACAATGAGCTGCAGTTTTGGAATAATTGCATCCTGTCTATTTTCTGCTTAAAGGGATACTTAGAGATTTTGGCAATGAGGCCCTTTATCTACTTCCCCAGAATCAGATGAACTCGTGGATAACATTTTTATGTCTTTGCGTGCATTTTTAAGGAAGTTGCTAACTAGCGCTAACACAATTGCTAACTAGCACTGGCGCAATGACTGGAAGTCTATGGGTATCTGCAAGCTAGTTAGCAATGGCTCGCGAAACTACCTCTAACTTCCTTCATACTGGATGCAGACATAAAAATGGTATCCACGAGTTCACCTGACTCTGGGGAAGTAGATAAAGGGCCCCACTGCCAAAATCTCAAAGTATCCCTTTAAGCTACTTTGCCAACTGCTAGCGCCAGGGGTCTCCAACAGGTCGATCGTGATCTACCAGTAGCTCGCAGCCCACCTATGAGTGGCTCACCAAACTTTTCACATGTTCCACCGCAAGCTGTCATAAACACATCTCACAGTATCAGACACCGCAAGCTCCCGGCTATGATCTAATGTAAGCAACATTGACATTATCCCACCCCTGGTTAGCCACTATTGGCTTAAGCCAAACCTAACAATATCTGTCAATTCATTTCTAGTAACATTGCCCCTGTGTGTGGTGCGCACGTTTCTCTATCGCTCCATGTGTAGCCAGTTGATGTGATAACCGTCTTGTGGGTTGACAGAAATACTTTCCCCAAAACCTTCTCAATCAAATGTTAACTGCAAAGTAGGCTTACCTGGCAGAAGTATATCTTGAGTAAGTATATTTTATTTGCTAACTTTGCCATGAAATGAGCAGCAACAGTACAGAACCATTGCTAGATCAGCACATTAGATGGCATATTCCTCACTCGCTAAATGCGCATTTAAAAGGGCCAGTAGCACAATTAAAGGGGAATTACTCATACAGTTCTCCCAGACCAAATAACCTCCATGAACCATTGTAACCAATATATAATCTAAACCCAGACATCATTTAGGAAAAGTTTGGTGACCCCTGGCCTAGGCTATAACCCCCCCTAAACATACAGTAGACAGGTGCCACACTGAAAAAAAGGCTACAACATTAGTTTGGTAAAGACAAAGAGAGTATTTTCATCAGAATCATTAAGCCTACTCACCAGACAGATGCCGTCGCAATAATTCATCAACATACACTTTTCAATGTGGAATTGTTCATCTATGTTTAAAACTCCAAAGAACAGGCAGAATAAACAAAATTGCACGATTGCGTGTCAAAAAGAAAACACATTTTGGTTTGTAACCCTGAAGAAATTGTCTTTCAACTCACCTAACAGAGCCCCGTTTTAAATGATCACTTTTTGAGAAAAACTGTTCCAGAAGCTAGATGCGCATCACTTCGCAGTGATAACTTTTTTCATTTTGAAAAATATTTTGTTCCATTTTATTCTGTTATAATAGGTAATGTTTTTTTTATATATAAAAAGATAAAATAGGTGTGTCTTGACTGTGATAAGGGCTCGGAAAATTAGAGTGTCTTGTCTGCTAAATTAACATAACAAGGCTATGCCATTGCACAACCTAAGGCTTCTACAAACAAGCATCACTGCTGAGGTTACTGCCTTTTTGAAGATTGTATTCCAAGGTGTTTTCTTATCTTAAATGGCACTTGTTTTTTTTATTGACAGAATACACTGAGTGAACAAAAAATTAAGCTCTTTCCATGACAGACTGACCAGGTGAACACAGTTGAAAGCTATGAGCCCTTATTGATGTCACTTGTTAAATCCACTTCAGTCAGTGTAGATCAATGGTTCCCAAACGTTTTATAGTTCTGCACCACCACAAACATTCAACCTCCAGCTGCGTACCCCCTCTAGCACCAGGGTCAGCGTACTCTCAAATGGTTTTTGCCATCATTGTAAGCCTGCCACACACACACTATTCGATACACTCATTCTTAAGTTTTTGTCACAACTCAGCTCGTGGGAAATGACAAAAAACTCTTATAGGACCAGGGTACAAATAATAATAATCAATCATTTTGCTCTTTATTTAGCCATCTTACATATAAAAACCTTATTTGTTCATCGAAAATTGTGAATAACTCACCACAGGTTAATGAGAAGGGTGTGCTTGAAAGGATGTACATAAGACTCTCCAATAAAACCCAACATTGCAGAGTTAAATAATTTTTCACACACAGTCTGTGCCTGTATTTAGCTTTCATGCTAGTGAGGGCAGAGAATCAACTCTCACATAGGTACGTGGTTGCAAAGGGCACCAGTGTCTTAACAGCGCGATTTGCCAAGGCAGGATACTCTGAGCGTAGCCCTATCCAGAAATCTGGCAGTGGCTTCTGATTAAATTCAAATTTCACAGAACTGCTTGTTGCAATTTCGATGAGGCTCTCTTGTTCAGATGGTAAGTGGACTGGAAACAGGGCATGAAAGGGATAACGAATCCAGTTGTTTGTTTTGTTCGTTTTGGGAAAGTACCTGCGTAATTGCACACCCAATTCACTCAGGTGCTTCGCTATATCACATTTGACATTGTCCATATTCTTGAGTTCATTTGCACACAAAAAAAATCATACAATGATGGAAAGACCTGTGTTTTGGTTGTCCCTGTTAATTCAGACAGAGAAGGGCTCCAACTTCTTAATCATAGCCTCAATTTTGTCCCGCACATTGAATATAGTTGCGGAGAGTCCCTGTAATCCAAGATTCAGATCATTCAGGCAAGAAAAAAACATCACCCAGATAGGCCAGTCGTGTGACAAACTCGTCATCATGCAAGCGGTCAGACAAGTGAAAATTATGGTCCACTCCTACATTGTCTTGGCTGTGTGCTTTGGGTCGTTGTCCTGTTGGAAGGTGAACCTTTGCCCCAGTCTGAGGTCCTGAGCGCTCTGGAGCAGGTTTTCATCAAGAATCCCTTTGTACTTTGTTCCGTTTATCTTTCCCTTGATCCTTACTAATCTCCCAGTCCCTGCTGCTGAAAAACATCCCCAAAGCATGATGCTGCCATCACCATGCTTCACCGTAGGGATGGTATTGGCCAGGTGATGAGCGGTGCCTGGTTTCCTCCAGACGTGACACTTGGCATTCAGGCCAAAGAGTTCAATCTTGGTTTCATCAGACCAAAGAATCTTGTTTCTCATGGTTTGATAGTCCTTTAGGAGCCTTTTTGCAAACTTCAAGCGGGCTGTCATGTGCATTTTATTGAGGAGTGGCCACTCTACCATAAAAGCATGATTGGTAGTGCTGCAGAGATGGTTGTTCTTCTGGAAGGTTTGTCCATCTCCACAAAGGAATTCCGGAGCTCTGTCAGAGTGGGATCTTGGTCACCTCCCCAGATCTGGGCCTCAACACAATCCTGTCTCGGAGCTCTAAGGACAATTCCTTCGACCTCATGGCTTGGGTTTTGCTCTGACATGCACTGTCTGTCAACTGTGGGAACGTATATTGACAAGTGTGCGCCTTTCCAAATCATGTCCAATCAATTGAATTTACCACAGGACTCATATCAAGTTGTAGAAACATCAAGGATGATCAATGGAAACAGGATGCACCTGGGCTCAATTTCGAGGGTCTGAATACTTATGTAATTAAGGTATTCCTGTTTTTAATTTTTAATAAGTTAGCAAACAAAAAAAACTGTTTTTGCTTTTTCATTATGGGGTATTATGTGTAGATTGATAAAATAAAAATGTTCTTAATCCATTTTCGAATAAGGCTGTAACATAACAAAATGTGGTCTGAATACTTTCTGTGTGTGTGTGTGTGTGTGTGTGTGTAGCAGTCATGTGAGGAGACTTAGCGCTCAACAGTCATCGAGTTCACTCTTCCTAACAGCCCCTACATAGGGCGAGAGAGAAAAAGATGAGGGTTGGCTGTTATAAAGGGAAAACAGAACACCTAAAGAGTAAGAAACAATGTGTTAGAAGCTAAGTCTGCTATTGCCTTACGAGCCTGTCTGGCAGAGACTGCTAGCTAGGCTGCTAATCTTAGCCTGTCTGGCAGAGACTGCTAGCTAGGCTGCTAATCTTAGCCTGTGTTGTACTCTGAAAAAGACAATACCTCAAACCAACATATCACTTCTGTCCAACTGTTCAGTACTCTACTCTACTGCTCCAAAGCCAAAGCTAATGACCTGACAAATGACACTCCAAAGCTAGTGACATTAATGAAAATCCCAAGCTAGTAGCTAATATAAATAGAGAAAAGAAGACTCTCTCTCTCTCTAGGACTGTCTGTCTGTGTCTTTGTCCTCAGTCGCTCAGCTAGCAGCAGGACACTGGCTAGTGCCACCATTCTAATGGTGACATCACCAACAGGCCTGGCTGTCAACACAACAAGGAGCTGGGACATGTTCCCTCCTCTAAGGGACAACAACAACACATCAGTCAATCCTATTCACAGACCTACATGGGGATAGTGATGGTATCCTGAGGCCCAGGAGAAATTTGGTTACTATGGCGACAATCCTGAACTTGACACACACACACACACACACACAATGCTACACAGAGCAGCCATCGTTGCATTCACTGATACAACTGAGCAGATATGAACAGCTTTGGATTTAGGGGTTTGTTTCTGTAGTAGTCAGTGAGAGTGGTGGTGAACTGACTGACACTTAGTGTGTGTGTTTGTCTCGCTCTGCTCTACTAACGTGGTGCCTGTGATCCATTCACAAAAGGCAAGACAACTAGTGTGAACGGATGGAGTCATGCTTCACAGATGAACACACTGACACACTCTCTGAATGAAAGTCATCCGTTACAAAGAAAAGGTAGAAGAAAAAGATTGAAAGATGATTGAAGGATGTTACAGTTTCATGAGAGATCAGAGAAACTGTGTGTGTGTGTCTGTGACTGCAGTTTCGCTCACCTTAAACCGCTTGTCCTGCAGAACCTTCTTGATCGCCAGCAGTTCTCCAGAGTCACACAGCTTGGCCTGGTAGACCACTCCGAAGGAGCCATTCCCAATCACCTTGGTGTCTGTATAGCTGACCTCTTGGGGCCTGTCGGGCCCTTGGCCTGGGGTGGCCACCACCGTCGTCACCTTACTGCCATCCTTGTCCCCTGGAGGGAGGACAGAGAGATGAGGAGGGGAGAGAAGGGGTGAGATTGGGGCGGCAGGGTAGCCTAGTGGTTAGAGCGTTGGACTAGTAACCGAAAAGTTGCAAGTTCAAGGTACAGAGCTGACAAGGTACAAATCTGTCGTTCTGCCCCTGAACAGGCAGTTAATCCGCTGTTCCTAGGCCATCAATGAAAATAAGAATTTGTTCTTAACTGACTTGCCTAGTTAAATATAGGTACATAAAAAGATAGTGCAGTGACCGTAGGGGACACACTCAGATGATCACACTGTTAGGGTCATTGTACTAAGCCTGACACACACGTTATTACATGATCATATTACTAAGATATGATACACACATTTTAACAGTCATACATGACTAAACATCAGTGGGACTGGGTTTGAATCTCAGCCATTGACTTCCATGAATTAGATTATTCAAGACGATTGGTACATAAACTGGAATAGAGACAGACTCACATATAACTCTCCTCCCTTTCCTTCCTCTACAGTAAATTGCACAGCAGCTTGGGATTATTGGGAGGCCTACTCCTGTTTAAGTGGGTTTAAACTGAAGTGCGCTGGAGTGTGTGTGTGTGTGTGTGTGTGTGTGTATGTCTGTGTCAGGGTTAAAGTCTGTGTTAACTCCTTGTTAAAGGATAACCAGACCTGCCTAGCGTGCCGTGGTGGGTGTCGCGTGCCGTGGTGGGTGTCGTAGCCATACCACCACCCTCAGCCCCTGCTACCAAGCACACATTTATCATCCATGGGTGTCAAAGCCAAGATAATACATTTAAGTAAAAAAATCCAAAATCAGTCCCTATTTCCTGACTCTCACTCACACTTACAATGACAGATACTGAATCTCGATCCCACTCATATCCATAAACCGATTGACTCTCCCTAGCCACCTAAACACTTGGTTCCTATAGCCTATAGTTCCCTCACAGACAGTCACATGTCATTAACATGATCCATCCCTTACACAAGACCCAGGGAAACTAGGTTATACATTTGCTAAATGTGTAACCTGGTTTGATTCCAGGCTGTATCACAAATGGCCATGATTGGGAGTCCCATAGGGCGGTGCACAATTGGCTCAGCGTCGTCCAGGTTAGGGTTTGGCTGGGATAGTTTTTTGTTATTAACTGACTTGCCTAGTTAAATAAAGATTAAATAAAATAAAAAATAAAAGAACTCTTCCATCATAGTCTGGATCATTGTCCAACCTGCTTGGGAGACAGTACATGACAGAGTTGTTCTAACTATCACAGCAGAATTCACTCTACTGCTGACTACTGTCAGCTGCTTCTGTGGTAAGTGTAGCTGCAGTGCTGAAAGGCAGGCGGGCAATGAAAAGATCAGCTGGATGAGTCTGTGGTGTGTTAATGCTGCTGAGCCAACACTAACAGACAGACTCTCGATACCAAACGCCTGCTGGTTCTGAACCTGTCAAAATGAGACAGTGGATGAATGCTATGCTGAAAATGGAGTACACTCACTTGGTCAATTGTTTGTGTGTCAGAGAAAAGGTTAAACAGTAGTAATTATTCCAGCAGCCATGATGCAGTCTCACACACTTAGCAACTAGACCTGCAGAAACACACACTAATGCACGCTGTATCTCCCTCCCTCAGAGAGCGAGAGAATAGAACTGTCTACACAATCCAGCAGGATCTTTTCATGCCTCTTCACTTCCTGAAACCGTGAGAAACGTACACATCAGCCACACAAACACATGACCTTAGCCCTTAGAGGCGGGTAGGTAGAATGGCGGGTAGGAGCGTTGGGCCAGTAACCGATGACATGGATGTTGATTAAGGCAGCCCCCGCACCTATCTGATTCAGAGGGGTTGGGTTAAATGCGGAAGACACATTTGAGTTGAATGCATTCAATTGTTCAACTGACTAGGTATCCTCCCTTTTCCCCACATCTCCTATTTCTACTAAAGAGGGATGCCATGTTGACCCAACGTTCACTTGGACAATGTACGACTCAGCACACTGCCTCCATCAATGCAGATAGTGTTAGTGGCAAGTAGGAATACTACACAGAGAAGGCTTTCACACAGACAAACAGACAGACGAGACAAATCACACATACGTTTGACCATCATGCTTATCGGTCTACTGGTTAATTTGCATAATTTTATGGCATTAAATTGGCATGTGTATTTTTGTTAGTCGTCATGAATCATTTATCCAATACAACTGTCCCACGCACACAGCATAGGCCTACAGAGACTATTTTGAGGGGGGTTTCTGCTGCAGCTCCTCAGCTGGTTGCTGCTGGGTGAAACATGTGCTTTTATAAGCCCAGTCATCGCGCAACAATTCTAAATGCAATCAAGTGTTAAAAACGGTTTTGATGGCCACATTTAAAAATAGCTATTTTTATTTGGTAATTGATGCACGCCTCCCATTCAAGTGAAGGCAACGATAGGCAGTCTATCAGCACATCACCCACCACTTTACAATGTGAGCTATGCATTTTGAAAACATACTTAGGCCTAATTGTTTGAAAACATATTATGAAGCATGTCTTACCTTGCTTCAAAGTAGCCTAGGCAATATAGAAACGTGGAGGCAATTATTTCATAAAGACTTCATAGGCGGTGTGTTATATTCTCCTACATTCCATTCACATTTCCACCAACTTCAAAGTGTTTCCTTTCAAATGGTACCAATAATATGCATATCCTTGCTTCAGGTCCTGAGCTACAAGCAGTTAGATTTGGGTATGTCATTTTAGGTGAAAATTGAAAAAAAAAGGGTGGCTCCTTAAGAGGAACTTGTGTTTCACATACAGTAATACTGGGCTCTCCACCCCTGATCCTGGAGAACTACCCTCCTGAAGGTTTTCACTCCAACCCGTTGTAACTAACCTGATTCAGCTAATTATTTCAATCAGGTGAGCTAGATTCGGGTTGGAGCCAAAACCTACAGGACGGGAGGTCTCCAGGAACAGGGTTGAAGCACTGCACTAACATATTAAGTCCAAAATCTAAAAGACGGCTTAGATCCAACTGAATTGTATCAATTTCAAAACTGTTATTATAATATCCTTGATCAGTTACTTTGTGTGATCATGTCTTAATGTTCCCCAAAAAATGATGTCTTCTATTCTTTGCCCTTTTAACCCACTTTAGCAGGCATTGCTGAACACAGTGCTCATTCCATTAGCAGTCAGTGGAGGTAGAACTGCAAGCATTGTATGATGCTGCATGTGCCTCTAGCATTAAGGGTTGCGAGCAGTTGTGCACGTGACCTTGTTGATGGTGGGAATGGGTGGTCTCATCGTTGAACGACAATTTTGATATCTGTTCATTATTATCCATTATACCTCATAGCACAACAAACTACTTAATACTAATATATAAATATACTTGCAGAAAAGCAGTAGAAAGTCTGAAAGTGTTGAATTACCCACAATAAATATTATTAAAATGTAGTTAATTAAAACACACAATATTAAATCCAATATATATATTTTCAGTGTGGATCCGGCCCGAAGCTGTCACTAGTGTACTTGTAACATTGTATCTAGCCTATTCTGGGCCCTCAGAGTTTCCTGCATCAGTGAGCTCGGGACAGACAGCTGTTTTTGCACAAAGGAAAAATGTTTAGTTATTTTATGATGTTTCCACTGGATATATGGGATCATCAGATCATTATATTTTGCTCTTTCACACTAAGACTTGGTACTTAGAGGCAGAGATCCAAATCTCTCTCTCCCCTAAAGAAGACCTGTGGAGCAGTACTATCTAACGGGTGCGGCCTAAGGCAGAGACATCTGACATCTGGGTATCACTAGGGTTGGGCAATACTTGGGTCTCTTCTACGATATGCTACTCCAAATATCGCGATATCCCAAATAATCATTTTGCGCTGTTATTGACTAGATAAATCCAGCCTGTGCAACTTTTGTGCTTATTTACGATATTATAGTCACATTCTCATTAAATAATCCTAGTATGGTGAAAAAAATATGGTTTAGTAAATACATTTTGACTTAATTTTCAACATATTGATACAGCCAAACTGATAAAACTGAGTCGTTTTGATTTGTAAAAGTTCAAATAGTCTTCACGATATATCATATTGAACGTCACGAAATTTCATCAATGTGAAATATCACAATATTCGATTTAATCATTTTAATTAATCAGCCCAACCCTAGATATCACCATGTTATTCAGTCATCACCTACCACAGGCCTTAATGGGAGGAGGAGAAGGGTTGTCAGTGTGTAGGTAATAACTATTACATTAGAGTAATAACTCAGACCTAATATTTAACATCCCTCTCTCCCTTTCACTCTTTCTTCTCAGTTCTCTCTGATGCTCAGTCTGTTGGTTTCTTTCTGTTTGTTCTTCAGTTGGTTTAACACGCTCTGTCCTTTTTTGCATGTTAACCGGCAATTTAAATCGAACATCATGTTCAATTTGTTCATTTTGTTCAGGTCTTCATTGAGACTGAAGGAAATAGAGTAAGAGAGAATGAGAAAGAGAAAAAGAAAGAGCTTTGAAATGCTAAACAAGCTGCTCATTTTTCTTGGCCAGCTGCTGGGGGGGGGGGGGGGGGCAACGTTCACTCAAGGACCATACACTCTGGCTACAGCTGCTTCAGAACATCGGCCAAGTTAGTCACACACACTGGCACACGTGCTTGGGGCGGGGGGGGAAGCGAGAGAGGCCTGGTGTCTGGCTGTGTGTAATCCTGATGGTCTGGTGGGTGATTTTCTGTGATGAGACTTAAAAGGAGTCTCAGCCTGCAGCCTCGCCCCAATAACACGCATCACTATTTATAACACAGGTGTGGGTGCACAAAGAGGGAGCGTGAGATGGGGAGAGAGATGGGGGGAGGGGAGGGAAAGGCATTATTCTGCAACGCTGTAAGTGCTAAATAATGCTTTCTAATCCCAACTCCCACACACGCTCTCAACCATACACTCAACCATACACTAATAGGGCCAATCATCCAGTGAAAGGGAAACTTGCATCGTGAAACAGTATCTGAGATCCGTCACCACTGCAACAGCACGAACCCCCCACCTCTCTCTGAGTAGCCCACACACAGACTGACAGAAGTGCAGAAGGTGACAGGCCTAATGGTACTGTATGTAGAGCAAGGCTGGGGTTGAACTATGTATCGCAGCATCTTCAGTCTTATACATTGTGACACATAGGCCTACTCCAACTGAGCCCATTCATAGAGGCAAACTACCTTTAGTGTCTATTCATGAAGGTATCGTCTGGCCGTGGGAGTTTTGTTTAGTGCCCCAAGGCTCGTAACACACATCGTTTGCGATGGAAGACAACTAATTAGCACAGGTGGTCGCCTCTATCTAGCATGCTCCAACACCTGTGTGTTAGTGTAACTGGGGAGGAAGTGTAGTGGAAGTGTAGCTCGTTGGCTGGAGGCTCAAGGCTGTACGCATCTGTGCAAACCTCCTACAGTTACATTGACTGACACTGAATTGATTATGACCGAGCTCTCTCCGGAGCCTGTGGAGGATGTGCTCTGACACTTTCCCCGGACTTGGAGAGAAAATGACTGCACAGCTAAATGTTCCTGGATGTAGCACAGAAGTTGTGTCACTGCTGTCCACTGCATTGTTCGGGGGAGAGAATGCTCCCTTACCTGCTTCAACAAAGGCCCACGCGGGGAAGCTTGTGCCTCCGCATCGCCAAAAGGTTAGTGGACAGTGTTTAGGGGCAAAGTGTTCATCTGACTCAGGGCAACTGCTATGATATTCCTTTATTTTCTCCGCCAATCTATATACTGTATTCACCAAAATGGACATACCATGTTGGTCAATACAGTTGAAGTCGGAAGTTTACATACACCTTAGCCAAATACATTTAAACTCAGTTTTTCACAACTCCTGATTTAATCGTTAGGTCAGTTAGGATCACCACTTAATTTTAAGAATGTGAAATGCCAGAATAATAGTAGAGAGAATAATTTATTTCAGTTTTTTATTTCTTTCATCACATTCCAAGTGGGTCAGAAGTTTACATACACTCAATTAGTATTTGGTAGCATTGCCTTTAAATTGTTTAACTTCTGTCAAACGTTTCGGGTAGCCTTCCACAAGCTTCCCACAATAAGTTGGGTGAATTCTGGCCCATTCCTCCTGACAGAGCTTGTGTAACTGAGTCAGGTTTGTAGGCCTCCTTGCCCACACACGCTTTTTCAGTTCTGCCCACAAGGCTTTGTGATGGCCACTCCAATACCTTGACTTTGTGTCCTTAAGACATTTTGCCACAACTTTGGAAGTATGCTTGGGGTCACTGTCCATTTGGAAGACCCATTTGCAACCAAGCTTTAACTTCCTGACTGATGTCTTGGGATGTTGCTTCAAAATATCCACATCATTTTCCATCCTCATAATGCCATCTATTTTGTGAAGTGCACCAGTCCCTCCTGCAGCAAAGCACCCCCACAACATGATGCTGCCACCCCCCGTGCTTCACAGTTGGGATGGTGTTCTTCGGCTTGCAAGCCTCCCTCTTTTTCCTCCAAACATAACGATGGTTATTATGGCCAAACAGTTCTATTTTTGTTTCATCAGACCAGAGGACATTTCTCCAAAAAGTGCGATCTTTGTCCCCATGTGCAGTTGCAAACCGTAGTCTGGCTTTTTTATGGAGGTTTTGGAGCAGTGGCTTCTTCCTTGCTGAGCGGCCTTTCAGGTTATGTCGATATAGGACTCATTTTACTGTGGATATAGATACTTTTGTACCTGTTTCCTCCAGCATCTTCACAAAGTCCTTTGCTGTTGTTCTGGGATTGATTTGCACTTTTCGCACCAAAGTACGTTCACCTCTAGAAGACAGAACGCGTCATGCACTTGTGTCATGCACAAAGTAGATGTCCTAACCGACTTGCCAAAACTATAGTTTGTTAACAAGAAATTTGTAGAGTGGTAGAAAAATGAGTTTTAATGACTTCAACCTAAGTGTATGTAAACTTCCGACTTCAACTGTATGTATCATGACCCAGTGCTCGTCTGGAATGTGCCATTCTGCCTTGCTGTCACGTCCATTAATTTGGGTAGTGTGTGCGTGTAAGGGGGGTGGTTAGAAAACTGAGCATGGTAGAGCCCACCTGTGCTTTATTGGTTGAGACAGGTCTTGCTTAATGAGAGGCTTTTTCTTTTGAATGCTGACATTTGGAAATCAGAACTGTGTGTGTGTGTGTGTGTGTGTATATATAGTACCAGTCAAAAGTTTGGACACACCTACTCATTCAAGGGGTTTTTCTTTATTTTTACTATTTTCTACATTGTAGAATAATAGAAGATATCAAAATTAGGAAATAACACATATGGAAACATGTAGTAACCAACAAAAAAAGTGTTAAACAAATCAAAATTTATTTTATATTTGAGATTCTTTCAAGTAGCCACCCTTGGCCTTGATGACAGCTTTGCACACTCTTATTTTATCATTTTATTCACTTAGCTACTTACTTTTTCTATTGTTGTTGAATTGTCGAGAGTTTAACCTGCAAGTATGTGTTTCATTAAAACAGTTTACTACATGTATATGACAAATAAACAAACTTGAACTTAGAAGGGAAGGGGGAGGGCAGCCAGGAATATGGGGGGAAAATATGGCCCGCTTTGTGGTTAGATTGTATGTGAACTAACATTGAAAATACATAGGCCCTGAAATTACTTGTCCTCAAATGTTTCGTAATCCAAAAATCTCACAGCTGGTAGAACTGATTAAATGAAGAGGTTTAATAACTTCCATTATACAGGTACATTTTATTTCTCATATCTCTTTATATTCATATAGCCTAAGGGTTATGTTGCTTCTTATCTCTCATGTTTGGAGTTGTTTTGAGCTATTATACGGACACTTGAATTTTTCTTTACAGTTGGGTTGCCCTGGTCTTGCCCCTAAAAACCTAATACTCCTTTAGAAAAACAGACTACATGGCATTGATATGAGTCAGAAACATTTATTATACTGTCAAAATTGACTACAAAGTGTAAATAGAATAATTCTGGTCATAAAGTCAGTCTCATCCAAGACTGGTGGTGGTGACTGCATCACAACGTAAATGAAGGCTGGGTTTGTTTCAATCCTGCCCACAAAACACAAGTAGCCATCAATTCGGAGCGCAGCTGCATACGACCTGATCGTAATGTGTGTCGTAAATTTGTGTTGACTTTGGATATCCCTGTGGATAGGGACCATCTGTAAATTACACAATGTACATGGGACAATGTTAAAATACTATAGCTGGTCCAAACCAAATATAATCTGTAGAAATTAATATACAAATATTGTAGATACTTCCGGCGCCGACAGAGATGGCCGCCTCGCTTCGCGTTCCTAGGAAACTATGCAGTGTTTTGTTTTTTTACGTGTTATTTCTTACATTAGTACCCCAGGTCATCTTAAGTTTCATTACATACAGTCGAGAAGAACTACTGAATATAAGATCAGCGTCAACTCACCATCAGTACGACCAAGAATATGTTTTTCGCGACGCGGATCCTGTGTTCTGCCTTTCACCCAGGACAACGGAATGGATCCCATGCAGCGACCCAAAAAAACGACTCCGAAAAAGAGGGAAACGAGGCGGTCTTCTGGTCAGACTCCGGAGACAGGCACATCGTGCACCACTCCCTAGCATTCTTCTCGCCAATGTCCAGTCTCTTGACAACAAGGTTGATGAAATCCGAGCAAGGGTAGCATTCCAGAGGGACATCAGAGACTGTAACGTTCTTTGCTTCACGGAAACATGGCTCACTGGAGAGACGCTATCGGAGGTGGTGCAGCCAGCGGGTTTCTCCACGCATCGCGCCGACAGAAACAAACATCTTTCTGGTAAGAAGAGGGGCGGGGGCGTATGCCTTATGGCTAACGAGACATGGTGTGATGAAAGAAACATACAGGAACTCAAATCCTTCTGTTCACCTGATTTAGAATTTCTCACAATCAAATGTAGACCGCATTATCAACCAAGAGAATTCTCTTCGATTATAATCACAGCCGTATATATCCCCCCCCAAGCAGACACATCGATGGCTCTGAACAAACTTTATTTGACTCTTTGCAAACTGGAATCCATTTATCCGGAGGCTGCATTCATTGTAGCTGGGGATTTTAACAAAGCTAATCTGAAAACAAGACTCCCTAAATTTTATCAGCATATCGATTGCGCAACCAGGGGTGGAAAAACCTTGGATCATTGTTACTCTAACTTCCGCGACGCTTATAAGGCCCTGCCCCGCCCTCCTTTCGGAAAAGCTGACCACGACTCCATTTTGTTGATCCCTGCCTACAGACAGAAACTAAAACAAGAGGCTCCCACGCTGAGGTCTGTCCAACGCTGGTCCGACCAAGCTGACTCCACACTCCAAGACTGCTTCCACCACGTGGACTGGGACATGTTTCGTATTGCGTCAGATAACAATATTGACGAATAAGCTGATTCGTTGTGCGAGTTCATTAGAACGTGCGTTGAAGATGTCGTTCCCATAGCAACGATTAAAACATTCCCTAACCAGAAACCGTGGATTGATGGCAGCATTCGCGTGAAACTGAAAGCGCGAACCACTGCTTTTAATCAGGGCAAGGTGACTGGTAACATGACCGAATACAAACAGTGCAGCTATTCCCTCCGCAAGGCTATCAAACAAGCTAAGCGTCAGTACAGAGACAAAGTAGAATCTCAATTCAACGGCTCAGACACAAGAGGCATGTGGCAGGGTCTACAGTCAATCACGGACTACAAGAAGAAATCCAGCCCAGTCACGGACCAGGATGTCCTGCTCCCAGGCAGAATAAATAACTTTTTTGCCCGCTTTGAGGACAATACAGTGCCACTGACACGGCCTGCAACGAAAACATGCGGACTCTCCTTCACTGCAGCCGAGGTGAGTAAGACATTTAAACGTGTTAACCCTCGCAAGGCTGCAGGCCCAGACGGCATCCCCAGCCGCGCCCTCAGAGCATGCGCAGACCAGCTGGCCCGTGTGTTTACGGACATATTCAATCAATCCCTATACCAGTCTGCTGTTCCCACATGCTTCAAGAGGGCCACCATTGTTCCTGTTCCACACCCGACACCCTAGACCCACTCCAATTTGCTTACCGCCCAAATAGGTCCACAGACGATGCAATCTCAACCACACTGCACACTGCCCTAACCCATCTGGACAAGAGGAATACCTATGCGAGAATGCTGTTCATCGACTACAGCTCGGCATTCAACACCATAGTACCCTCCAAGCTCGTCATCAAGCTTGAGACCCTGGGTCTCGACCCCGTTCTGTGCAACTGGGTACTGGACTTCCTGATGGGCCGCCCCCAGGTGGTGAGGGTAGGCAACAACATCTCCACCCCGCTGATCCTCAACACTGGGGCCCCACAAGGGTGCGTTCTGAGCCCTCTCCTGTACTTCCTGTTCACCCACGACTACGTGGCCACGCACGCCTCCAACTCAATCATCAAGTTTGCGGACGACACAACAGTGGTAGGCTTGATTACCAACAACGACGAGACGGCCTACAGGGAGGTGAGGGCCCTCGGAGTGTGGTGTCAGGAAAATAACCTCACACTCAACGTCAACAAAACTAAGGAGATGATTGTGGACTTCAGGAAACAGCAGAGGGAACACCCCCCTATCCACATCGATGAAACAGTAGTGGAGAGGGTAGCAAGTTTTAAGTTCCTCGGCATACACATCACAGACAAACTGAATTGGTCCACTCACACAGACAGCATCGTGAAGAAGGCGCAGCAGCGCCTCTTCAACCTCAGGAGGCTGAAGAAATTTGGTTTGTCACCAAAAGCACTCACAAACTTCTACAGATGCACAATCGAGAGCATCCTGGCGGGCTGTATCACCGCCTGGTACGGCAACTGCTCCGCCCTCAACCGTAAGGCTCTCCAGAGGGTAGTGAGGTCTGCACAACACATCACCGGGGGCAAACTACCTGCCCTCCAGGACACCTACACCACCCGATGTTACAGGAAGGCCATAAAGATCATCAAGGACATCAACCACCCGAGCCACTGCCTGTTCACCCCGCTATCATCCACAAGGCGAGGTCAGTACAGGTGCATCAAAGCTGGGACCGAGAGACTGAAAAACAGCTTCTATCTCAAGGCCATCAGACTGTTAAACAGCCACCACTAACATTGAGTGGCTGCTGCCAACACACTGACTCAACTCCAGCCACTTTAATAATGGGAATTGATGGGAAATGATGTAAATATATCACTAGCCACTTTAAACAATGCTACCTTATATAATGTTACTTACCCTACATTATTCATCTCATATGCATACGTATATACTGTACTCTATATCATCGACTGCATCCTTATGTAATACATGTATCACTAGCCACTTTAACTATGCCACTTTGTTTACATACTCACCTCATGTATATACTGTACTCGATACCATCTACTGTATCCTGCCTATGCTGCTCTGTACCATCACTCATTCATATATCCTTATGTACATATTCTTTATCCCCTTACACTGTGTATAAGACAGTAGTTTTGGTATTGTTAGTTAGATTACTTGTTGGTTATTACTGCATTGTCGGAACTAGAAGCACAAGCATTTCGCTACACTCGCATTAACATCTGCTAACCATGTGTATGTGACAAATAAAATTTTATTTGAATATTGAAAGCATGCAACATGAAAATATTGTCTCATTTACATTGTGTAATTTATTGACGGTCCCTAACTAGCCCCAGAGATAGGCTATCCAAAGTCAATGTCAGGTTGCACGCCAGCAGACTGAAGGAAATTGGCAAAATCATTTGGCTAACACTTCCCACCTGCGAACACACACGCGACACGCACATCAAACCACACTCCAAAACCAACTCACGTCAGTCATGGCCGCTAGCATTTCGTAATGAACCAAATCTAAAATGAGGCCATATCAGGAAGTGCAGTTGCCCATTAAAGACAAACTAATGACATGTTGCACCTCCAACGTGCTACCTTTAAAATGAGCCAGGAGGAGGCCACAGCAGGCCAATGGAACGGCAGGCCAATGGAGCACTTAGAACAGCAAATTCTGAACGCCGTGTCTCCCGCTTGCTAGCGTAGTAACGACCAGCTAGCGGCTTCCCTGTTTCATCTCTTGCTGTTCGCTGGACTGTTCATTAATCACGGTACTCCATTTTGTTTATCTGTCAGCCCCAGCCTCGAACGCAGGCCCTGTGTGTAGTTAACTGACCTTCTCTGCCCATTCATCGCCATTTTACCTGTTGTTGTTGTCTTAGCTGATTAGCTGTTGTTCTCTTACCCGTTGTCTTATCTAGCACTCCCAATCAACACCTGTGATTGCTTTATGTCTCTAATGTCAATATGCCTTGTATACTGTTGTTAAGGATAGTTATTGTTTTAGTTCACTGCGGAGCCCCTAGTCCCACTCAACATGCCTCAGATACCCCTTTTGTCCCACCTTCCACACATGCGGTGACCTCACCCAGCATAACTAGTGCGTCGTCACTCAATGCCTACGTTTACCTCCACTGTACCCGCACCCTACCCTGTCTGTACATTATGCCTTGAATCTATCCTACCACGCCCAGAAATCTGCTCCTTTTATTCTCTGTCCCCAATGCCTTAGATCACCAGTTTTGATAGCTTTTAGCCGTACCCTCATCCTACTCCTCCTCTGTTCCTCAGGTGAAGTGGAGGTTAACCCAGGCCCTGCATGTCCCCAGGCGCTGTCATTTGTTGACTTCTGTAACCGTAAAAGCCTTGGTTTCATGCATGTAACATCAGAAGCCTCCTCCCTAAGTTTATTTTACTCACTGCTTTACCACACTCCGCCAACCCCGAAGTCCTTGCCGTGTCTGAATCCTGGTTTAGAAAGGCTACCAAAAATTCTGAGATTTCCATCCCCAAATACATTTTCCGTCAAGATAGAACTGCCAAAGGGGGAGGAGTTGCAATATACTGCAGAGATAGCCTGCAAAGTTCTATGCCCAAACAGTTCGAGCTTCTAATTTAAAAAATGAATCTCTCCAGAAATAAGTCTCTCACTGTTAGCACCTGTTATAGACCCCCCCTCAGCTCCCAGCTGTGCCCTGGACACCATATGTGAATTGATTTCCCCCCATCTATCTTCAGAGTTCGTTCTGTTAGGTGACCTAAACTGGGATATGGTTAACACCCCGGCAGTCCAACAATCTAAACTAGATGCCCCCAATCTCACACAAATTATCAAGGAACCCACCAGGTACAACCCTAAATCCTTAAACATGGGCACCCTCATAGATATTATCCTAACCAACTTGCCCTCCAAATATACCTCTGCTGTTTTCAATCAGGATCTCAGCGATCACTGCCTCATTGCCTGCATCCGCTATGGGTCCGCGGTCAAACAAACATTCCTCATCATTGTCTAACGCTCCCTAAAACACTTATGCGAGCAGGCCTTTCTAATCGACCTGGCCCGGGTATCCTGGAAGGATATAGACCACATCCCGTCAGTAAAGGGTGCCTTGTCGTTCTTTAAAAGTAATTTCCTCACCATCTTAAATAAGCATGCCTCTTTCAAAAAATGTAGCACTAAGAACAGATATAGCCCTTGCACCTCAGCCTCTGACCTCTGGCAGTCTCTATGGGGGTGCCACAGGGTTCAATTCTCAGGTCCGACTCTTTTCTCCCTTTATATCAACAATGTCGCTCTTGCTGCGTTTGATTCCCTGAGCCGCCTCTACGCAGACGACACCATTCTGTATACATCTGGCCCTTCTTTGGACACTGTGTTAAACCTCCAAATGAGCTTCAATGCCATACAACACTCCTTACGTGGTCTCCAACTGTTCTTGAACGCTAGTAAAACTAAATGCATGCTTTTCAACCGATCGCTGCCCTCACCCGCACGCCGGACTAGCATCACAACTCTGGACGGTTCTGACATAGAATATATGGACAACTACAAATACCTAGGTGTCTGGATTAGAGGTCGACCTAATATGATTTTTCAACGCCGATACCGATTATTGGAGGACCAAAAAAGCCAATAACGATTAATCGGACGATTATTATTTTTATTTTTTTATGTATTTGTAATAATGACAATTACAACAATACTGAATGAACACTTATTTTAACTTAATATAATACATCAATAAAATCAATTTAGCCTCAGTAAAAAATAAAATATGTTCAATTTGGTTTAAATAATGAAAAACAAAGTGTTGGAGAAGAAAGTAAAAGTGCAATATGTGCTATGTAAGAAAGCTAACGTTTCAGTTCCTTGCTCAGAACATGAGAACATAAGAAAGCTGATGGTTCCTTTTAACATGAGTTTTCAATATTGGAAGTTTTAGGTTGTAGTTATTATAGGAATTATAGGACTATTTCCCTCTATACCATTTGTATTTAATTAACCGTTGACTATTGGATATTCTTATGGTCACTTTAGTATTGCCAGTGTAACAGTATAGCTTCCGTCCCTCTCCTCGCTCCTCCCTGGGCTCGAACCAGCAACACAACGACAACAGCCACCACATTGAAGCAGCGTTACCCATGCATAGCAAGGGAAACAACCACCCCAAGGCTCAGAGCGAGTAGCGCGCGCTACCTAGCCAGCCATTTCACTTCGGTTACACCAGCCCCACCTCGGGAGTTGATAGGCTTGAAGTTATAAACAGCGCAATGCTTGATGCACAACGAAGAGCTGCTGGCAAAACGCACAAGAGTGCTGTTTCAATGAATGTTTACGCGCCTGCTTCTGCCTACCACCGCTCAGTCAGATACTTAGATACTTGTATGCTCAGTCAGATTATATGCAACGCAGGACACACTAGATAATATGTAGTAATATCATCAACCATGTGTAGTAAACTAGTGATTATGATTGATTGTTTTTTATAAGATAAGTTAAATGCTAGCTAGCAACTTACCTTGGCTTACTGCATTTGCGTAACAGGCAGTCTCCTTGTGGAGTGCAACGAGAGAGAGGCAGGTCGTTATTGCGTTGGACTAGTTAACTGTAAGCTGACAAGGTGAAAATCTGTCGTTCTGCCCATGGACGAGGCAGTTATCCCACCGTTTCTAGGCCGTCATTAAAAATAAGAATGTGTTCTTAACTGACTTGCCAAGTTAAAGAAAGATTAAATAAAGGAAAATATATATATATATTTTATTTTAAAATCGGCAAATCGGCGCCCAAAAATACCGATTTCCGATTGTTATGAAAACTTGAAACCGGTCCTAATTAATCGGCCATTCCGATTAATCGGTCGACCTCTAGTCTGGATAGACTGTAAACTCTCCTTCCAGACTCAAATTAAACATTATCCAATCCAAAATTAAATCTAGAATCGGCTTCCTATTTTGCAACAAAGCCTCCTTCACTCACGCTGCCAAACATACCCTCGTAAAACTTACTATCCTACCGATTCTCGACTGCGGCAATGTCATTTACAAAATAGCCTCCAACACTCTACTCAGCAAACTGGATGCAGTCGATCACAGTGCCATTTGTTTTGTCACTAAAGCCCCATATACCACCCACCACTGCAACCTGTATGCTCTCGTCGGCTGACTCTCACTACATATTAGTCGCCAGACCCACTGGCTCCAGGTCATCTATAAGTCTTTGGTAGGTGAAGCTCTGCCTTATCTCAGCTCACTGGTCACCATAACAACACCCACCTGTCACACACACTCCAGCAGGTATATCTCACTGGTCATCCCCAAACCCAACACCTACTTTGGCCGCTTTTCCTTCCAGTTCTCTGCTGCCAATGATTGCAAAAAACAAACTGCAAAAGTCGCTGAAGCCTTATATCTCCCTCACTAACTTTAAGCATCAGCTATCTGACCAGCTTACCGATCGCTGCAGCTGTACACAGCCCATCTGTAAATAGCCTATCCAATCTACTTACCTCATCCCCATATTGTTTTAAATGTACTTTTTTGCTCTTTTACACACCAGTACTTCTACTTGCACATCATCATCTGCACATCTATCACTCCAGTGTTAATTTGCTAAATTGTAATTACTTCGCTACTATAGCCTATTTATTGCCTTACCTCCTCACGGCATTTGCGCACACTGTATATAGACTTTTTATATTGTGTTATTGACTGTACGTTTGTTTATTCCATGTGTAACTATGTGTTGTTGTTTGTGTCGCACTGCTTTGCTTCATCTTGGCCAGGTCGCAGTTGTAAATGAGAACTTGTTCTCAACTGGCCTACCTGGTTAACCTCTTTGATCTCTAGGGGCGCTATTTCATTTTTGGATAAAAAACGTTCCCGTTTTAAGCGCGATATTTTGTCACGAAAAGATGCTTGACTATGCATATTCTTGACAGTTTTTGAAAGAAAACACTCTGAAGTTTCAGAATCTGCAAAGATATTGTCTGTAAGTGCCCCAGAACTCATTCTACAGGCGAAACCAAGATGATCCGTCAACCAGGAAATGAGCAGAATTTCTGAAGCTCTGTTTTCCATTGTCTCCTTATATGGCTGTGATTGCGCAAGGAATGAGCCTACACTTTCTGTCGTTCCCCCAAGGTGTTAGCAGCATTGTGACGTATTTGTAGGCATATCATTGGAAGATTGACCATAAGAGACTACATTTTCCAAGTGTCCGCCTGGTGTCCTGCGTGGAATTCGGTGCGCAATTGCCAGCTGCTTGTACTTTTCCATTTGATTGAGGGGAGAAACCATGCTTCCATGAACGATATATCATTGAAGAGATATGTGAAAAACACCTTGAGGATTGATTCTAAACAACGTTTGCCATGTTTTCAGTCGATATTATGGAGTTAATTTGGAAAAAAGTTCGCGTTTTGAGGACTGAATTTTCGGGTTTTTTTGGTAGCCAAATGTGATGTATAAAACGGAGCTATTTCTAATACACAAAGAATCTTTTTGGAAAAACTGAGCATCTGCTATCTAACTGAGAGTATCCTCATTGAAAACATCAGAAGTTCTTCAAAGGTAAATGATTTTATTTGAAGGCTTTTATGTTTTTGTTGAAATGTTGCGTGCTGGATGCTAACGCTAATGCTAACGCTAAATGCTACGCTAGCTAGCTACTTTTACACAAATTATTGTTTTCCTATGGTTGAGAAGCATATTTTGAAAATCTGAGATGACAGTGTTGTTTACAAAAGGCTAAGCTTGAGAGATGGCATATTTATTTCATTTCATTTGCGATTTTCATGAATAGTTAACGTTGCGTTATGGTAATGAGCTTGAGGCTGTAGTCACGATACCGGATCCGGGTTTGGGAGATCAGAGAGGTTAACTTCTTATGGCTGGGGGGGGGGGGGGGGGGGGGGCAGAATTGAGTAGCTTGGATGAATAAGTTGTACAAACTAAAACGGCCTGCTCCTCAGTCTCAGTTGCTAATAAATACATAGTATTATTAGTATTGGATAGAAAACACTCTAAAGTTTCCAAAACTGTCAAAATATTGTCTGTGAGTATAACAGAACTGATATTGCAGGCAAAACCCTGAGGAAAATCAAACCTAGAAGTGGCTTCTATTTTGAAAACTCCATGTTCCATAGCCTGCCTTTACTCCATTTAAAGGGATATCAACCAGATTCATTTTCCTATCGCTTCCTCAAGGTGTCAGTCTTTAGACATAGTTTCAGGCTTTTATTTTGAAAAATGAGTGAGAAAGATAACATTGGGCCATTGTATGGGCGGGTGCCAGCAGCATTTTGTTTGCGTAACAGAGTTTGGGCAGCCATTGCCTTTCCCTCTCCTACTGAAAAAGACAGTTGCGGTTGATATATTATCGAGTATATATTTTAAAAACAACCTGAGGATTGATAATAAAAAACATTTGACATGTTTCTGTGGACATTACGGATACTATTTGGAATTTGTCTGCGTTGTCGTGACCGTTCTTTCCTGTGGATTTCTGAACATAACACGCCAAACAAACAGAGGTATTTTGGATATAAAAATAAACTTTATGGAACAAAATGAATATTTATTGTGTAACTGGGAGTCTCATGAGTGAAAACATCCGAAGATCAAAGGTAAACGATTAATTTGATTGCTTTTCTGATTTTCGTGACCAAGCTACTTGATGCTAGGTGTACATAATGTTTTGTCAAGCGATCGATAAACTTACAAAACGCTTGGATTGCTTTCGCTGTAAAGCATATTTTCAAAATCTGACACGACAGGTAGATTAACAAAAGGCTAAGTTGTGTTTTGCTATATTGCACTTGTGATTTCACGAATATAAATATTTTTAGTAATGTTATTTGAATGTGGCGCTATGCCTTTCAGCGGTTGTTGATGACAATTATCCCGTTAACGGGATGGCAGCCCGAATTATCCCGTTAACTGGATGGTAGGGAAGAGGATGATTTAGGTGACCCAGACACAGGCCCAAAACAAGTTAAGCTACCCCAGTATCCCCTTGAACGTTTAGGATTGCAAAACTAAAGAGATACAAGACACAGACACAGCAACAGAAGAGTAGATGGAGAGACACCTGACAAGACAGAGACCACAACAGATGAATAGGATGATGGAGGAACTCCAGAAGAACAGAACAGGCCATAACAAACAAGAGGATAGACAAAGGAGACAGTAGCAAACAAGAACCTGAAACAGCAACAGACAAGACACAGAAAAAGTGGGGGGTCAGATGAAGAGTGAACGGAACACAGACTATCACTTCAAGCTGCTCTATATATTCTAAATTAGTTGTATTTATTTGTACAATTTATAACAGGTGAAATACAGACTGTGAAAATATAAAACATGGATTACAAAGAATTTGAGGTGAAAAGGCCTGTGAAATTACTATTAAAACAATTATTTACTTTTACAAGGTCAAGACGAGAGAGGAGGGTAGACAAGAGACAGCAACAGACAACACAGAGAAGGTGATGAGAGAGACAGAGGAGGGGTGAGCACACAGTAGACCATTACTTAAATCTGCTCTATGGATTCTAATTACTGCACCGTGTGTGTGAGAGAGGGTGTTTGGGTATGGTGGGATTATTTAATCAGTTTGGCTCAGAGGGACAGGTCAGAGTCTGTTTGAAGTTGAGTGATTTTTGGCAATACACTGTATTGTGTTCCAGAGAAGAGAGATCCACAGTAGCTATTATAAATGAGTACTGGCAGTGTCTGCTGTGGCAGGTGGGAAGGTGCAAGTTACCTGAAAAATATCTTCTCTCGTTGTTGTAATTTCTCTTCCCAATGTTAATCTCAAAGTGCACCACATTCATACATTTTACTGATGAAATTCCCTTTTATTTTTTGATGGGGGAGATTGCCCCCGGACCCCCCTACTGGCTTTGGGCTAAGCCCCAAATATCTTCAAATCCTAGAAACGCCCTTGCAATTTCAACTGCCCCCTCAGTCACTTTATCCTGGCGCTGGGTCGATCTGGAGAGATCAGTAATCGGTTAGCATAAATCTGGTGATCTGATGGACTAGACACTTTGAAAAATCTGCAAATGATGAGGCAAATCAGATTGACCCACTTGCCACAATGCTGGTTTGGGTGACTGCCAGCCCTGCCCCTCTCCCCCACATCACAGTGATCCCTCCCCACAGAAACCAGGGTGTCACTCTATGCCTGAGAATCTCAGCAAGGACACACAGAAGGAATAGCCTGCCTGTCCTTTCAGACCTAGCATCGAGTCAATGTGCTTAACAATGAGACTGCTAGGTTAGTTCAAAATTGGTCTTATTCAAAAGGCTGGGAAGTTAGTTGGATGATTAAAAATGGTAGACTTACTGCTGACTTTCATAGAGCCAAAAGCCGAGGGCTGCGGCACTGGTTTGCAGCTCTCTGCGAAGGAGGTGGTTCTGGGCCGACCAGACATGATCCAATCCCCGAATCAAATACTGTAGACTACGTGAGTGTAGATGTCTTGGTAGGTTTATCTTTCTAAACCTTTGCATCCAAAGAATAACAGTTCGTTAATATGAATGTTTGATTATTCACAATATGATTTTTTAAATCAACTCCTCTGTCCACGAGCCTTGACAGACGTTATTTAGTCTATCAGTCACCCTTTTTCGTCCACTAACAGTAATTCAAAGCATCCTATTTCCCTTTGAGCCCTCGTTTTCCTTCAGTTGCTAGGCCTTGGAGACACGTCTTCCAAATAAAATAATCATGAAGCTGGCCTCCGAATAAACCCACTGCACTGCTGGTTTGATTTCTCTAACGTGGTCACAGTTGAACACAAAATGACAAAAGTGAGACGGTCAGACATGGGGAATGGTTGCTGTATATTCCTATAGATGCAGGGCCATGCAGTTCCTCTTTATATTCCGATGTGAAGACTCAATGACCCGACCGCCATGGCTGCTCGCTCTCCTACCCTACGGACGATTCAAACGGAAAAATCTGCCAGTTGCCCAATCAATACGTGAACGATTTCTACGGCCCTTCAAATGTGTCCCAACTCCATACACCGCGACGTCCAAATACGGGTCTTCTAGTATCGGGTCTTGAGGAAACTCTGTGCGTTTCGTTCTTCGGGAAGTGGCAGTCCAAGCCTGAAATTCTTCTTTATTCCTTCCTCCTCAGCTCGCTGTCTTTGTCACTACGGACCTTTGTAACGCTATTTGCGTAAATTGTGAGCCTTGGTTTTATGTGTAGATGCGCGTGGCGACAGGGTTACGCAAATAAACCACTGTAGAGAATCTGAGAGTTGTGCACGCGCAAGGGTGAATCTGGGGTAGCCGATTCAGCCAATCCAAAGCGTATCCCTTGGCGATGGGCAGATAGCCCGTACTGTAGACCAATAAGGACGCTGTTCTTGTAAAACACATGGCATAATGTCCCTGACACCGCCCCTGGTGTTCAGAGGCTCGTGTCCGTGCGTTATGGGCACTGGGGAAATGGGCAGGGTAATCAGAGGGATTGATAGCAGTCTTAGCCAATCCAACTCAGGGACACACTACTTGCACCAATGGCTGAACAGCTGCTACCGACAGTGCACCGGTAGCAAAATTGCAATGCGGGGATTCGATTAATCTCACCCAGACGCCCGAGAAGATGTGCACCGTTAAAAGTTGATTGCATTTTATTTGTAACCGGGCTGCCTCCCGGGCGTGAGCGAACAGCGAATTCGGGTCAAAACAAAAGTGCTGAAGCACAAGCAAAGTAATGAGTAGGATTTTGTGTTTTCCCATGCTTTTGATAAAAGCGCTTTATCTTCCTTCCCAATGAAAACTAGATAGAAAATGCTAACATTATTTGATGGAAAACACGTTTTATGTTTCTGGAGGATGCACCATGCTGCATTGTTGACAAAATGACGGAGCAGGTGCAGATTACTGTTGGATTTGAGAAGGGCGCTCCTTCCTCCCCGTTTTTGCACGATGACGTGACGGGTTGGGCCAACGTAAAATATCTCCCTCACTGTTGCTATGTCAACTCTTGTAATCTACCCAATGGCATGAGGTAGGCGAAAATTGCAATCTAATATGTGTGTGTGTGTGTGTGCGTGAGCGCGTGTGCATGCCAGCCAGAGTAAAGATTAAACAGCAGTAATTATGCCAATTAAAGACAACACTCACACACAGCAATTAGACCTGCCACCTGCAGAAACACACACACACACACACACACACACACACACACACACACACACACACACACACACACACACTGTATCTCCCTCCCTCTCTGCATCTCTCTCTGACTGGGTGTGCAGATTTTACAGCTGTGGGTATTGATTTCCACACATAATGTTTGTCATTGTTTGTGTGTGTGTGTGTGTGTGTGTGTAGTCGGAGGGTAAGGGATCATTGGCTATTATTATGTCATTACAATGTCATTACATTAGTAGGCCTACAGTATGTGAAGCCACACACACACATTATGCTTATCCTCATTAAGGCTGTAGAGCCCAGGTCACCGTGATTGGTACACTGTTATACACAGTATGTGATCGTGAACATAAAACTGTCTTGAAGGATAGAAATGAGTCATCCTTGATGGTTGCTCCACAGGAGAACCCTACCCAAGTCATCTACTGTCTAAGAAGTTAAAGGGGCTTATGTGCTGTTTATTTGTACTCTTTTATGTATTTTATGTTCATCTGAGGATGCTGTATCAAAGGGAGATTTTTTTTCCCGGGGTGATCTTTCAGCAGTGATGACGCAGGATAAAGAAGACCAGCATCAGAAACAGAGGCAGTGGTGCAGAAATAATGGGAGATGCTGCTTTCTCTTTAAGCAAACACTTCCCGGGGCGCGGGAGCACACACACACACACACACATACACACACACACACATACACACACACACACACACATACACACACACACACATACACACAAATCAGTGTATTAAAGACAAACTGGAATGAAAGAGCCTTAAGGAAAGAACGGAGAGAGATGATTGAATGGGAGAGAAAAAGCACTACTCAAAATGTTTAGCTCTTTTGTCTATCTCAGGTTGGTGTTATAAGGGAATTATGCAACATAAATAATGTTTTTTATTAATTCTTAATGCTCTAATGAGCTAGTTCAGTGCCAAATAATCCAACAGGTGGTTTTATGGTGGCATTTTCACTGTTTAGCATTGGATTTATGAGTTTAGAGCGCTTACAAAAGTCTATAAGGTACAGCACACAGTAGCAAATCAGCTTTTATACTATGCAGTTACTGTGTCACGTCTACTCCCGCTCCCCCGTTGTATCACCCATCAGGCAGTATTGTTTGTTTTCATGTTTAGACGCTACTCTTGTTTTTGTATTTACTCTATGTTCGTTCCTATTAAACTCACCGACTGCACCTGCTTCCTGACTCCCGGTGTCTTCGGTACATACTGTATCATTAACACCAGAGAAAAAAATCGAATTATGTAAACTCATTCATTCTGAAAATGAATAGAGTTGCATCCTCTTATGAGAAGCATTGAGAGCCAGAAGAGGGAGACAGAAGTAATCTACAGGCAGACTGGGTGAATTGGGACCAGAGGAGACCGGAAGGCAAAGGTCAATAGGTAATTTAATAATCAATCAGCTCACAGAGAATTACAATTGATAGAATTGGAGGCAGAGCCTCCAAATAAAATGCAATGAATACAGTACATTGTGCACACACACATGCATGCCACACACACGTACGCACTCACGCACGCACTCACACACACATAACACTCAAATCAATAACATGACCAATGTTATTGAGGGGTTTTGATGTATAAAAAGGTAAACCAAAGCATAAAGATCATAAAAACTCAGACAAAATGGTTATAATAGTATTCTTTACGGTGACTGCATACATCCCTGGTGGGCTCTATTCAAGGTAGGGGGGTTAAAAGAGGTGGTAACAGATCAATAAAATCCAGTGGTTTTTTTTGTAACATGCAACAATCTATATGATCTAAATATTGTATCTTGTTTAGCTACAAATATACATTTTCTTTAACATGACCTAGAGACAATGGCAGTCAGTGCAATAAGTTAAAGACAAAGTCAATAAATTAAAATCAGATCCCAATCATCATACAGCAAACTCAACCCATTGATTGACTTTCTCCATCTTGGTCCCATTTCTAAAGCACTTGCAACCAATTAGAAAACCTTTCATGTGATTGCTGTGAGGTAATGTGTTGCTAGGGTACTCGTACTCCACACATACATAAGGAAGATAAATTGTTGAATTCAAAATCAGGCAAGCTTTTCTAGCATTAGTTCCTGCTCAATTTACCACTTCTAAATAGTGTTACAACAGTGTGTAAACTCAATTGTTCTGCCGTGAACTGGCCATTGAAAGTAAATTACAACACAGTTTGACTTGAATGATTCTTCCGCAGCACCGGTTCAGTCTAGGTTCCAGGCAGGCTCATACGAAGGTAGGTTTGAGGTCCTCCTTGAAGTTGACCACCGGATGTGTGGAGCGGCAGAGGCTGGTGAAGCCGCCATACTCACTGTCCGAGGAGTCTGAGGAGGAGCTGTCGCTGGAGGGGTATGAGCCGTGTTGCAGGCAGGCGTCGCAGTAGGGACGATGGTAGTAGGAGTAGTCAGCCAAGCTGCTGGAGTCTGAGTCCCAGTAACCATACGAGTCCCTGCCATGGTCTCTGTCTGGCCCTCCCTCACCTCCCCCATCACCATCTGGAGGGCATTTTCGAAGGGGTGGTGGCCGGTGCTCCCGCCTTGAGCCGCGCCTCCCGCAGCTGTTTCTTATCCTATGCCACGCCTCTACGCCTTCTTCTCCATCACTGTCGTCGGGGCGGAGAAGATTAGTCTCTGTGGCGACAGGATTGAGCAGAGGTTGTGTTTTTGAGGGGTGCTTGTCTGGTTGTGAGAGCCCCGTGTCCCTCCTCCTTCCCCAACCAGGAGGCTTGGAGCCTGGGTAGTAACAGGGCGGAGGCCCCCCTCTGGGGGAATGGAACGGAGGTCTGCGTTTCCTCATTACGTAGGGGGAGATACTGGGGTAGTGGAAGAGGAGAGGGTGATTGGGGGAATGAGGAGTGCAGAAGGAGAGAGGAGAGAGGACAGAGGGATTGGTCGAGGAGGGCTGAGAGGGTCTCCTGAACCCCCTGCTGTGATTTGGTGAGCGGAGGGCCGTTTCCATAACAGTGTCCACGCTCAGTTCCTGGAGTATCTCCTGCAGCTGCTCACTGCTCACAAACCCTGCCTGCCTGACACCTGCCATCCACGGAGATGTGGTATCGCCATGGCAACCTGACGGTTCCGACTGAGCAGGGGCCGAACCCACCAGGGGGAGAGTAGATGAGGAAGTGACATAGTTTGACTGACAGGAGGGTGTGGTTTGTGTCCCTCCCATCTCCCCTGGTGTTCTGACTCCTGTCTTGGAAGAAACAGAGGGCTGAGGGGAGACTGGGAGGTGAGACCTTTCCACTCCACACTGCTGCTGGGACACAGTCCCCTCAATCTTACAACCCCCTGCCTCTGTCTCCATCTCTGAACCCTGGATGTATGGGCCAAACTCTACACTGCACGGTTTAACACTCACACAATCCCCTGGGGGAAAAGAGAGGGCAGGAGGGGGAGGAGAAGAGAGAGGAGGTAGAGAGAAAGGAGGAGAAGAGAGGGTAGGTTCTGCTACGTCTCTCGGTGGCAGGGGAGTTGGAAAGCAGTCGGACGGCACCACTGTGGTCTGGGTGGAGGAGGAGTGGAGGTTGGTGGTGGAAGAGTCCATTTCCTGATCCTCGTGAGAGTGGGTATTGGACATGAGGCGCAATAGCTTGTCTTTGGCGTTGTTCACCTGCTCCTGCAGACTGTCAATTACAGCATTCTTCTGCCAAATGACAACAACAAACTTTTAAATCCCCTTCAAAACAAAAAACATCAACAACAAGAGTCAGGTTAAAGGCTAACCTAAAGATTGGTGTCGGGTTAAAGGTAATAGGTGAAGTTGGTGATGAGTAGAAGGGTATTCAGAATACAAAGTAAACACGTTTAGGTATTTACTATAGTGTTGAGGGGTCACAGAGATTATTCTGAGTACAGGACCATGTAGGGACCATTTTAGTCAGTAAGGAGAGTATTTCACTACCTTTTATAACCGTTAGGGGGCGAGTGAGGGTTAAAGTTATACATAGCCTACACACTGACTACCTCATTGAGGAGCCTCTTCATAGAGTTGTTCTCTCCCAGGAGATAGTATACTTCATCCTGGCTGTAGACAGAGTGGACACTCTTACTGGGGCTGCTGAAGTACTTTGCCATCTGGCTAAGGCTGTTTTGCTCCTCCTCAAACCGACGCCACTGGGTTAACTGGGAAGAGGGGACCAAGAGGGGTGGAAAGGGGAAAGAGGGGAGAGGAGAGAGGAAGAAGGGGATTGTGATGGATAGTCAGATAACTGTCAGACAAATGTGCCAGTCTTTGAGCATACCCTTGAATCTCCAGGTGCGTGTGTTGCTCATTGTTCAAGTACTTCCTTTCTTTCCGTCCAGGATGCATTCCTGTATCATAGCATCAGCTCACCACCAGTTACTTACGGGGAGTCATTAACTTGTTGGCGGAGGCTGTAGCGTGTTGACTCATGGATGAATGTGTGTGTTTGTATGAGTCACACAGCCTTGTTAACACGCACACTACGGTGAGGTATGGGAAACACTCATGTAGTCACTCGAATTGGGCCTGTCATAAATGACAGGGGTTTCTGCTCTGTCTGTCTTTTTGTGATGTGTGCCAACTGTCTCTCTCACCTGAGGTACAAACAGCATACAGTTGGTGGCGAGGGTACAGATGAAGATGGCTCCAGCTACCACGCTATAGACCACGTTAGGCCAGGCCTTCAGGAACTGCGACACTGGGACTGCAACCACCGTGGAAAGGGTGACCAGGCTGACCGCGGTCATGATGGTGGGGGACTGGTTGACCGGAGGGAGGCTGACGTTGCTGGTCAGACCGGCCAGGTAGGTCCCATATAGGAGCAGGCCACCCTGGAGAGAGCGCAACACAACCACATAACGTTCATGACATGTTTACCATGACAAACCAACACAAACTCAGAGAAAACAGCTATAATGCGCTCTCATGTTTATCTGAGCCTTTCTCCCAGTTGTATGCTCTACCTTCATCATAGCGAGGAGGATAACCCACAGGTCTGAATATAGAGAGGAACAGGAGTCCAGCTGAGACAGAGAGTAGGACAATTCTCTCTCCACCACCTTGACCATAGCCCCAATGGACCGAGCACATTTGACCGGGTCGGTTAGACTCCAGGCGGTCAGAACCAGCATGTCCAGCAGAATCAACAGAGCTACCAAGCCCATCAACTGGATGTCTCTGATGATCTGAAACATGCACACAGAGTTCAGTAATACACCGTGCAACACACCCACTCTACTACTCACTTCAACCAGAGAGACAGTGAGAGCAGCAGCCTGCTTACCACTCTCTTGTCAGGCACGCGTTGGGTGAATACTCTGTACAGCCGCCAAGTTTTCCCCAGGATGGGCCCAAATACCAGAGTGCTGCCGATACAAAACATCCAGATCCTGGCCTAGGATACACCACAATAACATCAGGACATCCCATAATATCACACGGCACGGCACCATTAGACCAATGTGTGTGGGTTCTTACCTGTAGTATAGCTCTCACTCCTCCCCCTTGTAGGTGGGTGCGTTCCTCAAAAGCGAATAGGAATCCACTGCTGTAGGTGAGGACACTCCCACACAGAGTCAGCACATTGAGGTTAGGACTAGACATCTTCACTATCCTGAGACAGAGAGAGGAACATACACAAAAGTTAGAATGTTCACGTCTGTGTATCGATTTGAGCATGTACATGTGCTTTTATAGTGCTTTCGGAAACTATTCAAAGTATTGACTTTTTCCACATTTAAAATTGATTAAATTCAGGTTTATTTTGGTCACTAATCTTCACACAATATCCCATAATGTCAAAGTGTCAAAGCTGAATGACAGAGTGAAAAGAAGGAAGCCTGTACAGCAGGGTTCCCAATAGGCGGCCCAAAGCCAAATTCGGCCCTCAGGTGATTTAATTTTCCCCCAAAGTTTTGAGCAAAAACTTCTATATACAGTGCCTTGCGAAAGTATTCGGCCCCCTTGAACTTTGCGACCTTTTGCCACATTTCAGGCTTCAAACATAAAGATATAAAACTGTATTTTTTTGTGAAGAATCAACAACAAGTGGGACACAATCATGAAGTGGAACGACATTTATTGGATATTTCAAACTTTTTTAACAAATCAAAAACTGAAAAATTGGGCGTGCAAAATTATTCAGCCCCCTTAAGTTAATACTTTGTAGCGCCACCTTTTGCTGCGATTACAGCTGTAAGTCACTTGGGGTATGTCTCTATCAGTTTTGCACATCGAGAGACTGACATTTTTTCCCATTCCTCCTTGCAAAACAGCTCGAGCTCAGTGAGGTTGGATGGAGAGCATTTGTGAACAGCAGTTTTCAGTTCTTTCCACAGATTCTCGATTGGATTCAGGTCTGGACTTTGAATTGGCCATTCTAACACCTGGATATGTTTATTTTTGAACCATTCCATTGTAGATTTTGCTTTATGTTTTGGATCATTGTCTTGTTGGAAGACAAATCTCCGTCCCAGTCTCAGGTCTTTTGCAGACTCCATCAGGTTTTCTTCCAGAATGGTCCTGTATTTGGCTCCATCCATCTTCCCATCAATTTTAACCATCTTCCCTGTCCCTGCTGAAGAAAAGCAGGCCCAAACCATGATGCTGCCACCACCATGTTTGACAGTGGTGATGGTGGGTTCAGGGTGATGAGCTGTGTTGCTTTTACGCCAAACATAACGTTTTGCATTGTTGCCAAAAAGTTCAATTTTGGTTTCATCTGACCAGAGCACCTTCTTCCACATGTTTGGTGTGTCTCCCAGGTGGCTTGTGGCAAACTTTAAACGGCACTTTTTATGGATATCTTTAAGAAATGGCTTTCTTCTTGCCACTCTTCCATATTTATCATCATTAGTCATTTAGGTCAACATTGGATCATTCAGAGATCCTCACTGAACTTCTGGAGAGAGTTTGCTGCACTGAAAGTAAAGGGGCTGAATAATTTTGCACGCCCAATTTTTCAGTTTTTGATTTGTTAAAAAAGTTTGAAATATCCAATAAATGTCGTTCCACTTCATGATTGTGTCCCACTTGTTGTTGATTCTTCACAAAAAAACACAGTTTTATATCTTTATGTTTGAAGCCTGAAATGTGGCAAAAGGTCGCAATGTTCAAGGGGGCCGAATACTTTCGCAAGGCACTGTATATATAAAATAAGTGTGTATATATCTTTTTTTTTATATAGTTTTAGTTGTTAAATCCAATTAAATCCATTATAATCACACTTTGTAACGCAACAAAATGTGGAAAAAGTCAAGGGAGTTGAATACTTTCTGAAGGCATTTTAGTGTGTTTATGTGTATACCTGTTGTTCTTGAAGCGCAGGGTAAAGAGCAGGAAGCAGAATGCCAGCAGGATGCCACAGGAGAGAATAGTCCAGACCACTGCACAGAGCACCGGGGAGAGAGACTGCCTCTGCAGCTCCACTCCCATCTACAGTAGATGTCAATCACATTTCAATTAGAATATCGACACTAATGGGAAACACTTGAGTAAATACAGTAACTTTGTGTTTGTGTGTATGTGTTGATCATGTTAAGAGTATTGTATGTGGTTTAGTTGCTATCATTTGCATTCTGGAATGATTGGAGTATGCCCAAAACTTTTTTTTTGTATCGCCTCATAAATATATTGCATACTAATTTGCAAGCCCAAGGCACAGAAACAGACAACTTTTATGAACCTTTATTAATATGAATTATATCTTTATTAAATCAACAACACAATACAAGAGATAGAGAAAATATATTGTGGCACAAGCTTCTTTAACAAATAAAACTGGCACAGAACTCGGTGTCCTATTCTAAGAAGAGGTGATAGGTGAACGGTTAAGGTGAGGAGGTAACGTCACTGACAGGAGAGATCACCAATGGCGCTGAGTTGACCCCACCGTTATTCTTTCGCGGGTTGAAGTATGCATAGAGTCTCTCTGCGAAGATGTAACCGGTGAACGAGTAGATATGAGATCTGGAATCCACATCGTAAAAGGACACCTGCCCCCCTTCCCAGTCCACGTACACCCCCACCCTCTGGGGCTTATCGACCAGTGGCAGGGGGACAGGAGGGGTCGTCAGAGCCCAGTATTCAGTCCTGTTCCTCAGGCCTACTGTCCAGTAGCCATGTTCAGGGTTTAGGGTATTCCCTCCTTTCTTGTTGACAGATTCTCTCCCCACTCCTATGTCCCACTCTGTCTTCCCCTTCACCTGCACCTCGTAGTAGAACCTCCCTGAGGAGAAGCCCTCCCTCCCCAGGACACTGATACCAGGGTAAAACCTCTCGGGGTTGTCAGGGAGGTTCAGCGCTGTATTGCCGTGGGCCACTTGTTTACCGTTGTCAGAGAGGATAAGTTTAGGGTGAGCTGTATCAGGGTCAAGCGTCACATCCACGGCACATTGCTGAGTTCTTGTAAGTTCTGTTTCACATAATCTTTTCACTTCATTCTTCAGTGTCTCCTCAAACTGGGATCCAGCTCTCCTCACAGCTCTCCTCACTGTTCCTACGTACACAACACTTTGAACTCTGATGTCAGACCAGTCCTTGGCGGGTGGAGGGGTGCACAGGAATGGGAAGCTATGGATGAGGTGGAGGTGGTCCTCAGTGAGTGAGAGCTGCTTCACCCCAGTGCTTCTCCTCTTTAGCTCTGTGATTTCCTGCTCCAGCTCTTTAATGAGCCCTTCAGCCCGACTCTCTGCTGCCTTCTGCTTCTCTTCAATCACCTCAATGAGCTCAGCCTGGCTTCTCTGAATGGAGCGCACCAGAGCAGTGAAGACCTGCAAGCTCTCCCTAATCTCTCTCTCTGCATTTATTTTGCCTGATTGTACTGTGTGTTTGATCTCCTTCACTTTCTGCAGTCGACCCTGAATCATCTGCTGCATTACATCTTCCATATTCCCCAGCTGAGCCCTCCTCTCTCTGCTTTCTTCCTCCAAAGGGACAACATTGTGTTTCTTATGTCTTTTCTCAGTGCAAACCTGACACATGTACGTCTGGTCACTTCTACAGAACAGCTCCAGAATTTTCTGGTGCCGCTTACACACTCTGTCCTCTATGTTAATCACAGGCTCAATCAGATTGTGTTTCTTGAAGGTGGCCAGTATATGGTGAGGATCTAGGTGAGTCTCACAGTAAGAGGCCAGACACTCCAGGCAGGACTTCAAGGCCTTGACTTTCCTCCCAGTGCAGACGTCACAGGGCACTTCTCCAGGTTGGGCTGCTTGGGGTTGGTACTGTGTACTAGTAGCAGTAGCCCTAATTTCAACTGACCTTCTGAACTGATCGGCCATCTCAGCTATGAAAGTATTGACTTTGAGCTCAGGTCTTCTGCTGAATTTCTGCTTACACATGGGACACTGGCACGGGCTGGTGATATGCCAGTAGCCATGTATGCAGTCCTTGCAGAAGTTGTGTCCACACGGGGTGGTGATTGGGCTGGTGAACACGTCTAGACAGATGGGGCACAGGAACTGATCCTCGGACAGCAGGCTGCTGGCGGAAGCCATGTCTGGGTCTGGGAAGAGATCCAAAAATAAACCACATGGGACTTCATGGAATCAGTTGGCTCTCGACCTTGGAATTTCTTTACTGGAATGTTTTTTTCTAGCTTACAGTAGACCACCGAGCTCTATGCAGTTACAGCACACCCAAATAGCTTTCTCAATACATGTAGCCAATGGTACCAATCATATGATTTTATATTTCATTCAGAAATATGCATTTATAAACATATGATGAGAAGTCTAGTACAGCCCAACAGATAGAGAAATTAAAATTGACAGTGATGACATCCTCACCTGTCAAATTCAATCTGTCTCTAAATCAATCCTCCTGTATAACACAGTAAATACAATACAATAAAATAAAATATATATAGAACTGTATTCTTCCCCTTGATTCTATTTATAACTGGGCTGGGAGGGACAGGTGTTGCAACTTGAATAAACAACCTAACACAACAGACAACACAGCACAAATGAAAGAACCTCCACTCACCTCTGTCTTCAGAAGAACAGCAAGTCAACGACGATTTCTTTTGTACTCTATTAGGCTGTGTAGAGAGATTTGTGAGGGGATTTTGTCATGCTAAAGCACAAAGTTCTCTAGTCGAGTCTCATTTTAGAAGGTGACATTACCATGGCTTGTCCAGGTCCCTTACTGCTAAGCTGAAATGCAGCTGCTCTTAAAGGAACAGTACATGGCTGAATTAACCCTTCACATGACAGGACTCTCTCAGCTGAACCATGTATTATGGTTGACATGTATCTAATACATTCACACTTCCTGTTCATATTATGTAGGAGTTCACAAAGCTTTTATTGTGCTGTAGCCCAGAAGATTATTTGAGGACTTGCCCAAATAACAAAAGCCATTGAAAAAAGTATGCACATTTCAGAGTATCCACATAAAAATAAAAATAAAGTATCCACAAGTATCCACATAAATTAGATACAGAGACATATTGGGGCAGGATTAGTAATGAGCTGCATTTTCAGTATGTCATCATACAATCGTAAAGGACATCACAATACAGTCCAGCAAATGTGATTCTAGATTTCCTGGTAAGATACAATATATACCTCTCTAAATATTCAATATAAATCAATGCATGGAATGTTCAGTTTACTTTAGAATTTAATCGATACGAGTTAAATCTTAATCTGATTGGCTCACATGAGAGATGATCAACGGTGCTGACATTTTGTCAATGCCACAAACCCCAAGGTTGAAGTACGGGTAAAGTTTCTCAGTGAAGGAACAATCGGTAAATGAGTAGATATGAGACCTGGCCTGGGCATTGTAAAAGGAGACCTCACCATCTTCATAGTCCACATAGATCCCCACCTTCTGGGGCTTCTCACTCAGGGAGAGGGGGGTAGGGTCAGTGGTGCAGGCCCTGTAGACGTTCCCTTTCCCCTGCTGGATAGTCCAGAGTCCATTCTCAGGCTTTGCTACATGAATCGTTCTTTTAATGGACTCTCTGGCCACTCCTACACTCCAGAGAGTATTTCCCTTCACCTGCACCTCGTAGTAGAATCTTCCTGAGGAGTAGCCTTCCTTTCCCAGGATGCTGGCAATATAGAAGAATCTCTCTGGATTGCCAGGGTAGTTTTGTCGTCTACCGGGATGTCTAAGTTGTTTCACATCTTCAGAGAGAGTGAGATTGGGATGAGCTGTATCAGGGTCCAGAGTTACATCCACTGACCACTGCTGAATAACCTTGAGCTCAGCCTCACACAACCTCTTCAATTCACTCTTCAGTGTGTCTTCAAACTGAGAGCCAGCTCTCTTCACAGCTTTCCTCACCATGCCGACATTCTCAATACTCTGAACCCTGATCTCAGACCAGTCCTTGGTGGGTGGAGAGGTGCACAGGGATGGTGAGCTCTGGAGGAGTTTTAGGTCAGTGATTTCCTGCTCCAGCTCTTTAATGAGCCCTTCAGCCAGCCTTTTAGTTTCCTTTTGCTTTTCCGAAATCACCTGAATGAGTTCAGCCTGGCTTCTTTCAATGGAGCGCATTAAAGCTCTAAAGATCTGACAACTGTTCTCTACCTCTTGCTCTGCATTTATTCCGCTAGATTGTAGACTATTTCTGATCTCAATGACCTTCTGCTGTCTGCCCTGAATCATCTGCTGCACTTCAGCCTTTCCTAACTGTACATTATTCTTTCTGGTTTCCACTTTAAGAGGGAGAGTGTTGTGGGTATTGTAGTCGGTCTTGAACTCCAGACATCTCCCATGCCTCTCACACATATGTTCTTCAGGATTCTCTACATGCTGTTGTCTCCTCAAGGTTGTGACTCTCTGATTGGGCTCCAGGGGAGTCTCACAGTAAGAGGCATCAAAAGAAGAATTCACAGCCTTGACCTCCCTCCCAACACAGATATCATGGGACACCTCTCTAGGATGGTCCAGGCATTGGTCCTGGGGGCTTGTGTTATTTACCACAAATGGATTCCAGAACTCATCAACCATTTTAGATAATTGAGTATTGACTTGTAGCTCAGATATGTTAGGGAATTTCTCCTTGCACTGTGGACACTGGCACAGGACATTGTTTTTCCAGTATTTTCTGATACAATCCATGCAGAAGTTGTGCCCACATGGGGTTGTGACTGGTTTCTTGAGCACCTCCTCACAGATACTGCATATTAACTGCATTTCAGACTGTGGATTGTTAGCTGATGCCATGCCTGGGAACAAACAGAAAGTGAAATCAACTTTCCTGAATGAATCAACAATCTGTGTTATCTTGGCATTCACACCAGAATTATGCTTATGTATTTATTATGCTTATATATGCTTATGTATTTTCAATTATTTTCAATTCTTGAATGCTATCGTTTCTAAACATACTACTCTTTAACAAAAATAAACGTCAAACACACTACATAGAAGAGAAGCTACAATAAAATACAAAAATTCAAAGATGTTCTCTATCTCTTCTTACCTGAGATGATGTGTGTTGTTGAATTATCTTTTTTTCCCCTCTTGAATCCCAAAGTAAGACTGAGTTCAGGGGACTGGCAAGTGTTCAGAAAAATGTATAAGGAGAAAGTGTCTTCAGGTCCTCAACATTCAGCTCTGCTGTTTAGTTTCATTTCATCAACAGGCTCCTCCCAACACCATATTGAAAGACTTTGAGCTTTCTTCTCCATCACTTAAAGGAGCAGATCTTCCTACACCGAGTGTACAAGACATTAAGAACATTCTGTTGGATTCTAGCTTGAAATATACTTATTCATGTTACCATACTAGAACTTATTGATTACTTTACACGTGTAAGGAATGTGTAGGTTAGGGGTCAAGGAAGGGTAAACAGGAACTAGGTATGTGGAAAGTTACTGAGTGACGTGGAAAGTTACTGAGTGAGAAAAGGGGAAGTGCATAAAGTTCATATTCTGTTCGTATATGTTACTGCTGAATATGAATGTTCCTAAGGAGGGAGGCAAAGGGCAACAGTCTACTTTCAGTTATTGATCAGGCAGAGGAAACAGGACCATGAAGGATATGGAACTCAACTCAAGTTAAGGTCAACAGATGAAGAGAGAAGACACTGCTGGGAGGGGGGCCACAGGTGTCCACCCCAAAGACTATCTGATTATAGTCCTATCTCACACACATGCACATTTTCACGCCCATGAGGGCCTTAGTCTTAGGCATGGCCATGACAATACCAGTAAGAGGAAGCTCCTCTGTTTCTGCCTAAATACAGAGAAGGAGTGTCTATCTTAGATAGGAGATGATATGGGATGACTCCGCCTATTTGGAAGAAATGAAGATGTGCTTGTGGGACTTGTATGTTGTCTTTGCAGCTTTATGACTCAGTGGTTGAATAAACTTGGTTTGAGCTTTTTCTAGTCGCCCGTGAGTTTTCTACAGAACCTAACAGTTGCCAATGTTGACAGGATTAACCAATATTTATAGCTGAATTGGAGAGTTCAAATCAGTAGAACAGGAGCCAGCACATAAAAACAAGGTAGGCAAAGTTCCTACCTGTTACTACTCATTCTGACATCTTGAGGAGACGAGATTTGAATACAAATGAAAGGATACAGATCTGGAAAGCCTGAGTTTATTCAGTAGACCCACTGTATCTACTACTGATAGACCTAAGGGTTGGGGCCCCTATGGGGGGTTTAGCCACCAGAAGATTCGACTAGGCACTCTGTCCACCAGAAGATTAGACTAGGGGGTGGAAGTCCCTTAGGAGGGTTGGGGGAAGTGGCCATACCTATGACATGTCTGTTTAATCATTCGTTATTACCTGCATAGTGTATGGAGAAATTGGCATGCTTGTGTACTATTACGATAGATTGTAGAAAAGTAGTCCATGTAGAAGAACAAAGGCAGGAAGTGCATTCGGTGGAGAATAGGAGGTATCCGAGGATATCTGTGCTTCAAGATGAAACATTGTCAGTGAGTGGGAATGTGGATGGTGATAGAAGGTTGTCTGTAGCCTCATACATGGTTAGAAAAGCAAAAGGATGTTAGAACGTTGTTTTAAAGTGATTTGTGTGTATTAGCAGTAACAATAAGGAGGGGTGTTGGTTTAATGTCTTACTGGGGCGGGGAACCGTGACAGATTATGTTGAAATAGGAGGACAACTGAGTAAATTTGGTAACGTGTGTTGTCAACAACAGTGATATTTGAGGCGTGACACTGGTATAAGGCATTAGGTCACCTGTATTCTCCAGTAGTAAATTGTCAAATGCTTCAGTATCGTTTTTCAAACAAGGTATCAGGTTCGGTGTCCAAATTATTAAGCACCTACACTGTAAGTATTCTCCGGGAAGTGGGTATCACTACCTGGAAAAATAGTTTAAATTGTTGTGGATTAGAGCCGTGGGTGAGGAAATCTAAACACCCTAGACACCGTCGGGAGAAGCGTCTGTTACATCTGCTCCTGCCACGCCCTCTACTGCTCATCCTGTGTCTCCTTGACCTGCCGCCACTCCCCCAGTGCTCTCTCCCTCTCCCTCTCCCTCTCCTTCTCTCTCTGTGTGTGTGATTGTGTGGGCGGAGACAGTTGTGCTGGAGTCAGAGCAGATCCCCACCAGCTGCAACCTGTTTCATAATCAAGACCTCTACAAATACTCAATCCTGCCACTTCCACTGCCAGATCGTAATCTCTGCTCAGTCAGTCTACGTTTGTAGCCGTTTGTCACTATTTAGATCCTGTTGTGCCTGTTTTCCTTGCCTGACACGGTTTTCCGCTCTGCTACAGTTCTGCTCGCTCTGACTCAGGTTCCTGTCTCCAGTCTCATGTCTCCTCATCCTGCTACTCTGCCCTGGATTACCCACTCTACTGCTCCCTTGGATTCCCCTCAGGACCTGCTTACCCTGTCCCAACACCTCTCGCTCCAGCCTCAGCCTCCGCACCTGGTTTCCTGCAACCCGCCCGAGCTTCCCCTGGCCTGCACTCCATCTTCCCCCTGTGTTTCAATAAATATCTTAGTTACTTGATCCTAGTCTCCTCATCTGAGTCTGCTCTTGGGTTTCCCTGTTCCACTCCGCATAACAGCGTCAGAATAATTATTGAAATGGCGACCGACGGCCCCTATCCTCCCTTTAAAGGGGGGGCTAGAGGAAAAAAAGTTTAACAAAGCCATAGAAGAGCTGAAAGAGACGCATGAGCAATCTACCAATTCGGCTTGAATATGGGGCATTTTTTGAAAAATTGATCAAATTGGTCAGCTTCCCCGTTGACGGAAAATTTAAATCTAATAAAGAATTTCTGAGATGCTATTGTGAGTTGGCATAATGACATAAAATACAAAATAAAAATCTCAATAAACTGGCGTTTTGATGTTAGCGTTCTATCAACAGAAAAGCGAAACCGATAGAACCAAAACTAGCAGATGTACTCAGCATAAAAAGGACTGGGTACATGAGTACATTGATAGGATGGAAGATGTATTGGGCAGTAATCTGGCACTAGCAGATCATTTAAATCAAGATGCGGGAATATGTACCTCCGCTTTGCTGGCAGGGTTGAAACCCACCATCAAAACGGCTATTGCAGGGTAAGTAAGACTGCGCAGACATTTTATTCACTGACTAGTGAGCAACAGCAAGCACTCCTGAAAGCGGGCTCAGTCTTTATGGTAGCTGGGGTAGAACCGATTTTGGGTTTGGATAATCTTTGAAAAATGCAAGGGCAATGGACTAGATAACAAATTACAATTGGCACGGCCAAACAGTCCTCGCAAGCTCAGAAAAACATTGGGGTTTTAATTTCGTGATACACTTCATTCCATTTTATTCTGAAATAGCTTTACAGAATTGACAAAGGGGAGGAGGGGTCCTCACGAGAAATTAGAGTGTAGTTAATATTGGAAACAATTGTAATTGTAGAGTTTAAAAAAAGCAATTGTGTCAAGCGCCAGCATTGGGGTTACCAAATCTAAAATTACCTTTTAAATGTTAGTTCATGAGCAAGAAGGGCATTGCAGTGAGGTGGTTACGCAAAATCATGGGGTAAAAGAGAGACCAGTCATGTACTGAAGTTAATTGTTAGACTCTGTCACGGGATACTAGGAGTGGTGGGTTGGAATCAGGCGCAGTAAGCAGGGTTCAGTATATCGTGATTTATTCTCCTGCCAACAAAACGGTCACGCCAACATAGAACAGACCAGCCCAAACACAGGACCAAACAGTCCGGAGAATACACACATGAAAACCACATCCAACAGAGTAACAAAAAACAATCCTGCACAAAACAAGGGCGGGACAAACTACTACATATTGGGAAGCTAATTAAACTAAAATACACACAGGTGAACCTAATAAGACAAAACCAACAGACAAACGAAAAAGGGATCGGTAGTGGCTAGTAGGACGGTGACGACGACCGCCGAGCACCGCCCGAACAGGCAGGAGAGCCAACTTCGGCGGAAGTCGTGACAGACTCGCTGGCGAGTACATTAGAAACCTACTGAAAAACCCAATGCAAACCCGGTACACAGAATGTTTGAACTTTATATATATTATATAATTAGTCTGAAATACAGGGAAAGAACAGACTCACTTAATGACCTCTGTTCTGACTTTCTGGTGAGGCGTGATCACCCTGAGATTTAAGTACACTGCTCAAAAAAATAAAGGGAACACTTAAACAACACAATGTAACTCCAAGTCAATCACACTTCTGTGAAATCAAACTGTCCACTTAGGAAGCAACACTGATTGACAATACATTTCACATGCTGTTGTGCAAATGGAATAGACAACAGGTGGAAATTATAGGCAATTAGCAAGACACCCCCAATAAAGGAGTGGTTCTGCAGGTGGTGACCACAGACCACTTCTCAGTTCCTATGCTTCCTGGCTGATGTTTTGGTCACTTTTTCACTCTAGTGGTAGAATGAGACGGAGACTACCACCCACACAAGTGGCTCAGGTAGTGCAGCTCATCCAGGATGGCACATCAATGTGAGCTGTGGCAAGAAGGTTTGCTGTGTCTGTCAGCGTAGTGTCCAGAGCATGGAGGCGCTACCAGGAGACAGGCCAGTACATCAGGAGACGTGGAGGAGGCCGTAGGAGGGCAACAACCCAACAACAGGACCGCTACCTCCGCCTTTGTGCAAGGAGGAGCAGGAGGAGCCCTGCCAGAGCCCTGCAAAATGACCTCCAGCAGGCCACAAATGTGCATGTGTCTGCTCAAATGGTCAGAAACAGACTCCATGAAGGTGGTATGAGGGCCCGACGTCCACAGGTGGGGGTTGTGCTTACAGCTCAACACCGTGCAGGACGCTTGCCATTTGCCAGAGAACACCAAGATTGTCAAATTCGCCACTGGCGCCCTGTGCTCTTCACAGATGAAAGCAGGTTCACACTGAGCACATGTGACAGACGTGACAGAGTCTGGAGACGCCGTGGAGAACGTTCTGCTGCCTGCAACATCCTCCAGCATGCCCGGTTTGGCGGTGGGTCAGTCATGGTGTGAGGTGGCATTGCATTGGGGGGCCGCACAGCCCTCCATGTGCTCGCCAGAGGTAGCCTGACTGCCATTAGATACCGAGATGAGATCCTCAGACCCCTTGTGAGACCATATGCTGGTGCGGTTGGCCCTGGGTTCCTCCTAATGCAAGACAATGTTACACCTCATGTGGCTGGAGTGTGTCAGCAGTTCCTGCAAGAGGAAGGCATTGATGCTATGGACTGGCCTGCCCGTTCCCCAGACCTGAATCCAATTGAGCACATCTGGGACATCATGTCTCGCTCCATCCACCAACGCCACGTTGCACCACAGACTGTCCAGGAGTTGGCGGATGCTTCAGTCCAGGTCTGGGAGGAGATCCCTCAGGAGACCATCCGCCACCTCATCAGGAGCATGCCCAGGCGTTGTAGGGAGGTCATACAGGCACGTGGAGGCCACACACCCTACTGAGCCTCATTTTGACTTGTTTTAAGGACATTACATCAAAGTTGGATCAGCCTGTAGTGTGGTTTTCCACTTTAATTTTGAGTGTGACTCCAAATCCAGACCTCCATGGGATTGATACATTTGATTTCCATTGATAATTTTTGTGTGATTTTGTTGTCAGCACATTCAACTATGTAAAGAAAAAAGTATTTAATAAGAATATTTCATTCATTCAGATCTAGGATGTGTTATTTTAGTGTTCCCTTTATTTTTTTGAGCAGTGTATAATATGTAAATGCTGGTAAATATGAAGAAGTGTATTGCTGTTGTTTTGTTTGTTTTGTTTTTGTCTTTGTTTCAACACAAATCTCAACCGATTGAGTCTGCTGTATGGTCAGGAATTCTCTCTAAAGGTTACCCCTCTAACTCTCTGACCCTGTAACTCTGCGGTGAGATCGCCAAGATGATAGGGGAGTATAAGCCAGTGTGTTGTTAACAACAGTGTGTTGTTATTCTCATTGACATTTGTCTTAGACATTTGTATTAAGGATATTTGGAATGTAATAATTAGTCATGCAGTGAATAGTTTGTCTGGATTTCCTGAATGAGAAATACCCTAAACTGTTGTTTTGGTCTGTCCTCTCTCAAGGTTATGGCAATAGCGACCCCAGACCGTATCTAGATGCATGGAAGGGATTATTCGACCGAGAACAGTGTGAGCCTTACCCCCTCTAACCGGCAGAAGAAATTGAGACAATGATGTTCACTATGACCCTGTCCTCCACCACCTCTACCTGAGACATGAGTCCGAGCCAGCAAACGGTGTACAGCATCCAGTCGAAGCTATCAATGCCTTTTCTCTCAGGAGCGCAGCATGAGTCCTGAGACCGTCCATGTGGAGTGAGCATGGAGAGAGATCATGTCCAAACTTATCTCATGTTGCTGGTGTACTGGTTGGAAAATGGACAAGACAGAAATGGACAATACAGAATGGACCGTAAAGGTTGGTGGTGAGACATTTGTGTGCTTTGTCTGCTTGGGAAAATCAGATTATTCCCCAGATATTGAAATCGGGGACATTATCAAGGGCCATCCACTTTGACAGGCATGAGTTACATGTGTGCCATTGGGAGGATGAACTGTAAAGCTATCCAATGAAGAAAATGAAGAGACGCCGGACGAATGAGAGCCGGGATGGAGGGGAGTGATCACTGTTCCAGATGAGGGACTGTTGGAAACTGACTAATTGACTTGAGCACGTTTTAGTATGTTTATAACTATATAAGTGGCCTAGCAGTAGTGATCAACGTGTTATGGGTTAGATGGATTGATCTATGTGCAAATGTATTTGTGGCCAGAGGCAAAGTACAAAGGGGGCCTGTCTCTGAGACAGAATGTTTCCATACGGGTGAGATAGGAGTCATATGATAGAGCTAATACTATAGATTGTGAACTATTGCCTTTTAACAGGTCTTATAGCTTCCCTGTTTTAAATTATTGTATTCTCTCTATGTTTTGCATCATGATATTCACTTAAGTATGAATGGGTTGCTTATTCTCAAATAACTCTTTGTGTATGTCCGGAAAATTTACAATGGACTGAGGCTAGGTGCAAGAATGTATACTCCCTACTGATAAGAAGACCGGGAGATGTGTGAGGAGTTCAGGACTCGGGATGGGACGATAACACCACCTGCCTAGCCACAGAGATTCATTGTACATACTAGACTCAGGAGGGGGAAGAGTTTGTATTAGTATTATATTAGTCGACTGCACATAGCACGCAAATAGAGGGCGAAGTGAGGATGACATGGCGTGGGAACACCTCCTGTAAACCTGCAGCCTGACGGTGGAAGTCTGCCTATAAGCATGAGGAGGAGTATAGAGCCTTCATTTTTGTGGACCCAAGCAGAATAGTATCCCAAAGGTCTAGAGTCAGGCTAAGGGAGAGTGGACATCGTCATGTTATCAAACTTTGGTTATTGCCATAAATTATTATGCATATCTTAACGCATTACTAATACTTGTCATATTTTGTGTTGTCTTGTTCATTTCAAGACTTTTGCTTCCACTCTCTTAGGAACCCGAAGGGAGAGAAAGGCACAAGCTCCAGCCGAAATTCATTATCAGTTGTACAACAGGAAGTGTAATGGCAGATAGGGGGGTGGGGGGTAAGAGTGTGTATAGTGTGATTATAAGTTTGAGACCAGGGCCTTAAGCCATGGAAGAATATTACATAGTCAGAAGTCTTGGAGGTGTAAACATACAAATCCATTGAGAATATTAATCATGTTGTTTTCTCTTCTGTTCATTTATAAGTCATTTCAAAGTTTATATCCTTTTGAACAGTATGGAGCTACTATTCAAAAAGGAGGGGCTGTTATTGATTACTTTACATGTACAAGGAATGTGTATGTTCGGGGTCAAGGAAGGGTAAAGAGGAACTAGGTGTGTGGAAAGTTACTGATTGATACGAGAGATTACGTGGTAGCTTACTCTAGCGTAACTGCGTGGACTAGAATGGACTACAATTGCAGCCCGCAGGTAGAAAATAGCAGGTCCGGGATAAGAACGTGTTTTAAGGACACGTTCAACCCGATGAATAGTAAGTATTGTTCCTAGAGGTAAGGGATATGCCTCTGGTGGCAGCAAAATGTTATTTTGTTGAAACCAAATAGTTTAGTTTTTTTTTTTTTTTTTAACATTTATTTAATAGGCAAGTCAGTTAAGAAGAAATTATTATTTACAATGAAGACCTACCCCGGCCAAACCCTCTCGTAACCGGGACGACACTGGGCCAATTGTGCGCCGCCCTATCGGACTCCCGGTCACGGCTTTAGACCGTTGTGCTACTCGGTCCCCCCAAGTTGATAAAGGATGCCAGGCTACGGAAGCTTCTGCAACGAGCCATCTGTCTGTAAACAATGGCTCGTTGCGGGACGATGCAAAACCTGACCCGGAACCCGGAACCTGCGTGCATGTGTGTGCATGTGTGCATGTTTACTTTACCGTGCTGAGGGTACATAGTCTCTGCAGTATCTCCAGGTCCTCCTGTGTATTGACTCCAGGGTGGATGAGGCAGAGTCCGTAGTCACAGTGAGAGCTGCAGTTCAACTCTGGCTCCATGGCTGGACCCACACCGTCAGCCCTCACACACACATCCTGAAGAATAAGATACAGTTGTCATGAACTCTCAGCACACTACAATACTACCTACAGATACTTATACATACACTGAGGGGAGAAATACAGACATATCTTTAATACCACGCTTACATGTGTATTATTACACACAAACTCTCTTTCTCCATTCCCATTCTCCCACCAACACCACATTGTTTCAATATACAGGAACGTAGAAGTCTAGATAGAACAACTATACCCAAGTCTCTCCTATTCACTCCACAGAGCACAGGATCACTGCTCAGCACTCACCACAGGGTGGCGCCATTATGAATATTCCCAGTGAACAGAAGTGATTTTAACAGGGGCCTGTGACACTGCTCATGAAAAACAGACAGTGAACTTGGAGTGGGGAAAATATAAAAACATAAGATTCATATATCAGTGTGACAGAAAAATGACACAACTATTTCAGTCTCAGACTAAGGTTAATAAGGGCAGATTGGACAAACAATTCCCACAGAAACTGCAAGAAAGCTACAGGGAAAGACAATGCTTAGAAGGCTACAGCGAGGTCTGACCAAACCCAAAAGTGTGCAGGATCTGGCCAATTTGAGAGGAAGCTTGCAAGCTTCTGCTTGTCCTCAGTCTCCACAAGACATCACAGAGCTGAACAACACAATACATGACCACACTTTAGACCAAATCATCTAGATTTAGTGTGTGTGTGTGGGGGGGGGGGGGGGGGGGGTTGGTTGGTTTTTCTATGCTTGTGGGAACCTAAAATCCCCCAAGTCCCCACAAAGGTAGTAAAACAAGAAACAGTCTCCCTCATGTGGACATTTCTGGCATCTCCATGAGGACAAAGAATATTTTAAGTTTAGGGTTATAATTAGGGTTAGGGTAAGAGGTTAGGTTTACAGTTAGGGTTATTATTAAAGTTAGGGAGTATATTGAGTGTATTTATTGTGTACTAGTTTCACGGTAATATCATAATGTTCTTTGTTTTTATTTGAATTTTTTCATACAGGTTTTTCTCATTGAGATAACATCTCTTTTCCAAGAGAGACCTGGTACAATAGCAGCAGGGGGAACAACGTTTCAGACAAAACAACTTACATACACTAACACAACATTAAACAAAACTATAAACACACATACAGTACAACAAAAACATTTTACGTAAAAAACACTAAAGTATTGACTAAAAACAGCTGTCCTAAAGACAATAACAATCTTCTATGATATATACATCGATCAAGTGTTTAAACTCCACCAACGAAACTAGATCATCAAATTTTAAAATGTTCAGGAGAGAATTCCAGGACCAAGGAGCTAAGTAACTAAAACTATTTCTACCATGACCTGTTCTCATTCCTGGTACTGTTAGAAGCAAATGAGAATGGGACCGTAACTTATATTTATTTACCGACCTGACTAAAAAAGAATGTTCCCCAATATGGCCTTATAAATCAGTGTATACCAGTGTTTAAGCCTACGCAAGGTCAATGACGACCAGCCAACAGCGCTGTAGAGATCACAATGATGTGTTAGATGACTTTGATTTGTAATGGGCTGCATGATACACTGAATCAAGTGCTCTCAGGGTAGTGGTTGAGGCCTGCATATATATAACATCACTACAATCTAAAAGCACCAGTAATGTACATCGTACCAGCTCCTTCCCGGCCTCCAAAGAAAAACAAGCCTTACGCGGTAATTAAAACCTATTCTCAGCTTGAGCTTCCTTATCAAGTTCTCTACATGCACAGTGAAGCTCAGCTTACCATCAACCCACACACCCAAATATTTGTACACTTTAACTTGCTCTATAATATGTCCAGCCAATGTAGCAATGACATGATTAGTAACATGCCTGGCATTTGAAAAAGCTAAAGATAAACTACTACCACATGAATAAAGAACAGTATCATCTGCATAAAAATGAACATCTACTGTTTCAATAAGATCCCCAATGTTGTTGATATACAAAATGAACAACAGTGGGCCCAAAATAGAACCTTGCGGAACACCTGAGCACACCTCTATAGACTCAGATTTACAACCATCCACCATTACACATTGTAAACGATTTGATAGGTAATTTATAAACCAATCTAGAATCTACCAGTAATTCCACAACATTTTAACCTTTGCACTAACACAGCATGGTCCACAGTGCCAAAAGCCTTCGACAAATCAATAAAGACAGACACAAAATGTAACTTCTTATCAAGAGCACAGTGGATGTCATTTAAAACCTTCAATGTTGCTGAAACAGTACTGTGGACAGACCTAAAACCTGATTGCATTCCATTTAAGATGTTGTTTTTTGGAAGTAGGCCTTTAGCAGCCTACTAACTAAAGGACTGCAGTACCTTAGACAGTACAGATAATTTTGATATGGGCCAATAGTTGTCAAGTAGCGAAGGATCTCCACCTTTCAGGAGAGGCAGTACAAAAGCAGATTTCCATAACTTGGGAATTTCCTTAACATCAAGCATGAGGTTAAAAATACATGTTAAGGGGGAGCAATAATGTCTGCAGCTAGGTGTAGGAAGCGAGGTCTAGTTCATCAGGGCCAGAGGATTTTTTCCTATCAATTTCTTTCAGGGCTTTACACACTTCTGAAACAGAGAAGGATGAAAAGGAGAACCTGGTGAAGGAGTGCACATGGGTGTCAGGTAAATTCATGGGGGGTCAATTATACCTTTGACCTTTTCAAATAAACTGCCTGCATCTAAAAAAAAATGCTGATTCAAGGCTTTCAGAATGAAGGTTCTCTCAGTTACAATCTGTGTGTCTACCAACAATTGTTTGGGAAGCTGTGTATCTTTTTTGCACTCCAAACCTTTCACTACTTGCCAGATTTTGGGTGGATTATTTAAATTAGGTGAAGCAGATTTCAAGCAGTGGTCTGCTTTCAATTTCCGGATCATAGCCACACCCATATTTCGAAGACGTTTTAACAGCCATCCAGTCATCTGCCAAACCAGTCCCTCTTGCTTTAGCCCACATAGCATTTCGTTCCCTTATGATTTTTGTAAGTTCCTTAGTAAACCAAGGGCTCTCTCTGCCCTTAATCCTGATTTTTTTTAAAAGGGGCATGCCTATTGCATACATCCTGGAATGCGTTGTGGAAGTAAGAAAAGGCTAGTTCAACATCAGGGATTAATTCCAGTCTATTCCATTCAATGCTAGATACATCATGTAAAAAACCTTGAATATCAAACCGCTTCCAGTTTCTTTTCGTAATGACACGGTGAGATTTCTTAGGATTTTTACCATCTCTCACACAGACAATAGCACAGTGATCCCTTATGTCATTTGCAAAAATACCAGAAGCATTGAAATGATGAGGAGTATTGGTTAAGATCAAATCAATCAAAGAGGATTTCAGAGGATATTTTATATTCAACATAGTTACACTGTTGACAATCTGAGTGAGATTATAGGTATTGCATAGAATGTTGAGTTGATCAGAGCTTTTGTGACCTGCCTGGAAACCACAAATGTTAATGACCTTGACAGGTAATTACAGGGTAAGTCAGTGGTTCTGCATATAGGTGTGCTGTCTAGTCCCTGACAAATAAACAACAAATACATTCATAAATCACAATGTACAGCACCTAGAAGCACTATAGGTTTATATTGTGCATTTTTAAGATGTTGCATCTGGGTTGCATTGCCTGGCTACCCAAACTCCTTGCTCCGGCCAAACGCTACGCAACAGACACACACGTCCGTTAGTTTCTTCTCCACAATGAGTCTGGATCTGAGTACCTCCCTGACGATTACTAGAATGAAAATCCATGATGGTCCCATAAACCTGTGGGCTAGGCCGAGCCAGAACACATGTGGGTAAAGCGGTGTTTTTTGAAAATGTGTCATTGGCTTTGATACTCTGATTGGTTAGAGATGATCCAATCGCTGATGACTTTGTTTTGTACAACACCCCTCATTTTGACATCACCACAAATGACTTCAATGATGGCAGTCTCAGACTGAAGTATGTAGCGAACGAGTCGTTCTGTTTGAGTTCTGTTTGAGTCGTTAGGCAATGAGTTGCACAGACATGTCGCTGATATAATTATGTACAATCGACCATGACATCATACAATGTTTCGATCTGTCTTCTACGTTACCATTTTAACAACCACACTGACTCATGAGCTACATGTATATGTACATCCATCTGTCTGTCATATTTTGTGTATAGAGAGCTTACGTGTGTGTGTGTGTGTGTGTGTGTGCGTGTGCGCGTGTGTGTGTGTGTGTGTGTGTGTGTGCGTGTGCATGTGTGTGTTTCAGTCTGTTTGTCCGTTCGCTTGTCTGTCTGTCTGCCCTTCTTTACCTGGGTCTAAATGAATGTGTTTATGTGTGCTCAGTAGTACTGTGTGTGTGTGTGTGTGTGTGTGTGTGTGTGCGTGTGCATGTGTGTGTGTGTGTTTCAGTCTGTTTGTCCGTTCGCTTGTCTGTCTGTCTGCCCTTCTTTACCTGGGTCTAAATGAATGTGTTTATGTGTGCTCAGTAGTACTGTGTGTGTGTGTGTGTGTGTGTGTGTGTGTGTGTGTGTGTGTGTGTGTGTGTGTGTGTGTGTGTGTGTGTGTCACACCATGTCACTGTCTGTGGGTTGACTAAGATATGCCCAGGGCTGTAACCATCTCACAGTATCAGTAGTCGCAGGCTGATGACAGAGCACTTTCACTACGGTGTGCCTTTGATTGGTCTTAATCCTAGGTCTTTGTTTTTCAATCTCAGTGGTTAAATAAGTTATTGAGTAGAACAAGGATGATCAGCATTTAGATGCTTCCTCGCTAGTCAACAACTCTGAGAAGCTACCAGTTTAAGACACAAGTTACTATAATGCTACTGAAGCCTGCAGGCCTACAAACACCCATACCTTATATCAAAGAGCATATGTATATTTTCTGGAGAAAATCTTCAGTAATAGCTATTTAATTAAGTCGTACGTAGGCCTGTTAGGATGACACAAGTTGTAATTGTCTTGTCAAAATGAACAATGACTTCTTCCGTTTCTTTTCTGCGGGTCTGGGAAATGTCTGTTTCCTTCCTCGTATCGTTTCGTAATTGTCCCAGTTTAGATCACAGCTTTATGGATTCCTGCAGGCACAACCGGACTAGAAAGGCTTCTACGCAGTTTTTTCAAACGGTTTTTTCCACCGGTTTCAACCACATTGAAACGTGTGCCAACAAAGGTCAGTCAACACTTAGCCACAGGGGTCAGCGTGAGCACCGAGCATGAGGCGTGTTCCCGGCCCCGGCAGCATGTTGACGGACATATTTTGACAGTGCATGATGGTTATAATGTGTGTTTGTCTCTACATGTGTCCTCTAAACTCATGTGGCCTTAACCACAAGTAATTCCTGAGCTACCTGTGCCCTTAGGCGGAGAAGACAACTGTACTGTAAAAGCTTATAGTTAGCCTATTTTCTGACAACTTTCACTTGTGGCCTCACTAGGCCTCACTATCTACTCCGTTGTTCACCTGAGAGATTATGTGGTATCAAGATCAGTCAGGGACCAATTACCAGTAGGATTGTCATGGATAGGTGTAACCCTGTGGCTTTTACCCTCCTGTTGTCCACCCAGTACCACATTCAATTGTTTTTAATCCATTCATTGTCCCTGTCAGTTTGCCTGGCCCAATCCCCTCTTTCCCTTTTAAGATTAGAGGGGTGGCGTGGGGAGCAGCGGGTGAACTGCAAGCGGTCAGCAAGGCTGGACAAAGCACGACCAGTGTTCTGCAGGAGCAATATTGAAACATTCCACCTCACACTGTAATCCGTTTAGCAATTTATTCTAAGATGCTCAAATCAAGTGTAAGAATGCAGTTATTGGCATAGCTTGCCCTTGCCTCAAGCCAGTGGCTAGACATAGTATACTAGCCACATGGTTCACACTCCATATGAGGCTCTTAAGAACTATCCCTATAACTTTCTCTTCTATGAGATTTTTGCCAATTGTTATTTTCCTACATTGGTTTATAACTTTCCTTCTTGACATGCATGTGCAGAGTGAGTTACCTCACTCGAGCTTGTTTCTGCTTGGAGATATTGAAAGTGTTACAGCTGTCTTGTGTTACATTCATCCCTTGTCTCCCCTATTATACTTTAAATAAAAGCCTAAATATGTTGTAGTTTAAACTGCTTGAACATCAGCATGTTTTCAAACTGACTGCTTTGTCTTTCTTGCCAAAACATATTTAAAGCTCAACTAAAAACAATGAATCAAAAGATCAAATTGAACTTAACCTACAGGGTTCAAGTCCTAACTTTCACTCTCAAAGGCCTGCTAACTCAATGAATGGCAGTGTCCATTTTATTTCACATGCACTGGTTTATCATAGGTTATCATAAAAAACATTTAAAATCACTTTTAATTTTCAAAATATGTCATTTTAACGCACATCTTAATCAATCGTTATTGTATTAACACATCTGTGTCGGTAATTTGAAATAGCAATAGCACGATCCTCATAAATAGCATCCTCAGAATAGCAGCTAATTTCGGCGTTAAAGGGCTATGATTCCTCCTCACGATAATACCGCATCAATCATATGAACAGAGGTATCTGAGAAGCGACGAAACACAGCAGCAGACCAACCTGACGGAGTCCCTAAATAACCGGTGAGGGATGTCAGAGGGGTGCGTGGAGAGTCCCTCCGCCTAGCCGCTGTCCTCGCACCATCGCTGGAGTCTCACGAAGTGAAACAAACTGTCCCGGAAAGTTAACTCCACGACTGGGACCTATAGTAAAACCCTTCCAAAAATCCAACCAGAAGAAAAATAATCCTTTTTATGACAACTGAGAACTCTCCAAAGTATGCCTATCCCAAAATGTTGCCTGGTGTCAGGGAGAAAAAGTATAGTCTGCAACAAGTTTTCATGAGCAGGGTAGATAGAGTGGGAGATTGAGGGAAATGTGTGTGTGTGTGTGTGTGTGTGTTTCGCTATAATTAATTAGCGGGTAGCGCGCTGCGGAAGTTTCAGGCTTTTGTTGTCACGTGCACAAATACAGTGAAATGCCTTTCTTGCTTGCTCTTTCCTAACAATGCAGTAATCAATATCAGTACCACTATAAAAAAAAATGTAAAAAGTAAGGAAGAACAAAAATACACGAGAAATAGAAATAAGAACAAGAAAAAGTACAGTAAGTAAAGTACAGTATATACAGGGTCAGTGCCAATACCACATTTACAATATGCTGGGATACTGGAATGATAGGATTAAATATGTATAGGGCTAAAGTGACTTGGCATCAGGTTAAAAGGAGCAGCAGCAGTTTATAAAATCATTGTGTGTGTTTGTGTGCGTGCGTGTGTGTAAGTTTGAGTGAGTGTGTAGACCCTTATGAAAAAACCACATGAATTTAACGTGATCACATGTAGTGTTCCAAAAACACATGTTGTCATGTGATCACATGTGATCTTATTTGAGGTTAATGTGATAACATGTGACAACATGTAAAGCAACATGTGATAACATGAAACTACACATGTGAAATTATGTGTTTTTTCTGTAAGGGGAGTGTGAATAGAGTGAGTGTGTAAGTGTTCATAGAGACAGTGTAAAAATTCAAACAGAAGGGTCAATGCAGATAGTCCGTGTAGCCATTTTATTAGCTATTTAGCAATCTTATGGCTAGGGGATAGAAGCTGTTCAGGATTGGGGATAGAAGCTGTTCAGGAGCCTGTTGATGTCAGACTTGCTCCAGTACCGCTTGCCTTGCGGAAGCAGAGAAAACAGTCTATGGCTTGGGTGGCTGGAGTCTTTAACAATTTTCCTGGCCTTCCTGTACTTCCGGGCGCACATTGTTTTGCAGAGAGAGAACATCCCAGTGGGCACAACTGGTTGAATCAATGTTGTTTTAGCGTAATTTGTCAAGGTATTTTGATTTGAAATTTCAACCACAGGATTATGTCATCATGGTAACCAAATGTCTAAATAGACAAACCTTGGATAACATATGTTGAATACGTGCCCTTCAGTAAGGCTCTTAAGCCTAGTTGCTCTGGATAAGAGTGTCTGCTAAATGACTAAAATGTAAATATAGCATTTGCAAAGTCATCAGCTATTGTTTCAATTCAACACAGAATTTAAACAAAAAAGAAATCATAAAATAGGCCTAGGTTTTCAAGCTCTGGTTGATTTCAAAAGTAATGATATTTAGTGATATTGAATTGTGTTTGGTTGTCAACACAAATATCAATATTTGAAGACAAATTCCCAGTCAATACACCAATTAACAGATTAGAAATTGCCAAAGTCTCCTATTGACATTATCAAAGTGGGTGGTTATGAATGGTTATTTAAGAAAATGTATGATTATTGCTGTGTTGCCTTTACAGTTTGCTTTCATGTGTCAAATGACATTACATGATTTTCTCTGCCATCTGATTGGGAGTTCCATGGTATAACCACTGCGCCTCACGCTATTTGTCCTAAACATATGAGCTCACCATTGTTGCGCTTTGGGCTGCAGGTGACATTGAACAGTCACAGGGGACTGGGTGGCGCGTGGGACAGGGTTGCACAGGAGAGAGGCTCGGGCGCGTCCTCTTACTGTGAAAATAAATAATATTGGTATACCCCATAGTACAGTGGAAAGAAACAGAAGTGTTTTCAACAATATCACTCCATTACGCGGGAGCTTGAAATATATGAAGAGGGGGATGGCGATTTTGCTTGTAGGCCTAGACCTACTGTAAAGGGATGACACATTTGCAAATGACTATAACATATTTAAAAAATAGAGAACAAAGCTCCAGTAAAACGTTTCTCTCCTCTCCAGCTCGCTCTGCAGCCGGACCCCATGTAAATATTTCAGTGCTTGTTCCATCAGCCTCGCGAGGCGTAAAGGTGTTATTATGACGTCACGGGGATTTACGGTGTGAGCCTGCACGCGAGTTCATTCCAGACAAGGGAGTGTCACAGGTAAGTTAGTGACAGCTATGTTTAGGGGGAGATTCAGAGTTGAGAGAGTGACTTTTCATATAAGGTGTACAAGTACATGTAACTGCCTAAATAATGGAAACACTTGAGTAAATGAGGGATACAAAGTATATTGAAAGCAGGTACTTCCACACAGGTGTGGTTCATGAGTTAATTTATCACATAACCCTATTAGCACTATTTTGGCTACCATGGCTATGCCCCCATAAAATGAAAATGCCCCCATCCACAGGCCACAAGTGGTCACTGAATGGTTTCATGAGCATGAAAACAATGTAAACCATATACGCCATGGCCTCTCAGTCACCAGATCTCCACCCATTTCAACACTTGTGGCCAGCCCATTATCAGCCTGAAAACATCATGCAGGCACATTTTTGCAAAAAAAGGTCAAATGTCACAGTAGCCGATACATTCCAGTCAATGGGAAAAGATGAGTGTCACAGGCTTGATGTTTTTCTCAACACATTGCAGTCAATGTGAAAAAATGAGTGTCAGAATAATGACCTTTCCTTCAGTATATTGCAGTCAATGGGAAAGATGAGTGTCACAGAGTTGACGTTTTTCTCAATACATTGCAATCAATGGGAAAATATGAGATTTTCAGAGTTGAAGTTGTTTCTCAGTACATTGCAGTCAATTGGGAAAAAATGAGTGTCGCACGGTTTACATTTTTTTCAATACATTGCAGACAATGGGAAAGATGAGTGTCACAAGGTTGATGTTTATGTCAATACATTGCATTCAATGGGAAAAGATGAGCGTCACAAATGCATTGGGTCCAATGTGAAAAGATGAGTGTCACAGGGTTGACATTTACACTACCGTTCCAAAGTTTGGGGTCACTTAGAAACATTTTTTTTGTCCATTAAAATAACATCAAATTGATTAGGAATAAAGTGTAGACATTGTTAATGTTTGTGGGTTCGATTACAGGCTCAAAATGCCCAGAAACAAATAACTTTCTTCTGAAACTCGTCAGTCTCTTCTTGTTCTGAGAAATGAAGGCTATTCTATGCAAGAAATTGCCAAGAAACTGAAGATCTCATACAACGCTGTGTACTACTCCCTTCACAGAACAGCACAAACTGGCTTTAACCAGAATAGAAAGAAGAGTGGGAGGCCCTGGTGCACAACTGAGCAAGAGGTCAGTGTCTAGTTTGAGAAACAGACGCCTCACAAGTCCTCAACTGGCAGCTTCATTAAATAGTACGCGCAAAACACCAGTCTCAACGTCAACAGTGAAGAGGCGACTGGAATGCTGGCCTTCTAGGCAGTTGCAAAGAAATAACATATCTCAGACTGGCCAATAAAAAGAAAAGATTAAGCTGGGCAAAATAACACAGACACTGGACAGAGGAACTCTCGCTCTCTCTCTCAAAAGTTGGGTGAAAAAAATACTAAATGCCCTTAAATTGAGGACTTTTTGTAAATCCAATCCATTTTCCACATTGAGTCATTGCATAGATTGTTTTCCCAGTGGCTGTTGTGGTCGTTATCAGGAGGTCTGGAAACTATTGCTAGCCTAGGGCTGATCCCAGCTATCAGAGGGAGCATCGGGCCTATTCAAACTGAAAGTATGTGTGTGCGTGTGTGTGTGAACCCGGCTCTCACTGGTGGACTTAGCATTAGGCAGAAGAGGAAATTGCTCTACGAGTGTCACGGGACTCGTCTGAAGGTACCAGTCCGAAAAAAGGTATACAGGTAATTAATTCCACTGAAAGAAAACATGATACTTTTTTTCTGAGCTTTCTTATATCTCTCAGATATAGGACAGACACTTCAAAACATACTTCAATTTGATTACATTTGAGTTTTTCCATGTATGAATCTGTTATTCAATCAGTTTTTATGGGGTAATAGAAGTAAGACCAAATTAAATGTTTTATTTTATATACAGTACCAGTCAAAAGTTGACACACCTACTACTACTTCCAGGGTTTTCTTATTTTTTACTATTTTCTACATTGTAGAACTATCAAAACTATGAAATAACACATGTAGTATATGTAGTATATCATGTAGTAACCAAAAAAGTGTTAAACAAATCTAACTATATTTTATATTTTTGATTCTTGAAAGTAGGCACCCTTTGCCTTGATGACAGCTTTGCACCCTCTTGGCATTCTCTCAACCAGCTTCATGAGGAATGCTTTTCCAACAGTCTTGAAGGAGTTCCCACATATGCTGAGCACTTGTTGGCTGCTTTTCCTTCACTCTGCAGACCAAATCATCTCAAACCAATTCAATTGGGTTGAGGTCAGGTGATTGTGGAAGCCAGGTCATCTGAAGCAGCACCATCAGTCTCATTCCTGGAGGTGTGCTCTGGGTCATTGTCCTGTTGAAAAACAAATGATAGTCCCACTAACCAGGTGGGATGGTGTTTTGCTGTAGAATGCTGTGGTAGCCATGCTGGTTAATGGTGCCTTGAATTCTAAATAAATCACTGACAGTGTCACTAGCAAAGCATCTCCACACCATCATACCTCCTCCATGCTTCACAGTGGGAACCACACATGAGGAGATCATCAGTTCACCTACTCTGTGTCTCACAAAGACACGGCGGTTGGAACCCAAAATCTCACATTTGGCCTCATCAGACCAAAGATTTTGGCCAGACAGCATCAGATACATGGGCTACGTATAGTAAGATAGAGGGGAGCTATATTGCTAGCTTGAATGCTTTCTCTGGTGAGACAGTTTCAGCCACTTGTGAATTGAAGGAAAGTTGACGGGTGCACAGTGTACTTTTCGTATTCTGGAATTATTTTGGATGAACGTGCGTGCAAAGGTAACCTACTTTTTCAAGTGATTTGTTTGAAAACATAATGACTGGTTGTTGTCATGGCACATTAGAAGGGAATACATTTGTACAGTTAAATTGCATCTTTACTACTATAAAAACCTCTGCATGGGGCCTACAAATCACAATGTCTGCCCCTGCCAGCTCTAAGAGGAGGTGGTACCGGTGACATCTGGTCAGAACATCCTGTGTTCCTATCATCCTGTGTCTCTCCACTGAAGGGACAGCAGGTGGCGCTGTTCCCTGACATCAATGACTACTTACTGCCACCTCTGTTTTCAGGGAAATGTCTTTATACTGTACATGCTGACCTAGCCATCGATCATATGACATGGCACTCTTAAGGGGTCTACACAGTCTACACAAACGGAGCTGACTAAGGTCCCTATGCGTCGCGTTTCAAAATCTCAGCCGCACAAAAGTACGTATAACTAAGTAGAGAGAGCGACGTTCCTCCATCGGCTCCGTTTCCATAGACTGTTTAGACCCCTTTAATGCCAGTGGACCAGTACTGTCTCAGAGTAACACCGCTAGTGATGGATGGTCATATGGTTGCAGGTTATGATGCACTTAACACACAATCTGCAACATGATCTCAACAACTCACTGCATTACTGTAATGCATTGCCAAGTTATCCAACATATTTCTAAGGGTGGACAATTCCTCATTTGGACACAAAATGATGAAATGTGGACATGCGGTAGACGAATCCTAGCACAAACAGAACGTCTTGACCTCAACGCTCAGATCAACTGTCACAACGTTAGTCCCTACTGAAGCTCTAAAGCCATGGAATTGTTGTCTCGGTTTCAGTCACTGTGTGGAGATCACTTACGGATTCCCCCAAGATCAGGTTCAAAGTGGGTTGGCCATAAAAACAGGTGGATGGCGCAAACTTGGGTTACCAGGAGCTTAAATATTTGATCGAGAAATAACAGCGGAGCATTTGGAACAGCTTGAGTTAAGGAGGAGAGGGTGGATGGGAGTGGGTAGGAGGGAGGGAAGGAGAGGAGAGGAGAGGGGAGATGGGAGTGGGTAGGGGGAGGGCGAGGATGAGAGGGACGCATATTCCTCAGGATAAGGTTGGAGATATGAAACTTTACGAAATACATCATGAAAAAAACAGATAACTGTCATGTCTAACGGGCACCATCATTGTTCAAGACACTTTGTTCACCCTGTGCTTGGGCTGTCTTTGTAACTAACAAAGGCACAATAACTACTTACAGTGAATGTAAACCAGCAGTGAAGTTCTGTATATGAGTGGAACAAAGACAAAAAAAAATACAAATAAATTGCCTCTGGGCTAAATCTTTTGTTTTTGTGATTTGAATGCCTGAGGCCCATTTCCTGCCATAGCAGAAACCATTTCCTGTGCTGCAAATCCAGCTCTGGAACACTGAAACCCTTCCATGATTTCCCAGGGTCCTGGATTACCGGTATTATATTTTTATTTGATGCTGCAACCGAATTGTCTCTACTAAAGGGGCAATTGAGGTCTCCCTCGCCGTGTGCTGCTGGCCACATGAGGAAAGGGGTTTAACAGTCAAACAGATTCTGAGAGAGATCTAGTAATCACAGGTGATGGCAGAAAAGTTATGAGAAATGAGGACAGCAGGTTTGAGAGGTAATGGAATAGATGTTAGAAGAAAGAAAAGATGGGTGAGAGGAGTAGAACAAGAAGTTTGCAGGCAGAAGCAACACAAGAGAAAGAGCTGAGGATAATGTAGCAGAGAGAAGTAAGATGAAAAGGGTTGAGGAGAGAGGGGTGTGATCAGAGTTTTTGTTCTATGATTTGTTCTTCACCATGGTGATCTAACATGGTTACATAACAGTGGACAATCATGGCCCTCCCCTCTTGTTCACTCCGTGCCTCCATCACCACCCCCCTTCCCCCAGAGAAACCATATAAGCGGCAGTAAGGAGGCCGATTAGCAGTCCCCCCTCCCCTAATCCCAGGACAAGGTCCGATTGTCAGGGTCCGGAGTGTGTGACTCTCGTGTGTTGAACGATGCGTGTGTGTGAGTATGTGCGGAGTTCATCGTGTGTGAGGTCTGGAATGTACATCAGTGGAGGCACACGCAGCCAAGTAGAAGTGTTGAGGGGAGCTGATTTGAATTAATGGTCCAGTGAAGGTGATAAGAGGCTTATAGTATCAAAATCCCCCATTTCAAACAACTCTGTTCTTTTAGCAACTGATCCCCTATACTGTGCATTGTACTCTATACTATGATCTATAGGGCAGCGCAAAAACCTAATGCCAGACATGAATCAGATGGAATTAGCCTGCATACATACACCACACACACACACACTATAGTCTTTACCAATAGCAGGCAGTTCTGTTGGCCTTGGGTCAGTATCCTTGGGTCTTTATCTTCCATTCACTGCTGACAGTCAAGAAGTTAGTCCTTAGTTATGTTCCGAATTCTTGAGTACAAGATCTTGACTTCCTGTTCTATATTCCAAATGTCTGAGTTGTGATCTGTGAGTGTGAACTCCTGAGCTGTGTTGACTGGTGACAGAGGGCTCCTCTCCTCAACTGTCTGTTTAATTCACTCTGGCTCAGTTTCATCATGGCCGCTTCAGTGTGCGTCTCGGTCTCGGGTTGCAGCACGCACGCACACGCACACACACACACACACACCTGGCTTATGTAACAGAGTAGGGGGCTCAAGACACCTGCTGTTGGGAGAAGGAATCATCGTGGCAGTGGAAAATATCAATAAACATTCAACTCATACATATCATACTACTATACAGAAGATAGTGAGAGCACAACCCTGTAAGCATATCAGCTTCTCACAGTGATGAGTGTGTGTGTGTGTGTGTGTCAAAGAGAAAGATGGAAGAGGGGGGAAAAAAGGCCCGTGAGGTGTCTGACGTAAGCCACCCCAGGCCTGAATGAGGAGGGCTGGACAGAGCCTGTCTGTTAGTGAGCCAGACAGACAGAGACAGAACTTTGAGCTCTCTTAAGAGACTGTTTAAAACGTGGGCAAACAGATGACACAAAACATCTGTCCCTCAAAGCCATCAAAGAACCAGTCAGCCTGCTCAGAGGAGAGAAAGAGAATGAAAGAGGAGAGGCTGAGAGAGTAGGGGATGTTTACATCACTAGGTCTTGGCAGGGTAAATAAAGGGATCTGTTGATTGAGAGGCAGAATGGCATTCCCCTGGCATCTCTTAGTGCTGGGTTAAAGAAGAGGTCCCTCTGCATTTGCCTCAGTAATGCAATCACGTTCATATGCAAATGAAACAGACCGGTCCTGAACGCAACTCATTCAAGCTACCAATGACTCAAAACAAAACAGTCAGTCACGCTCATGCACAAGCACACTCACAGACGGCCTAGCAATCTAGCATAGTTCCAACTGTCAACTGTTTGGCAGTTAAGTCCTGGAGAAAGATACAGTGGAAATGCATTGTAGTCATTTTCACAACAGGCAGGCAAACAAACAAATGGACACTGTTTGGTGACAGGCCCACTGATTCTTCCTCATAGAACAGTCTACATAGCAAACAATGATGACAGAAGCTAAGATGTCATCATAGCTTCAGCAGATATGAGATGTGGACTATGAACTCGGAGCTAACTAGACAGATAGGAAATGGTAGTGCAGTCAGCTAATGTTGCACGATCGAGGATAACAAGTTTCACAGATATCCCACACACATTTTTTTTAGACACTCAAATTAAACTTTATTAGGGATGTTATTATATACTGTGTACAGTCTATATTATAGGGGAAAAGTGCACATACTTTAGTACAGATCGTCGACCTGTATGAGTACTATATTATATTCAGTAAGTCATATTCAATGAAAGCACTGTATTAGTGTGTCATTGACAGTAGAACGTTGGATTTGTATAAATGCAGTACGTTACAAAAACTGCACAATTGCATCAATTTCCCAACATTGTGGTTAAGATCATAGGTAACACTACGACGCCTAACGTCATAACTATGTCATAGTAGCTGACATAACACTGTCATGGCCCATATATTTACACCTATTGTGACATATATTGCGTTATTTTATGGCTGGTTATGACACCTACATAAGGTCAAAAAAAAAAAAGTGTGATTTCGTTAGAATCAATTTCAACAAAGAATTTAAAAGATTCATGTTTTCCCCCTATCATAAAAAAATACACTTTATGACTGTCAAGAAGCACTATGACCATCCTATGTCACTTTACTTGGACTAAGAAAATACACTTCGACACTGTCAAGAAGCACTATGACCATCCTATGTCACTTTACTTGGACTAAGAAAATACACTTCGACACTGTCAAGAAGCACTATGACCATCCTATGTCACTTTACTTGGACTAAGAAAATATACTTCAACACTGTCAAGAAGCACTATGACCATCCTATGTCACTTTACTTGGACTAAGAAAATACACTTCGACACTGTCAAGAAGCATTATGACCATCAGTATCATATATGCCAGATAAGGGCATGTACATGATAGGCCTATGTTAGTCATCAGTCCTGCTCCTGAAATCTGATCCCAGTCATCAGCAACAGAACATTGTGGTAGCTGCATGTCTGACATCAATGTGTGCACAATTACAATGATAATTTAATAGGGTACATTTCAGAAAATGTTATATAAACATAAAAATACAGTTGATGTAGGTTATGGTGTAATGGATGTTTTGCCTTTTGTGGTAGGTTTTATGTAGGGGTCATAACCAGCAATAAAATAATGCAATATGTCACAAGAGGTCTAAATATGTGTCATGACAGTGTTACGACAGGTTATGTCAGCTGTTATGAATGTTTCATAACATGTTATGACACTAGGTGTCAAGTAAAGTTTTAATGGATCATAAATAGAAAATTAAAAAAAGTGAATTGTTACATATTTCAGGGTACAAGAAAAATGTTTGTTTTGTTCTTTTCTCACTTTGTTTTCTTTCTAGAATTCCTTCCCTCTTCAATAAGGTATATACACATACATTCAAAAGCACTTCTACATGATACTGTAACAATAGACCAGCATTATTGAAAGGCCAGCTACTGTATTATTCTTCCGGTTACCTTAAACATGTACCTTCTGGAGAAGTTGTCTAAATGTTCCCACATACAAAGTGTTAATACATATTTGTCAAATTTAGAGAAAACCAAGAGCTGGAAATACAAACGTTCATTGCATCTTGTCAGATACGTTTGATTTTCTCCTTTCAGGAGTCTATTCACACTCTGCCTGGCCTAGATCGACTTCCTGTGTGTGAGAGAAAAACAAAGCTTTTACAAAGAACCGGGGCACACACTTCCTGTTTTCAGGCAATTAGAAATCTTAAATTGTTCATAACCTGACTCTAAGGAATGGTGTGATAGTGTTCTAAAATCATGAAACACCTTTCAATAGCTCACATAGCGAGTTGGCAAAGTTATGGTTTCTACTGCCCTCCTATGTTTACCCATGAAACCATCAGGAATGGAGTGAAATGCTTCATCTGTTAAAGGCACTGCTCAAAGTCTGAAGGCATCAGTGATCTGTAGTGTTACTGAGAAATAGAGGTAAGATCCCTCCCATCATTTGTCCCCCAGTTTTAGATGGCTAAAGTGACTGAGTCAATGGGTTCCAGGGGACATACCCAACTAAAGACATTTGTCCTGGTTTAGGTCCACATTGACAACCGGATATCTCTCACATGTGAGTGTGTTTGTGTGTGAGGGTATGTCTTTGTGCTTGTGCATCTAGCGTCTTGCATCAAACACACACGAGACCAGAGGGGTCAGATTTCATCCCTACAGTACCGTCCAGTCACAGAGAGAAAGACGGGTTCTGAGGCTATTGATATGGTTAGGACTGGAGGCCCTTCCACTTCCTGCTATCCCAGCAGCACCCTCTGCAGGCGGTAGGCGGGCACGCTGATCTCATCCTCTGACTCGGCGTCGCTCTGGGGGTTGGAGCTGCAGGGTGAAGTGCACTCTGGGGAGCACAGGTAGTGCATGAGGGGCAGCCGGTACTTCCCACAGAAGTCCACAAACTTGATGTGGCGCACGCACGAGTCAAAGTACACGCCTGGTGAGAGAGCGGAGAAACAGACAGAATAAGCACACTTAAATAAATTGACACATACGTATACATAATCAACTGTATACAGACAAGCAAAAAAAGACAGGGACAGAAATACAGACACACAGTCCATTGAGAAATTAATGTGTAGTAGACATACCGGCACACTTAGGATTGGGACACTTGCTGGCCAGGTCTAGGTAGTGCAACAGGTGAGAGGGCATGTCGCAGGACGAGTATGGAACGTTCCGGCTCTTGATGGTACGACCCGCCAGCTCCAGCAGTGATGGGGGGTCGTAGGTCATCTCCTTGACAAAGCGCACGACTAGGGGGTTGCCACGAAGACTGAGCTCCTGCAGGCGCACCAGGCTGAGGATCTCCCGGGGCAGGTAGGTCAGCAGGTTGTTATGGAGACTCAGGGAGCGCAGGGAGTGGAGCCTGAGGGGGGAGAGAGAGATTGACAAGGTCATGGTTATCGTTTTGAGTATTATGAACAGAAATCTAGACCGTGGTTAGGTTAAGTTGTAGTAGTCCACTATGGATGTATTGTAGTAACCAGTTGAGCTGTGGTGCTGGTGGGTTATGACCGTCTTAGCAGTATTATTATTATTATTGAGTTGTAGTTGTATTAAGTTTAATAGTATTAGTATGTAAGGTATACATTGCCTAATGAAATGCTTACTTGCAGTTTCATGTGGTTATATTATGGTTGTGTTGTGGATACCTCGTGAGCTGTGGCAGTATGCTCTAGATGGGGTTGATGCTGTGTTATGGATACCTCGTGAGCTGTGGCAGTATGCTCTAGATGGGGTTGATGCTGTGTTATGGATACCTCGTGAGCTGTGGCAGTATGCTCTAGATGGGGTTGAGGCTGTGTTATGGTTGTGTTGTGGATACCTCGTGAGCTGTGGCAGTATGCTCTAGATGGGGTTGAGGCTGTGTTATGGTTGTGTTGTGGATACCTCGTGAGCTGTGGCAGTATGCTCTAGATGGGGTTGAGGCTGTGTTATGGATACCTCGTGAGCTGTGGCAGTATGCTCTAGATGGGGTTGAGGTTGTGTTATGGTTGTGTTGTGGATACCTCGTGAGCTGTGGCAGTATGCTCTAGATGGGGTTGAGGCTGTGTTATGGATACCTCGTGAGCTGTGGCAGTATGCTCTAGATGGGGTTGATGCTGTGTTATGGTTGTGTTGTGGATACCTCGTGAGCTGTGGCAGTATGCTCTAGATGGGGTTGAGGCTGTGTTATGGTTGTGTTGTGGATACCTCGTGAGCTGTGGCAGTATGCTCTAGATGGGGTTGAGGCTGTGTTATGGTTGTGTTGTGGATACCTGGTGAGCTGCGGGGGTACACCTTGTATGCGGTTGTCACACAGGACCAGATAGCTGAGGTAGGGCAGGTTGGCCAGCTCAGGAGGAATAGAGGTGATCAGGTTACCACCCAAATACAGCATCTCAAGACTGACAGAGAGAGAGGTTTAATATGTTTAGCATCATATCGAGTGGTAATTAACATTACGGTAACAAGTAAAGCATGCCTGAAGGGGTTTAGGACTTTAAAAACACCATACTATATCTTGACAGTTCCAAGTGGACACATGACTAGCCATGTCGACACATCAGTACCACAATGGGGTTCCCACATGTTGATATTGATGCTGTATGTGACAGCAATGCATTACCAGAGTGAGCGCAAGGCATCAAAGATTGAGCAGCCGGGTCCATAGTAAAAAAAGAGTTAAACAGGTGTGTGTAGATGTGACTATGAGGAATGGACTGGAGCAGTGGAACTGCTAAACAAACTGTTTCAAAGAGGACACACTATGCACAAAGAGGTGCTGGAATTTCGATAGCTTTTTAGCCTACCTGCCTGTGTGTGTGTGTGTTTACTCTGACTTTGTTCAAGGGACAGCAGAGGTAGAGAGGCATCGCTAGAGAGTCCCAATTCTTTTTATTCAGACAGAAGTTTAGATCTAGTGAAGACTGGCGTTTAGGTTTGGAGAAATCAAATGCAGTGTCGGCTAAATACACAGTTCTAAGCAGCAGACAATGTGGGGTAGTCATATACACTGTTGGGGCGTGGATCAGAAAACCAGTCAGTATCTGGTGTGACCACCATTTTCCACATGCAGCACGACACATATCATTGACCAGGCTGTTGATTGTGGCCCGTGGAATGTTGTCCCACTCCTCTTCAATGGCTGTGCAAAGTTGATATATATATATATATATATATATTTGTCAGGAACTGGAACTCACTGTTGTACACGTTGATCCAGAGCATCCCAAACATGCTCAATGTGTGACATGTCTGGGGAGTATGGAAGTCATGGGAGAACTGGGAATTTTTTGGGTTCCAGGAATTGTGTACAGATCCTTGCAACACCGGGCCGTGCATTATCATGCTGAAGCATGAGGTGACGGCGGCAGATCAATGGTATGAAAATGGGCCTCACGATCGTCACGGTATCTCTGTGCATTCAAATTGCCATCGATAAAATGCAATTGTGTTCATTGTCTGCAGCTTATGCCTGCCCATACCATAACCCCACCATGGGGCACTCTGTACAAAACATTGACGGCACCCGGTCGCCCACACGGCACCCGTTTGCCATCTACCCGGGACAGTTAAAACCGGGATTCATCTGTGAAGAGCACACTTCTCCAGCGTGCTAGTGGCCATCGAAGGTGAGCATTTTCCCACTGAAGTTGGTTACGACGCCAAACTGCAGTTAGGTCAAGATCCTGGCGAGGACGAAGAGCATGCAGATGAGCTTCTCGGAAATGGTTTCTGACAGTTTGTGCAGAAATTCTTTGGTTGTGCAAACCCAGTTTCATCGGCTGTCCGGGTGGCTGGTCTCGGACGATCTCGCAGGTGAAGAAGCCGGATGTGGAGGTCCTCGGCTGACGTGGTTACTCGTGATCTTTTATTTCAGATCATGAAACATTGGACCAACACCTTACATGTTGCCTTTATATTTTTGTTCACTTTACAAAACCGATGACTGAGGCAGAGAGAAAAAGATTACTATTGTCCAATTCCCACAAATCGCCAATGGAAATGTACACATACACAAGCATTCTGCTTTATTCCAATCCCTCTGAACAGATGAAAAACTGAAAAGACAGAGGAACACTGGGGAAATAGAGAGAAGAACAGAGTGAGCAGCAGGGACAGAGAGACAGGGAGTGAAAGGGAGATGTAATGGCCTGACACTAAAAGTGAGCAGTCAGCCCATCTGCCCCATGGTCTGGTCTGCCTGTGGAACTGATGACACAGCAGAGACTGGGAGAGGCCATTATGTGTCCTTGGGGCCTGAGCCCTGAGCCAGCCCCTCTGTCCCGAGGGTCTAAAGAAGCCATTCAGGGCCATCTCAACAACTCACTCTACAGTTACACCACTAACACACACAGAGGCCTAGTCCCATACAACCTCAATCATTCATGACTGTAGATCTGAGACAGTGTATATGTTCAGCTGCTCTGAAGTTGTCGGTGAGAGGCTCTCTTTACATGTAGTTTGTGTTGGTTAGTATGTTTACAAGACACAGTGAGTGACTGAAAGTAACCCTATCTTTGAATTTTACTCTGGCTTTGCGTTATTGGGACGGTTGAGCTAACTTGTGCTAATGTGATTAGCATGATGTAAGTAACAGCAAACTTTCCAGGACATAAACATGTCTTATATGGGCAGAAATGTTAAATTATTGTTAATCAACTGCACTATTGTTGCTAATCCCATATAAACTAGCTAGCTCATTGTTAACTGTATAATTTACAGTAGCTATTACAATGAAAAAATAACATGCTATTGTTTGAGGAGAATACACAACAAAAACATTTAAAATCACGGCAACTGGTTTGATACATTCACCTCTGAAAGTAAATAATGTACTTACATTCAGTAAACCTGCTCTGATTTGTCATCCTGAGGGTCCCAGAGATAAAATGTAGCATAGTTGTGTTTGATAAAATAAACGTTTATATTCAAATGTGGGAACTGGGTTCTACAGTTTGAACCCCTGCGATCTCTGGCTCCACACCCACCTCGCCCGGCCATGTAGATGTGTGAAAGTTAGTGTATAAGCTAATGATCCATCATGCATTACATTCCTGGGAGTGTGTAAACTTAAATGTTGTATTACCATATACTTCTTGTATGTTCTCTATAGTTATGTACTTGAAAATGTATCAATTTGGCACATTTGGGCAGATTTGATACAAAATATTGTCCAGTACTACAATGCTTCACTGGATCATCTAGTGGCCAAAATATAAATTGCGCCTAAACTGCAAAATTATTTTACGGTCTTTCACTTGCATTTCAAAGATGATGGAACAAAAAAATTAATAAAAAACAAATTTTTATTTTATCAGATCTAAATGTGTTATATATAGTGATCCACCGATATGCCATTTTTGGCCGATACCGATATTCAATATTTTCCTTGCCAAAAAACCCGATACCGATATTGAACATTTTTGCGTTCTTAAGCATTCTAGTACAGTCAAATAGTTAACACACACACACACACACACACACACACAGCGGTCTAAGGCACTACATCTCAGTGCAAGAGGCGTCACTACAGTCTCTGGTTTGAATCCAGGCTGTATCACATCCGGCCGTGATTGGGAGTCTAATTGGCCCAGCGTCGTCCGGGTTTGGTCGGGGTTGGTCCGCCATTTTAAATAAGAATTTGTTCTTAACTGAATTGCCTAGTTAAATAAAAATCACACACACACGCCTATTTCTTTCACTTACTTGCTGTTAAGTTGTTTATTTGTTCAGTCGTTTCATTCTCAACCAGGATTTCTATGGAACGCCGTTTAGGTCTCCACGTGTCAACAAAGATATAAGTCAAATAACACTATTTGACGTGTCAAATAAGCTTGTTGACCAATCAGGACCTGAATATGACTGCACGTCACATAATTTAACTCCCTCATTATTTATTTTTTACATAGTTATTACACTATCACTCGAATTTCATATGCACAACAATTCATCGATACGTATGCTATGATGCCGGTAAAGTTGTCTCGTGCAGCAAGAGTTCTGGACATAAAAAAAGCTCACTAGCTCATGGATGCAAACAAATGTTCTTCCCCAAAAACATAGCAAAACAATAATCTGTCTGTCTTTCAAAAATAATTCGTAAAAATCCAAATAACTTCACAGATCTTCATTGTAAAGGGTTTAAACACTGTTTCCCATGCTTTATGGTTCAATGGACCATAAACAATGAATGAACATGCACCTGTGGAACAGTCCTTAAGACACTAACAGATTACAGACGGTAGGCAACTAAGGTCACAGTTATGAAAACTTAGGACACGAAAGATGCCTTTCTACTGACTCTGAAAAACACACAACAAAAATATGCCCAGGGTCCCTGCGTAAACGTGCCTTCGGCATTATGCAATGAGGAATGAGGACTGCAGATGTGGCCAATAAATTGCAATGTCCGTACTGTGAGACGCCGAAGACAGTGCTACAGGGAGACAGGACGGACAGCTGATCATCCTCGCAGTGGCAGACCACGTGTAACACCTGTACAGGATCGGTACATCCAAACATCACACCTACGGGACAGGTACAAGATGGCAACAACAACTGCCCGAGTCATACCAGGAATGCACAATCCCTCAATCAGTGCTCAAACTGTCCTCAATAGGCTGAGAGAGGGCTTGTAGGCCTGTTGTAAGGCAGGTCCTCACCAGACATCACCGGCACAAACCCACCGTCGCCAGACAGGACTTGCAAAAAGTGCTCTTCACTGACGAGTCGTGGTTTTGTCTCACCAGGGGTGATGGTCGGATTCGCGTTTATCATCGAAGGAATGAGCGCTACACCGAGGCCTGTACTCTGGAGCTGGAGGGTCCGTCATGGTATAGGGAGGTGTGTCACAATCTTCGAACTGAACTTGTTGTCATTGCAGGCAATCTCAACACTGTGCGTAGAGGGAAGACATCCTCCTCCCTCATGTGGTACCCTTCCTGCAGGCTCATCCTGACATGACCCTCCAGCATGACAATACTGCTCATTCTGTGCGCGATTTCCTGCAAGACAGGAATGTCAGTGTTCTGCCATGGACAGCGAAGAGCCCGGATCTCAATCCCATTGAGCATGTCTGGGACATTTTGGATCGGAGGGCGAGGGCTAGGGCTCTTCCCCCCAGGAATGTCCAGGAACTTGCAGGTGCCTTGGTGGAAAAGTGGGGTAACAGGTTAAATGTTGTTCTGCCCCTGAACAAGGCAGTTAACCCACTGTTCCTAGGCCATCATTGAAATTAAGAATTTGTTCTTAACTGACTTGCCTAGTTAAATAAAGGTTACAATGAATTTTTTTAAACAGCTCAGAGCAAGAACTGGCAAATCTGATGCAGTCCATGAGGAGGAGATGCACTGCAGTACTTAATGCAGCTGGTGGCCACACCAGTTATTTTAGATTTTGACCTCCCCTTTGTTCAGGGACACATTATTCCATTTCTGTTAGTGGACTTTGCAGTTAGCCTTCAAAATAAAATGTCATTGACAGTGACGCAAATGAATACAAATAATATAATTATGCCATAATTGAATAGATCCTGCTAAACGAGGTTGGAATGTTATATAAAGACAATTTGTTAATTTGACAAAAAATCTGTTGAAATCACACTGGATGTCTTATACCTTAGAATTGCATTGGGGGCATAATTATTTTACTGTACAGCCTTACCTATGGATTGTGGCTCAATGACATGGGGTATCGGTCTACTCAGTGACACTCAGAGAACATTAGCATCGTAGCTCTTATTGTGAGACTCTGAAACAACTGAATTGAGACACATTTATCGTCAGCCTATATGTATTGAACACTATTCCCGGGGAAAAACAATACTGTGTGAATGTTTTGGAGTCTGATAACTGAGGAGAACATTAGGAAAAAAATATATTGGGTATTGAGTAGACTATTACCCTATTTCATTGATCCCCAATCCTTTAGGTAAAGCTGTACAGTACAATATGAATGTCAATAAACACAATAGGCTGACTGGGGGAGGTGATTTCACACAGTCACATTCCGCGATAAGAGCTACAACGCTAATATTTGTGTAAACTCTTCAGCTGTGGGTGTCACCGATTAGACTGATAGCCAACTTCATTGCTTCACATTCCAGTCTAAATATGGCATGATTCCACCAATTGTAACCTTCTGCATCACTTTCAAAGAGGTACTTTGTTACCAATTACCAACGCGATATTGTAAACACATCGTTAGTGGCTGGTGATTGCTGACTTTTTGTACAGCTTTGACAGTGCTACTGATAGTAGTGGTGGCGCTTGGCTTGCACGTGCAAATTCAGAACACACAACATTCTAAAAATGAACTGTGTACTTTGAAGGTCAAAATTTTAATTTGAAAATTGAAAAAAAAAAGGGTCCAATCCTTAAGAGGTTTTTAACAACATTGTAGTTACTCCACAATACTAACCTAATTGACAGAGGAAAAAGAAGCCCGTACAGAATACAAATATTCCAAATCATGCATCATGTTTGCAACAGGGCACTAAAGTAATACTGCAAAGAATGTAGCAAAGCAATTACCTTTTTGTCCTGAATACAAAGTGTTGTGTTGGATTTGCCCCAAACACATTACTGAGTACCACTCTCCATATTTTCAAGAATAGTGGCATCATGTTATGGGTATGCTTGTAATAGTTAAGGACTGGGAAGTTTACGATTTTAAAAAAAGAAATAGAATGGGAGCTAAACACAGGCAAAAGCCTAGAGGATCCCTAGTTATAATAATAATAATAATCCCTAGTCAGTTTGTTGAAGAACAGTGCAGATGCAAATTTTGGTAACAGAATGTCAGAACAAACACAAACCATAATTCTGTTAGTATGCTTTTCTATAAAATGTTTGTGGAAATTGTTAAAAGTAGTCATTGTACATAGTTATATGGTCTGTTCAACTTTGTAATCATTGGTTTTTGTTTGAAATAGGTTTTAAAGTGAAAAACCTGAGTCTGTGTCACTTAACGTGGAATTTCCCAAAAGTCATTTCTGAAGAACATTTATTTCATGTGAGAAAAACAAAACATCTCACTTTAATATGGTTCAACTAGGATTTAAAAAACATTTTTTAAAGAAACATTGAACATTAATTGTCAAAAGCGGGTGAGCTGGTTCTACTTTTTTTTTGCTGTTTTGTGGTGGAAAACGAGTATAACATCAACCCTGTTACCCATAGAAATGTTAACAATTACTAAAAATAATAATAATTCAAATGAAGCTTGCATTAAAAATGTCCCCTGCTGTTGCACACAACAAGCTTCCCTGTCACAAGGGGTTTTATAGCTGATTGAAGATTAAATCATCAACCCTGTTACTTCAATTTCGCATATGAGAGAATGTTAAAATTAGGTGAAATCAAACACCCCCCCCCCCCCCCCCCCCCCCCAATCAAGTTACTCACCTCAAATGGCACAGAATGGGTGGAACAACAACTATTAAAGCCAATGTGGGTCTGTTCCAGATGAAGTCAAAAGTATTTACACACTTATCTTTGGTATATAAATGGGCTACTGTTTAACCGCATGACCCACATCTCGGTTGCACTCACTGATCTCTGTGACTTTATGAGTTCTCTCTTTTATGATAGTAACTATATAGTCAGATCAGTGGCGGTCGGTGCCGTTTAAGATGATGGATCATGACATTAAGGTATTTCTATTACAGCATGTTGGCTGACTGTCATTCATATTCCATTTCACCCAGCTCAATGTAACATTGAATAGTTTAGGTTACGACACAACTCAAATTTCCCCTGTACCCATCATGAGGTTGCTACAATTTAGCCTATGAATGAAAGTTTATAATGTAGGTGCACAAGTCAAGCAATTTTTTTGTAATCAAGGTGACAGACACTGATACATTCAATACTGCCTTGCACACACTTGCCTGCATCTAGCTGACCCCCGCAAAAAATATAAAAATATAACCCTTATTTAACTAGGCAAGTCAGTTCAACAAATTCTTATTTAAAAATGACAGCCTACACTGGCCAAACCCGGACGATGCTGGGCCAAATGTGCGCAGCCCAATGGGACTCCCAATCACGGCCTGTTGAGATAAATCCTGGATTCGAACCAGGGTGTCTGTAGTGATGCCTATAGCACTGAGACCAGTGCCTTAGACCACTGCGCCCTTCGGGAGCCTGCCTCTAGGGTTTAATCATTAGTGCAGTTGCAAATTAAGAGTTTCTACATACCAATTCAGGTATGTTAATCCCCGTTTCGTTGCATTTGTTTCCGTTTAAGGAAAGTTTTTGAACACAGAGGAATGAATACACCCCTGACCGCACGCAAACACAGTTTGCTTTCATAGCAGCCACATAAAAACAGCATGATCACGTTGCTTGCTGTGTATATATAAATAATTCCTTCTTGCAAATACAGTTGAAGTTGGAAGTTTACACACACTTAGGTTGGAGTCATTAAAACTCGTTTTTCAACCACTCCACAAATTTCTTGTTAACAAACTATATTTTGGCAAGTGGGTTAGGACAACTACTTTGTGCATGTCAAGTATTTTTTCCAATAATTGTTTACAGACAGAGTATTTCACTGTATCACAATTCCAGTGGGTCAGAAGTTTACATACACTAAGTTGACTGTGCCTTTAAACAGCTTGGAAAATTCCAGAAAATTATGTCATGGATTTAGAAGCTTCTGATAGGCCAATTGACATAATTTGAGTCAATTGGAGGTGTACCTGTGGATGTATTTCAAGGCCTACCTTCAAACTCAGTGTCTCGTTGCTTGACATCATGGGAAAAGCAAAAGAAATTAGCCAAGACCCCAGAAAAAAATTGTAGACCTCCACAAGTCTGGTTCATCCTTGGGAGCAATTTCCAAATGCCTGAAGGTACAACGTTCATCTGTACAAACAATAGTACGCAAGTAAACACCACAGGACCACGCAGCCGTCATACCGCTCAGGAAGGAGGCGTTCTGTCTCCTAGAGATGAACGTACTTTGGTGCGAAAAGTGCAAATCAATCCCAGAACAGCAAAGGACCTTGTGAAGATGCTGGAGGAAACGGGTACAAAAGTATCTATATCCACAGTAAAACAAGTCCTATATCGACATAACCTGAAAGGCCGCTCAGCAAGGAAGAAGCCACTGCTCCAAAACCTCCATAAAAAAGCCAGACTACGGTTTGCAACTGCACATGGGGACACAGATCGCCCTTTTTGGAGAAATGTCCTCTGGTCTGATGAAACAAAAAATAGAACTGTTTGGCCAGTGACCATTGTTATGTTTGGAGAAAAAAGGGGGAGGCTTGCAAGCCAAAGAACACCATCCCAACCGTGAAGAAAGGGGGTGGCAGCATCATGTTGTGGGGGTGCTTTGCTGCAGGAGGGACTGGTGCACTTCACAAAATAGATGGCATCATGAGGTTGGAAAATTATGTGGATATATTGAAGCAACATCAAGACATCACTAAGTTAAAGCTTGATCACAAATGGGTCTTCCAAATGGACAATGACCCCAAGCATACTTCCAAAGTGGTGAGTCAAAATGGCTTAAGGACAGCAAGGTCAAGGTATTGGAGTGGCCATCACAAAGCCCTTATTTTGGACAGAACTGAAAAAGCATGTGCGAGCAAGGAGGCCTACAAACCTGACTCAGTTACACCACCTCTGTCAGGAGGAATGGGCCAAAATTCACCCAACTTTTGACCCAAGTTAAACAATTTAAAGGCAATGCTACCAAATACTAATTGGGTGTATGTAAACTTCTGACCCACTGGGCATGTGATGAAAGAAATAAAAGCTGAAATAAATGATTCTCTCTACTATTATTCTGACATTTCACATTCCTAAAATAAAGTGGTGATCCTAAACTGACCTAAGACAGGGATTTTTTACTATGATTAAATATCAGGAATTGTGAAAAACTGCGTTTAAATGTATTTGGCTAAGGTGTATGTAAGCGTCCGACTTCAACTGAATCTACATGCTCTCAGTCTCACACCTTTTCCCTTCTGTTGTGGACTTCGGTGCACAACACATCAGTGGTCTGTGACCAGGCAAACCTTCATTTCATGAACACTAACCGCTACACATAGCCTACATCGTTGTCACCCCATAGTCAATATAGCTATTAGAACTATTGTGTCAATAAAACCAAAGTCTTACATTGACTTGGAAGAGTTCCAGTGTTGGATAGCCAGTGCCAGCTAGCTAAAATTGCATTTTTTTCAGTTTGAGCCGGTTGTTTGAGTAGGCTAAACTAGCTAAGTGAAAGTAAAAATCCCCCCCTCCACCAAAAAAAAAAACAAACATTTATTTGTTCAACTATTGTCTTTCTCTCCCTTTGAGTCAACTACTCACCACATGTTATGCAATGCATTGCCAGCTAGCTGTAGCTTATGCTTTCAGTACTAGATTCATTATCTGATCCTTGGATTGAGTGGACAACATGTCAGTTCATGCTGAAAGAACTCTGATAACTTCCGGAGGACGTCCACCAACCTGTCATAATTAGAGGTCGACCGATTATGATTTTTCAACGCTTATACCGATACCGATTATTGGAGGACCAAAAAAGCCGATACCGATTAATCTGACGTTTTTTGTGTGTTTTTTTTATGTATTTGTAATAATGACAATTACAACAATACTGAATGAACCCTTATTTTAACTTAATATAATACATCAATAAAATAAATTTTGCCTCAAGTAAATAATGAAACATGTTCAATTTGGTTTAAATAATGCAAAAACAAAGTGTTGGAGAAGAAAGTAAAAGTGCAATATGTTCCATGTAAAATATGTGCCATGTAAGAAAGCTAACGTTTCAGTTCCTTGCTCAGAACATGAGAACATATGAAAGCTGGTGGTTTCTTTTAACATGAGTTTTCAATATTCCCAGGTAAGAAGTTTTAGGTTGTAGTTATAGAAATTATAGGACTATTTCCCTCTATACCATTTGTATTTAATTAACCGTTGACTATTGGATGTTCTTATAGTCACTTTAGTATTGCCAGTGTAACAGTATAGTTTCCGTCCCTCTCCTCGCTCCTCCCTGGGCTCGAACCAGCAACACAACAGCCACCACATCGAAGCAGCGTTACCCATGCAGAGAAAGGGAAACAACCACCTCAAGGCTCAGAGCGAGTAGCATGCGCTAACTAGCCAGCCATTTCACTTCGGTTACACCAGCCTCATCTCGGGAGTTGATCGGCTCGAAGTCATAAACAGTGCAATGCTTGACGCACAACGAAGAGCTGCTGGCAAAACGCAAGAGAGTGCTGTTTGAATGAATGTTTACGCGCCTGCTTCTGCCTACCACCGCTCAGTCAGATACTTAGATACTTGTATGCTTAGTCAGATTATATGCAATGCAGGACACGCTAGATAATATCTAGTAATATCAACCATGTGTAGTTAACTAGTCATTATTATTGATTGTTTTTATAAGATAAGTTAATGCTAGTTAATGCTAGCTAGCAACTTACCTTGGCTTACTGCATTTGCGTAACAGTCTCCTTGTGGAGTGCAACGAGAGAGAGGCAGGTCGTTATTGCGTTGGACTAGTTAACTGTAAAGTTGCAAGATTGGATCCCCCGAGCTGACAAGGTGAAAATCTGTCGTTCTGCCCCTGAACGAGGCCGTCATTGAAAATAAGAATGTGTTCTTAACTGACTTGCCAAGAAGTTAAATAAAGATTAAATAAAGGAAAAAAATAAATAAATTATAAATCGGCGCCCAAAAATAGCGATTTCCGATTGTTATGAATCTTGAAATCGGCCCTAATTAATCGGCCATTCCAATTAATCGGTCGACCTATAGTCATAATTACTGTGTAAGTCTATTCAAGGGGGTGAGAACTTTGAGCCTCCTAGATTGTCTTGAAGTCAATGTACCCAAAGGAGGAATATATTTAGTACAGTTTTATCTAAAAATAATAACTTTGTTTCACTATTTTTGAAATTCACTGAGGAACCTCCCCTGAGGAGGATTCTAAACTGTTCTCGCTGATATTAACCTACCACTGACACAGTGTAAACATGATATAAGGAGAGTAATAAACAATTATTCCAGATGACCTTGTTTTTTAGTACCATTGGAACACACTGCCCCTGCACTTTATACAAACTTGGCATCCTTCACATATTGACCACGAGGCTTGAATTTCTCTACGTGCTCGTGTGTGTGTGATGACTATGTACAAGTGTGTATGCTTACGTGTGTGTCTTGACCATGTGCAAGTGAGTGTTTGTGTGTGTCATTTATGAATAGTAGTTAGTCATCCCAAAGGTTGTTTACATGTATACTGTAAAGTGTGTGTACCCCACCATATGAACCACAAATTTCCTGCTCTGAATAACTTTGTGAGTGTGGCAATGGCAGTCTGTCATGCCCCTGGCCAAGAACATATAAGATTCTTGATATCTCACACACCAGTCAGGGTTGCTAAAGGCCTGATTAGCTGGATGTTGTGAAGGTATACATTTTCTGAAAAACATACAGGTTAGGTTTCGATATAAAGTCCACTTTAGTTTAGGCTCAGGGAGTGAGGATCTGTTGAAATCCATTTAACCATTGTCCTGGCAATCAAATAAGTGCATTATGTTTGTAAAGGCAAGCTACCATGATAGTGGGCTACAAGACAGCATAGTATCAATCAAATGTATTTATAAAGCCCATTTTACAATCAGCCGATGTCACAAAGTGCTATACAGAAACCCAGCCTAAAACCCCAAACAGCAAGCAATGCAGAAGTAGAAGCACGGTGGCTAGGAAAAACTCCCTAGAAAGGCAGGAACCTAGGAAGAAACCTAGAGAGGAACCAGGCTCTGAGCTGTGGCTGGTCCTCTTCAGGCTGTGCCGGCTGGAGATTAAAACAGAACATGGCCAAGATGTACAAACATTCATAGACAACCAACAGGGTCAAATAATAATAATCACAGTGGTTGTAGTTGTATAGCTTGCTCCCTCATCTCTGCCTCTGACAAGTCACTGATGTAAGGGCATCAGTTCAGCCTTTACAACCCTAACCCCCAGCAGCATTGGCAGTTGAACTATCCTGTACCCGCTGAACTGAGAAGGGTGCAATTGCGGCCTGCAAGTCGGGGCATTCCTGCATCTCTTTATGCTTCTATTGGTCAATTTAAGCTAGGACAGGCAGGATTCCAGTACAGTAGGTGTACTCCAGTACAATAGAAGGCATTAACACACAATAACGTTGGATGCCAGCCACCGATAAAACCCACAGAAGAAGGGGCAGGTGTGACAATGGTAGCTAGCTAGTCTCACACCGGTAGACAGTGTCCTTCTTCCCTGCCTGTCAGGCACTGTTTTCCTGCAGTTCTGTTAACGATGGCGAGAGCAGGTGTTCGGCAGGCGGGAACTAAAGACACAGTCTGCTAGCTTAGCCAGCTAGTCTGGTACACAGCAGGTTGGAGACGGGTGAAGAAATGTTTGCTAGCTAGCATCCTAACTCGCAAGCTAGCCAACACATGGTGTTTCCCCAGCATCCCGCCTGCTATTCTAGCGGGAGGAGGGGGTGACCGGTAGACCCAGCTAGCACAGTGGATCTGGGCTGACTCCGGCTGAGAGTCGGGACACTCGACTGAAAGCCAGACTCGGCCAACGTCATGTGGCCTGAGTCTGGGCCGCCTTTAGCAGTATTACTTATGGCTAGGATGCGGGGATTGAGCTCGAGTTATCTGGCCCAAATGTATTACTTGGGGCTCGGGACGGTTAGGGCTACTCTCTGGCAGAAGATTACACTGGCTGCTTTATGGAATTAACATTTCATTATTTATTTGTACATATTTTCTCATTGTTTGAAATTCTTTAAAGAGTCCAGTGTAGTCTTTTGATACGATTTAAAAGCATTATGGATGTAGCCTCCCAAGTGGCGCAGCGGTCTAAGACACTGCATCGCAGTGCAAACTGCATTGCTACAGAAGCTGATTCAAGACCCGTGCCGGGATGTCCTTGTCCCATCTAGTTGTAGCCAGGGGCATGCACGCTGACACGGTCAAAAACATTTTGTGTTGGATGAGTATAATTTGTATGTATACAATGTATAATAGTAATATTTAAAATGACTAAATTGGGTAATTTTGTATACATTTATTTCGATTTGCATCGGGCCACTTCTGGGCCCATTCTGGTAAGATGCTGGCAAAGTAGGCTGAATTCCGGTAGACGGAAACGGCCTGATGTTTTATTTATATATATATATAAATATATATATATATTTTTATTAACAACAAACCAATACATAAAGCACATGAGGGAACACAAGCATACATAGATTACAAACAATTGACAATCGAGCTAGGGGGTACAATATCACATTACAATTACGCAAGGACCTTAAGGGACATTCATATATTTACAAATTGCTTTTTTGTTAGTAGAGCATTTAACCGTCTTAAAATACAGTTCAATTTATTTTTGCAGGGTACGAAAATGTGGTTTTCTGTTTGCAAATTTACATTTGTGTATATGAAATTTGGCCAAAAGAATAATGAAATGAATTACATAAAAATGTTTCCGCTTATTTCTATTGTATGTAAAGAATCCAAACAATACATCTCTCCACAATAGTGTAAAATCTAAATAAATGTGTTCAATTATAAACCTACTGATGTCTTGCCACAGTTTTCTTGCATGCATACAATGCCAAAAAAGATGCAACACTGTTTCTGGGTGGTCATTACAAAAGGAGCAATTTGAGTTGATGTTTTCCTTAAACTTCTTCATATAGTGGTTGGCAGGACAATATTTATGAATAATTTTAAAGGAAACTTCCTTAATTCTGTTAACAAGTAGGTATGTGTGTGGCAACATCCAGGAACCAATGGGATGGGATGGAAGGGACGTTCCAATTGGAATGCCCACATGCTGGAACACCCAGAATTTCAGGCTGCAGTTAAACGCTATTGGCTGAACTCGCTGTTCGCCCAGGAAACTGACTACAGTTCGCCTAAACTGGTCATTGTGACATACCGTTTGTTGCAAATTATATGAAAGTTTGATGTAATTACTGGTGACTGCAACAAGCTAGTTACTGTGGTAGCAGCTGGTGAGGCCGCGGGCATCGTTATGTACTCTACATACCTGGTTAAATTCTCAATTTCTGCAGGAATACTTTGGAGTCTGTTTCCCCCCAGGGAAAGTGATTGTAGCCGCTGCAACTTTAGGAACTGCGCTGGCATCTCCTCAAACCTATTGCCACTTAGATTCAACACCTCCAACGGCAAAGACCCGAACTCCTTGGGAAGCGAGAATTCGTCCAGACGGTTGTTCTTGGCTATTAGTGTTCTGAGCTTCGTTAACCAAGAAATGCCTTCACAGATTACCGATAGTCCGTTGTTGCTAATGTCAAGAAATTCGAGGTTGGAGAACATGCAAACCGATCCGGGAAGCGAGGGCAGTCGGTTGAAGCTTAGATACAACTGCTTGGTGCCCATCTTTCGCTCCTCGCTGATTTCGACCAAGCTCAAAGTGTTCAAATTCAGACGCGACAAGTCTAAAACACCCTCACCATGTCCGTGTGCGGCTCCTTCATGCAAATCCATTTCGCAGCGTAGGCTACTCTTCAATATTGTGGACACACTGGTGATTGCACTCTTTGTGGTTCTCCAAATAAAGAGAGGAGTCCAATGCCAATGGCCCGAGTTGCATGTGGGTGTCATGAACAACATTACCGTGAGCGACAGTAGTGGAATTGCCTTCAAAGTAAAAGTCGCCGTTGAAACTGATGCAAACGGAGGAAAAAAGTGGAAGCACGCCACATTTGCACTAGATCATGTCAAACAAGGTTGTAATGTTAAAAGACAAGTGTTAGTTAATTTTACAAAAATACAAACTGTGGATGTATTAGACCTTATAATTGCATTGGGGATACTATATTGCACTCTACAGCCAAACCTATGGATTGTGCACCCTTGAACTGGCGTATCAGTCTACTCGGAGAGACCCATAGAACACCACTGTAGAGTTCACACAAATATTAGCGCTTTTATCAGTTCGCATCAGTTTCAATTGAGACCTTTATTTTGAAGGGGAAACGTCGAGTCCACTATTCTTGCTCACTCACTCATGCTCATGTTGTTCATGCAACGTTGCAGTTGACGAAATGCTCTGAGACCAGGTTGCAACACGACACACTGTATTTTAAGGAAAATAATATTGGTCGGTCATTTACATTTGGCAAGATTATTGTGTGGAATATAGAGAGATCACTGTAAATTGCCAGAACCTGGCTGGTACAGACAAAGCAACTATTCAGCAGTGAGTATTTGTAGTACATGTTTCGGGGTTGGCTTGTTCCAGTAGCTCCGCCCTAACTGTTGAAGCCGTTTATTGGCCTACGTGCATTTATATCAGTTGGATCTGATCTGATAGAGTATCATCACAACGTTTATTGTCTCCCGTTTGCTGTTAAAACATGGTTGTCGTGCTTCAATTTCTAATGGGTCAATAATAAACTAAACCTGGGAGAAAGTTGAAGGTGGTGATGAACCCCTGGATATTATCCATTCATCCACTAGTAGCCTACATTATGTAAAACATCATGCAAGAGTATAGAATTATATACACACGTGTATAACCTGATGTAGGTTTAAAAAGCAACATCAATTCACCTATATCCTACTTAAACCACAATGCCTCCTAGCAGAATTTTAAAAATGCACACTGTTTGCAATGTTAAGTGACTTTTAAAAAGGATTATCATATTACAGCCACAATATGGACCAGATGGCATTGGAACACTGCCTCTTTGACCAATACAAATGGAATGTAGGCTAGATTTTCTGTAGAAAACCACACCAGCAACATTTCTCAGATAGACAGCTCTGATGCAAAAATGTGATTATTTTCTATTTTTTGTGTCTTAAGATTTGTATTTATTACAGTTTGAACATAAAAGATAAACACACAGGTTGAGACATTTGTAGTACTGTATGGGTTGTCTTGTATTGGCATATATACTCCTTATACACTCTGCATTCCTTTTAGAATAAAAAGTTATTAACCAAACTAGTTATGGAACTTTTACACAAACATTTAACAAGGACTAAACCACATAGCTCTAAGGTTACTATAAAAATTCTGCCAATTATAGTCTTGCCCATTGCACTTGTGGTTTAAAGCTTGTTGGACACAAGACCTCGACAGTGTGTGTCTGCAGGCCTATGTTTGGGTGTTAAAGGCACTGATTTAACCACAAATAATTCTCAGGATGAGTGGGATTTTGACAAATAAAACATAAAACAAATATGACACTCACCGCCACACACTAGTAGCTCACACTCTCAAAAAACACTCCCTCATCACACACACACACATTATCTGACAGATGCATTCCCTCTAAGTTAGAGATGCATCTAAGTTATGTTAGCTGACAGCAAGGCTAATCCTTATAACTGATCTTTGATAAGCACAGGTATAGTGTTGTTGCTGGGTCCAGAGTAATGCTTTACCTGGAGGGGTTCGTACATCATTTCATCATCATAGTCATCATCAGGCTTTGGTTTCAGTTCTCTCCCTGCTGTACTCAGTTCAGCTTTGTGCTTGGTGCTTTCATTCTATATTCTACTTGGGGATTCACATCTAGATGACTATTGCTTCGATGTTTCTGAAACAAGCACCAGAGAGCACTGATTGAATACAGCACAGGAGCCATTGTGACCACATGATCTCCAACTCAAGCATATAACAAATTGTACATAGGAGCAAGTGTATTTGTCAAAAAGCAGGGCATACTAACTAAACGGGATGATTCACTAAGGCCTGAAACTATGCTGCTAGTCACAGAGGGGGAAGTGCATTGGTCAAGTAGTATCATGGCAGTTCTGTAAGCAAACAAGCTTAAAGTCAAGTGTATGACATCCCACTACCTTCCCCTACAATAGGACACTGTCATCGTCTTGCTCTACACTTCTAACACATCTTGAAGGACTTTCAAGATGATTTTGTTTCCTTGATGAAGAAAGTTGTCCCAACAGCTCACTCCTAACATCTCTCATCTTTCTCATTCCAAACAATTACTGCTTGCTATTTTACTAACAAGAGCCATACTGTCTCTATATTGTATACATAGGAAGAAGAAGAAAACTGTAACAGTAAAAAATGGCCCCATTCCTAGTGCAGGGTGCAGTAATACAATCACAAATAAAGACAGTACTTAACACAAGGAACTCCTAAAATAATACTCTAGACTGCCCTTGCATCTAACAAACATCAACAGAAAGACAGTAAAAAAGCTATAATAATTAACATATGAGTAAATTCAGCAACAGCACAGGGCCTCAAGGTACATCAAGTATAGAGGAAGAGTGACTCTCTCGCACTCTCTCTCAAGCCCTTCTTCTTTGGGCTTCTTAGGCCTCCTTTGTGCTGACCTTCATCTTCTCCACTGTTTCCTGTGTTTAAAAAGGGGGGGGGGGGGGGGGGGGGGTAGAGGGAGAGAGAGAGATGGTGTGATAGGAGAATGTTATACATTGTCATGAGAAGAGCAATATACTGTATGCCATGTAGCTCTGATTAGATAGTAACAGACTCAATACCCTAAATTCCTCTACCCAGTGTTGTAGATATTTGGTAGTAGAGTAGTGGCCTGAGGGCACACACTTAATGTGCTGTGAAATCTATTGTTAAATGTACTGTAATGTTTTTAAAATTATGTAACTGTCTTAATGTTGCTGGACCCCAGGAAAAGTAGTTGCTGCCTTGGCAGCCGATAATGGGTCGCATGATCTGTACAAGGTTAGTCATCAATAAAGAACAACTCTACCACTGTTTCTTTCTCAGGACAACTAAACATGCTGTATTGGCATGACAAAGCATATCTCCCACTCCTGATGGTCTAGGTCAGGGTTCCAACCCTAATCTAGCGCACCTGATTCTAATAATTAACTGGTTGATAAGCTAAATTAGACGAGTTACAACTGGAAATGGAGCAAAAACCTACTGGAGGGTAGCTCTCCAAGAACAGGTTTGGAGAGCCCTGGTCTAGGTACACTATTTGCATAGTCATGACTGTTCAAACCACCCTTAATGTTGTGAGATATGCCGAATAGTTACTCATGGGCTGTAGTACACATCTTTCAAGGGGTGAAACGGGTGTAATAAACTCATTTGTTCTAAACTTTCAATAATATTGGAGCTAGTTGATAACTCTGTCTAGACAAATTCCAGAGCTACCCATCTGTCTGGGGGGATTGGAGAGCGGCCTGGTCTGTCCGTTGAACTTTGACCAACTGTTTCCTTTGGTGACAGGCTGACCTGGTGCTTGTTAAGCTCGGTCACACGGAGACTCCATTCCTCCTCGGTCATCTCCTGCCCCGCCTCCCCGGTCTCCTTGACAACCGCTGTCTTGTCTGAGAAAGAGATGCAAAGGATGAAAGAATTACAGGAACAATTGGAGAGAGAGAAGAACAGGTGTTGAGTCCTTATCTGTTGTGCTATATGTGGTTCAGATGATTTGTAGAGGAGTCAGTGTGTCTATACAGGTGTGCTGGTGTGTCTTTCCTCACCAGTGCAGGTCATGGCAGTGCAGACCCAGTTGCCACAGGCACACACACAGCGGTTACACTCCACCTGTGTCTCGGCCCCATCTTCATAGGTCTCATCCTCCAGGGCACACTCTGCAGAGGGGCACATAGAATTCAGATTAAAAATAGATAGAGTACAGCAGATATGGTGCCTCTCTAACAAAGAGATACAATTGTGTTTTTAAGTTAAATCAATTTATTCTGTCTAAATAGGACCATGGCAATGCAGTTGAGTAGTGATGAGTTTATACATAGTCCACAGCAGAAAGAGAGCAACAGAGCCCTGATGCCCTCTGTTAAAACACTGTACTGGGCCATTTGAAATAGCATACTGTCACGGTCGTGGTATGGAGGAGACCAAGGCGCACCATGGTAAGCATACATCCTTTTTAATTACAGAAAGGACACTGAACAAACTATCAAAACGAACCGTGACGCTAATATGCATAGTGCAGACAGGCAACTAAACATAGACCAAGAACCCACAAAATACCCAAGGATTATGGCTACCTAAATATGGTCCCCAATCAGAGACAACGATAAACAGCTGCCTCTGATTGAGAACCAATCTAGGCAACCATAGACATAAACACCTAGACTTACAAAAAACCCTAGACATACAAAAAACCCTAGACAATGCAAAAACTAACAAATCACCCTCGTCACACTCTGACCTAACCAAAAATAAAGAAAACTAAGATAACTAAGGTCAGGGCATGACACATACAGAGGATTTGGAAAGTATTCAGACCCCTTAACTTTTTCCATATTATGTTACGTTACAGCCTTATTCTAAAATGGATAAAATAGTTTTTCCCCCTCATCAATCTACTCAAAATACCCCATAATGACAAAGCAAAAAGAGTTTAGAATTTTTTTGCAAATGTATTAAAGATAAAAACGGAAATATCAGATTTACATAAGTATTCAGACACCTTTTACTCAGTGTTGAAGCACATTTGGCAGCGATTACAGCCTCGAGGCTTCTTGGGTATGACGCTACAAGCTTGGCATAGCTGTATTCGGGGAGTTTCTTCCATCCTTCTCTGCAAATCCTCTCAAGCGGTCAGGTTGGATGGAGAGCGTCGCTGCACAGCTATTTTCAGGTCTCTCCAGAGAGGTTTGATCGGGTTCAAGTCCGGGCTCTGGCTGGGCCACTCAAGAACATTCAGAGACTTGTCCCGAAGCCACTCCTGCGTTGTCTTGTGTGCTCAGGGTTGTTGTCCTGTTGGAAGGTGAACCTTCGCCCCAGTCTGAGGTCCTGAGCGCTCTGGAGCAGGTTTCATCAAGGATCTCTGTACTTTGCTCCGTTCTTCTTTCCCCTCGATCCTGACTAGTATCCCTGTCCCTGTCCCTGAAAAACATCCCCAAGGTATGATGCTGCCACCACCATGCTTCACCGTAGGGATGGTGCCAGGTGTCCTCCAGACATAACACTTGGCATTCAGGCCAAAGAGTTCAATCTTGGTTTCATCAGACCAGAGAATATTGTTTCTCATGGTCTGAGAGTCTTTAGGCACCTTTTTCCAAGCGGACTGTTCCATGCGGACTGTTGTGTGCCTTTTACTGAAGAATGGCATGCGTCTGGCCACTCTACCATAAAGGCCTGATTGGTGGAGTGCTGCAGAGATGGTTGTCCTTCTGGAAGGTTCTCCCATCTCCACAGAGGAACTCTGGAGCTCTGTCAGAGTGACCATCGAGTTCTTGGTCACCTCCCTGACCAAGGCCCTTCTGAATGCTCATTCCCCTGAATGCTCATTTTGGCCAGGAGGCCAGCTCTAGAAAGAGTATTGGTGGTTCCAAACTTCTTCAATTTAAGAATGATGGAGGCCACTGTGTTGTTGGGGACCTTCAATGCTGCAGAAATGTTTTGGTACCCTTCCCCAGATCTGTGCCTTGACCGACGCCTGTCTCGGAGCTCTACGGACAATTCCTTCAACCTCATGGCTTGGTTTTTGCTCTGACATGCACTGTCAACTGTGGAACCTTACATAGACAGGTGTGTGCCTTTCCAAATCATGTCCAATCAATTTAATTTATCACAGGTGGAGTCCAATCAAGTTCTAGAAACATCTCAAGGATGATCAATGGAAACAGGATGCACCTGAGCTCAATTTCAAGTCTTATAGCAAAGGCTCTAAATACTTACATAAATAAGGTATTCCTGTTATATAATTTTTATCAATTTTCCAAAATGTCATTAAGGAATATTGTGTGTAGATTGATGTGATTTTTTAAAATCAAATGTTTAAGGCTGTTACATAACAAAATGTGGAATAAGTCAAGGGATCTGAATACTTTCCAAATGCACTGTACATGTTAAATTAAATATACGTCTTTCAAACTTTCTTAGGTCCATCCTACACACAAAATAATGTACAATTTATACGTAGAAAAAAGGAAATATATACAGTAATTGTAAGCCAAAATTAATGTTTCCTTCATAGACATCCAAATTCATTTCAAACTGAGCTATTCTTTCTCATTCCTCAAATGACTGACAAAGTGTCAGGGAGGCCCAACACCACCAAATATGTTAATGATTGGATGAATAATAAAAACATTTACATTACTTTTGGTGAACAGTGTGCAGGTCGCTATTATGGGTTATGCTAGCTTCCTTTCTAGTAGCTATAGCTAGCTAGCTAAAATATTTATGAAAATTATGAAAAATAATATGTGATTGTCCCTGCGGGACAGGGTGTTATAACAGGTTGCACAGCCTCTGCTCAACTTAGTACAGTACAACAGACTGAGGAAAAATTATCTTGTCTGTAAATAAATCATATTTAGCTGTTTTTGCTTCAATGAATTTCAAGTATGTTAGGGTGAGTTACAGTAGATATGCTTGTGGTTGTGGTGAATAAGTTTGCTATTTTGATTAACATAATGTAAATCCCATGCACTTTAAATGCATACTGCAATTTACTGCATGTATTGGAGAGGTTGATATAGAGGTATTTGTGTAATGAACTGAGAAAAAAAACGTGTGATGTCAGCAGTAGTGTGCAATGTTGTCATCATAGAGTAATGGGGTCAAAGGTCATGTGTCTGTGAGCTCACTCTTCTCGGGTGGGTTGAAGCCGGGCTTCAGGCAGTTGAGGAACTCATCGAAGCTAAGCTTCCAGTCAGCGTTCTCATCTGACAGCTCGATCAGGGCGTCCACACACAGGCTTCTGGGAACAGGACAAAGAAACGCACACACAAGTTCACATCCACTGCCTGTACTCATAGTTATGTATAGCTGTTGAGATGGTTATTGGGCATAGCTTCTGACTGATAAAAAAGTTAGTGGTTGATTTTGCATAGAGAATCTTCCTACACTGTAAACAAATCTGTTGTTTCAACTTATTAAGTAACTGGTTCCACAACTTTTTTTTTTTGTTTACTCAAATGTTGAGTCCAAGTGTTACCTGAACCATCTCAAAAAGTTGCCTCAAATTTAGCTCCACCCTGTGACTAGGGTGGGCATTCTATGTTCTTTTTTCTATGTTTTTGTATTTCTTTGTTTTTGGCCGGGTATGGTTCTCAATCAGGGACAGCTGTCTATCGTTGTCTCTGATTGGGAACCATACTTAGGTAGCTCTTGCTCACATGGGTTTTGTAGGTAGTTATTTTCTGTTTTGTGTGTCTGCACCAGACAGAACTGTTTAGTTTGTGCCACTTTGTTCTTTTTTGTTCTAGTGTTCAGTTTCATTAAAGATCATGAACACATACCACCTCGGTCCTCTTCTTCAAACAGCCGTTACAAAATGATGTGTTTGCTCAGAAATGGTCTCATAATTTATGTTCATTCAACTATAAATTATTATTTGGGCATCTTAACTAAAAAAGGCTGTGCAACTGGTCACACACACAATGCTTTTAACATACAATATTTACCACACATTAACATTGTGCACATTCTCTTATACAGTAATTACGATTCAACATGTCCTCACCTGAGATTTGAATTCACAACCTCTTGGTTTCACAGCATTCCAGTCTTCCTGGTAGGCCACCATGTCTGTGTCGAAGACTGATTTTACCTGTATTGCTACACTTTGCACTTCAAAGTAAATCTCAGCTTTGTTAAAAGTACACTCAACAAAAACTATTTTATTTATCATAGTGATTCAGGACTAACATTAAAACAGAATAATATGCGCCAACAACAGACAACTACACAGAAAAAACTACAATTGCTGAAATAAGTAAATCAAATCAATGATGAGAGAATAATCAGATTAACTTATAAATGACCCAGACGTGGAGACATAGCAGGAAGATCAGAATGCCATGAACCAAGAGGTTGCGAATTCAAATCCCAGGTGAAGACATGTTGAATAATAATGACTGTATCAATGCACAATGTAATCACGAATGTCAAATATGTAAGTTAAAAGCATTGTTAGTGTGTGTAACCAGTTGCACAAACTTTTTTAGTTAGAAAAATAATAATTTATAGTTGAATGAACATATGAGACAACTTGAAAAAACACATAATTTTAAATTGACTGGATTTTGCCTACGTTTTCTCAAGTTGGAGCTAAAGTTTGGGCCAACAATTTTTTTTTCTTCCAGGTAGCATTTGGACCAAAAAAGTTGAGTAAACTAAAAGGATGTGACACCAGTGACACCAGTTACTTAACAATAATTAGTTGAAACAAATACATTTGCTTTTACACTGTATCCATCCTTCATTTGCAAGGCCAAGAGTTTTCCCTAGTCAAGTCACATGGCCAGGAATTACTCAGGGGCCTACTCATGTGTGGGCAATACAAGCGGCTTATTTAATCAGTTTATTTTCTCCAAACCTGAAGAAGCATTGCAGCACTGCTCCAGTGAGCAGCGAAGTGGAAACCCAGGCTCTGATAATGCACAGAACAGATGTCTGTGAGGGTAATAGCCACAGGAGGCCCCCGGTGCAGTTTAGACTGGGTCACACAGGGTTTAAGGCTCAGAGAGAGGGAAAGTAGGGCATAATATAGCACCAGCTCCTCAGAAGCCCTCTACTGTACAGCTGAGGATAAGATATAGATACTGTAGAGGTATTCATAAACACTACACCAGAAATAGATAATCTTTTTAAAGATGAAATAGCACACAAGCACACACTCACTCACACACGCACACTGACCTGAGCAGCTTGTTGCTCTCCTGGTCTGCGTATGACTGCATGTCCACGTTGGAGTCATTATGTTGGATGAACTTGAGGAGCTCTGAGGAGTCCAGCGTGGAGTCACCATTGTCGTAGTTCTGTGTACGCACACACGCACACACACACACACACACACACACACACACACACACACACACACACACACACACACACACACACACACACACACACACACACACACACACACACACACACGCAGAGTTAGTAGGAGGAGAGAAGAGTTTCTCTATCAATCACTCTAACAATATCTCCATTTAACTGATAAAACACCTGCTTCTAGTCTGCTAATCCAGAGAGAGGGGGGACAAATGGAAATGGAACTCTATAACAGCTATAGAGTTCTATTCTATAAAGAGAGAGATTGACAGACAGACATGGTGAATAGGGAGAGAAAGTGAGACAGTCTCCAGAAAGAGAGGGGGGAGGGGTGCGATGGCCCTGCCAGATAAGGGGATTGAGGGGTTTGGATGCAGGGACCTGTTGCCTTGGAAATAGATATGGTCTTTAATCCCTTTCCCCACGGGGGTCCCCCAGGGTGAACCTCTATATTGGGTGGAGGGAAACTTAAAGTCTCCATTATATTTTTAAATCAAATCAAATTTATTTGTCACATACACATGGTTAGCAGATGTTAATGCGAGTGTAGCGAAATGCTTGTGCTTCTAGTTCCGACAATGCAGTAATAACCAACGAGTAATCTAACTAACAATTCCAAAACTACTACCTTATACACACAAGAGTAAAGGGATAAAGAATATGTACATAAAGATATATGAATGAGTGATGGTACAGAGTGGCATAGGCAAGATGCAGTAGATGGTATCGAGTACAGTATATACATATGAGATGAGTATGTAAACAAAGTGGCATAGTTTAAAGTGGCTAGTGATACATGTATTACATAAAGATGCAGTAGATGATATAGAGTACAGTATCTACGTATACATATGAGATGAATAATGTAGGGTATGTAAACATTATATTAAGTAGAATTGTTTAAAGTGGCTAGTGATATATTTTACATCAATTCCCAATATTAAAGTGGCTGGAGTTGAGTCAGTGTGTGGCAGCAGCCACTCAATGTTAGTGGTGGGTGTTTAACAGTCTGATGGCCTTGAAATAGAAGCTGTTTTTCAGTCTCTCGGTCCCAGCTTTGATGCACCTGTACTGACCTCGCCTTGTGGATGATAGCGGGGTGAACAGGCAGTGGCTCGGGTGGTTGTTGTCCTTGATGATCTTTATGGCCTTCCTGTGACATCGGGTGGTGTAGGTGTCCTGGAGGGCAGGTAGTTTGCCCCCGGTGATGCGTTGTGCAGACCTCACTACCCTCTGGAGAGCCTTACGGTTGTGGGCGGAGCAGTTGCCGTACCAGGCGGTGATACAGCCCGACAGGATGCTCTCGATTGTGCATCTGTAGAAGTTTGTGAGTGCTTTTGGTGACAAGCCACATTTCTTCAGCCTCCTGAGGTTGAAGAGGCGCTGCTGCGCCTTCTTCACGATGCTGTCTGTGTGGGTGGACCAATTCAGTTTGTCTGTGATGTGTACGCCGAGGAACTTAAAACTTACTACCCTCTCCACTACTGTCCCATCAATGTGGATAGGGGGGTGTTCCCTCTGCTGTTTCCTGAAGTCCACAATCATCTCCTTAGTTTTGTTGACGTTGAGTGTGAGGTTATTTTCCTGACACCACACTTTAGTGCGTAGATGTGGTGGTATGTGGGACTATACTAAAGTCTCCATTTTACGTGTGGCTGTGCATTTTGTTGCCAACCTTACTTTGCTACCTGACAACTTTACGGTTTTTACTTTTTAATTACTGTTTATATTTTTAGTTTTTCCCTCACTCAACTTTTTTTCATTCAGCGTTTTCACTCCGGACGCTTTATCTGGACGTGGTTCGTCAGGACCTCCAACAGCCGAAGCTAAGTAGTAACATTAACATGATGCCTTCTAATTGCAGTCGCTGTACTCATAATATACAGGAGAACGATCGCCTTACGGCAGGGTAGCTGTGCTGATAGCCCAGCTTCAGATGCAATCGTTAGGCAAGGGTAATTTCAGTGTAGGAAAGGATGAAACAGCGTCTGTGCCACCAGTAAGTACAGATAGTAACGTTAGTATAAATCCCCTCGCACGGTCCCCGCAGCCGGACAACTTTCTCATGGCTTCTGGAGGGAAATGCTGTAGGAATGCTCAATCGGTGTCGCTCATTCAGCCGACAGAAACTTTCAACCTGTTTTCCCCATTAAGCAGCGAGTCGGAGTCTGAGGCCGAGCCTTCTCTTGTCTCTACTCCTCCCGTTACGGGGTCAGAGACGCCGAAGCTTCCCACCATTAGCTCTGACAAATTGAAAACCCTAGTCATTGGCGACCCCATTACCCGCAGTATTAGACTTAAAACGAATCATCCAGCGATCATACACTGTTTACCAGGGGGCAGGGCTACCGACATTAAGGCTAATCTGAAGATGGTGCTGGCTAAAGCTAAAACTGGCGAGTGTAGAGAGCATAGAGATATTGTTATCCACGTCGGCACCAACAATGTTAGGATGAAACAGTCAGAGGTCACCAAGTGCAAAATAGCTTCAGCGTGTAAATCAGCTAGAAAGATGTGTCGGCATCGAGTAATTGTCTCTGGCCCCCTCCCAGTTAGGGGGAGTGATGAGCTCTACAGCAGAGTCTCACAACTCTGGTTGAAAACTGTTTTCTACCCCTCCCAAAAGATAGAATTAGTAGATAATTGGCCCTCTTTCTGGGACCAAGCCTGACCTGCTGAGGAGTGACGGACTCCATCCTAGCTGGAGGGGTGCTCTCATTTTATCTACCAACATAGACAGGGCTCTAACTCCTCTAGCTCCACAATGAAATAGAGTGCAGGCCAGGCAGCAGGCTGTTAGCCAGCCTGCCAGCTTAGTGGAGTCTGCCACTAGCACAGTCAGTGTAGTCAGCTCAGCTATCCCCATTGAGATTGTGTCTGTGCCTCGACCTAGGTTGGGAAAAACTAAACATGGCGGTGTTCGCCTAAGCAATCCCACTAGGATAAAGACCTCCTCCATTCCTGCCATTATTGAAAGAGATCGTGATACCTCACATCTCAAAATAGGACTACTTAAAGTTAGATCCCTCACTTCAAAGGCAGTTATAGTCAATGAACTAATCACTGATCATAATCTTGATGTGATTGGCCTGACTGAAACATGGCTTAAGCCTGATGAATTTACTGTGTTAAATGAGGCCTCACCTCCTGGTTACACTAGTGACCATATCCCCCGTGCATCCCACAAAGGCAGAGGTGTCGTCTTTTGAGCTTCTAGTCATGAAATCAATGCAGCCTACTCAATCACTTTTTAATAGCTACTGTTTACAGGCCTCCTGGGCCATATACAGCGTTCCTCATTGAGTTCCCTGAATTCCTATCGGACCTTGTAGTCATAGCAGATAATATTGTAATTTTTGGTGACTTTAATATTCACATGGAAAAGTCCATAGACCCACTCCAAAAGGGTTTCAAAGCCATCATCGACTAAGTGGGTTTTGTCCAAGATGTCTCTGGACCGACTCACTGCCACAGTCATACTCTGAACCGAGTTTTGTCCCATGGAATAAATGTTGCGGATCTTAATGTTTTTCCTCATAATCCTGGACTATCGGACCACCATTTTATTACGTTTGCAATTGCAACAAATAATCTGCTCAGACCCCAACCAAGGAGCATCAAAAGTCGTGCTATAAATTCACAGACAACACAACGATTCCTTGATGCCCTTCCAGACTCCCTCTGCTTACCCTAGGACGTCAGTGGACAAAAATCAGTTAACCACCTAACTGAGGAACTCAATTGAACCTTGCGCAATACCCTAGATGCAGTTGCACCCCTAAAAACTAAAAACATTTCTCATAAGAAACTAGCTCCCTGGTATACAGAAAATACCCGAGCTCTGAAGCAAGGTTCCAGAAAATTGGAACAGAAATGGCGCCACACCAAACTGGAAGTCTTCCGACTAGCTTGGAAAGACAGTACTGTGCAGTATCGAAGAGTCCTCACTGCTGCTCGATCATCCTATTTTTCCAATTTAATTGAAGAAAATAAGAACAATCCAAAATGTATTTTTGATACTGTCGCAAAGCTAACTCAAAAGCAGCATTCCCCAAGTGAGGATGTCTTTCCCTTCAGTAGTAATAAATTCATGAACTTCTTTGAGGAAAAGATCATGATTATTAGAAAGCAAATTACGGACCTGCGTCTGCACAACTCTGCCAGGAACTAGGATCAAGAGAGACACTCAAGTGTTTTAGTACTATATCTCTTGACACAATGATGAAAATAATCATGGCCTCTAAACCTTCAAGCTGCATACTGGACTCTATTCCAACTAAACTACTGAAAGAGCTGCTTCCTGTATTTGGCCCTCCTATGTTGAACATAATAAACAGCTCTCTATCCACTGGATGTGTACCAAACTCACTAAAAGTGGCAGTAATAAAGCCTCTCTTGAAAAAGCCAAACCTTGACCCAGAAAATATAAAAAAAACTATCTGCCTATATCGAATCTTCCATTCCTCTCAAATTTTTAGAAAAGGCTGTTGCGCAGCAACTCACTGCCTTCCTGAAGACAAACAATATATACGAAATGCTTCAGTCTGGTTTTAGACCCCATCATAGCACTGAGACTGCACTTGTGAAAGTGGTAAATTACTTTTTAATGGCATCAGACCGAGGCTCTGCATCTGTCCTCGTGCTCCTAGACCTTAGTGCTGCTTTTGATACCATCGATCATCACATTCTTTTGGAGATATTGGAAACCCAAATTGGTCTACACAGACAAGTTCTGGCCTGGTTTAGATCTTATCTGTCGGAAAGATATCAGTTTGTCTCTGTGAATGGTTTGTCCTCTGACAAATCAACTGTAAATTTCGGTGCTCCTCAAGATTCGTTTTAGGACCACTATTGTTTTCCATATATATTTTACCTCTTGGGGATGTCATTCAAAAACATAATGTTAACTTTCACTGCTATGCGGATGACACACAGCTGTAAATTTCAATGAAACATGGTGAAGCCCCAAAATTGCCCTCGCTAGAAGTCTGTGTGTCAGACATAATGCAGTGGATGGCTGCAAGCTTTCTACTTTTAAACTCGGACAAAACCTAGATGCTTGTTCTAGGTCCCAAGAAACAAAGAGATCTTCTGTTGAATCTGACAATTAATCTTAATGTTTGTACAGTCGACTCAAATAAAACTGTGAAGGACCTTGGCGTTACCCTGATCTCTCTTTTGACGAACATATCAAGACTGTTTCAAGGACAGCTTTTTTCAATCTACGTTACATTGCAAAAATCTGAAACTTTCTGTCTAAAAATTATTCAGAAAAATGTATCCATGCTTTTGTTACTTCTAAGTTAGGTTGGGTTATAAAGCACTAAATAAACTTCAGTTAGTGCTAAATACGGCTGCTAGAATCCTGACTAGAACCAAAACAATTGATCATACTACTCCAGTGCTAGCCTCCCTACACTGGCTTCCTGTTAAGGCAAGGGCTGATTTCAATGTTTTACTGCTAACCTACAAAGCATTACATGGGCTTACTGCTACCTATCTCTCTGATTTGGTCCTGCCGTACATACCTACTCATACGCTACGGCCATAAGACGCAGGCCTCCTAATTGTCCCTAGAATTTCTAAGCAAACAGCTGGAGGCAGGGCTTTCTCCTATAGAGTTCCATTTTTATGGAATGGTCTGCCTACCCATGTGAGAGACGCAGACTCGGTCTCAACCTTTAAGTCTTTTCAGTCATATGATTGAGTGTAGTCTGGCCCAGGAGCTTGAAGGTGAACGGAAAGGCTCTGGAGCAACGAACCGCCCTTGCTGTCTCTGCATGGCTGGTTCCACTCTCTCCACTGGGATTCTCTGCCTCTAACCCTATTACAGGGGCTGAGTCACTGGCTTACTGGTCTTCTTCCATGCCGTCCCTGGGAGGGGTGTGTCACTTGAGTGGGTTGAGTCACTGATGTGATCTTCCTGTCCGGGTTGGCACTCCACCTTGGGTTGTGCCGTGGCGGAGATCTTTGTGGGATATACTCTGACTTGTCTCAGGATGGTAAGTTGGTGGTTGAAGATATCCCTCTAGTGGTGTGGGGGCTGTGCTTTGGCAAAGTGGGTGGGGTTATATCCTGCCTGTTTGGCCCTGTCTGGGGGTATCATCGGATGGGGCCACAGTGTCTCCTGACCCCTCCTGTCTCAGCCTCCATAATTTATGCTTCAGTAGTTTGTGTTGGGGGGCTAGGGTCAGTTTGTTATATCTGGAGTACTTCTCCTGTCTTATCGGTGTCCTGTGTGAATTTAAGTATGCTCTCTCTAATTCTCTCTTTCTTTCTTTCTCTCTCTCGGAGGACCTGAGCCCTAGGACCATGCCTCAGGACTACCTGGCATGAGGACTCTTTGCTGTCCCCAGTCCACCTGACCGTGCTTCTGCTCCAGTTTCAACTGTTCTGCCTGCGGCTATGGAATCCTGACCTGTTCACCGGACGTGCTACCTGTCCCAGACATGCTGTTTTCAACTCTCTAGAGACAGCAGGAGTGGTAGAGATACTCTTAATGATCGGCTATGAAAATCCAACTGACATTTACTCCTGAGGTGCTGACTTGCTGCACCCTCGACAACTACTGTGATTATCATTATTTGACCATGCTGGTCATTTATGAACATTTGAACATCTTGGCCATGTTCTGTTATAATCTCCACCCGGCACAGCCAGAAGAGGACTGGCCACCCCACATAGCCTGGTTCCTCTCTAGGTTTCTTCCTAGGTTTTGGCCTTTCTAGGGAGTTTTTCCTAGCCACCGTGCTTCTACACCTGCATTGCTTGCTGTTTGGGGTTTTAGGCTGGGTTTCTGTACAGCACTTTGAGTTAATGAAACTCTCAGACACAAGGCACATAGAGGAGATTGGAAGAGTCACGAGAATAATGGTATTTTGATTTCAAATGAATCTCTCTCATGTTTTCATGTGTGTGGAAGAAACTGTAACCAGTGGGGGAATAAATCACAGAGTTATATAGAGATTGCAACGTTGAATCTGTCCTATTATGGCGTCTGTGAGAGCACGGACAGCGCCATTGAGGCCATCTCCATATTCTTATTCTACTACTTCTGGTTGGTAAACAAACTGTAAGGGTGCATACTGCCACCTGGAGTGTGTTGTTTGAACAGGTATAAAGCCAAGGTTGGTGATTTACTGCCACGTAGAGTTATGGAATGTTTACTCATGAGTATAATTAATTGGCTAATTCCTCCTATGTGATCCTTCCTTAACCCATAGGAAGTCCCATCAAGTTGACTACTAAAAAAAAGTCTTCATTGGCGTTGTCCATGCTAAAACAGACTTCTGGGCCCAAAAGTCCTCCAAACAACTCTCAGTCCCTGTCGCTGAAAAATATCCCCACAGCATGATGCTGCCACCACCATGCTTCACCGTAGGGATGGTGCCAGGTTTCCTCCTGACGTGAAGCTTGGCATTCAGGCGAAAGGATTCAACCTTGGTTTCATCAGACCAGATAATCTCGTTTCTCATGGTCTGAGAGTCCTTTAGGTGCCTTTTACTAAGGAATGGCTTCCGTCTGGTTACTCTACCATAAAGGCCTGATTGGTGGAGTGCTGCAGAGATGGTTGTCCTTCTGGAGGGTTCTCCCATCTCCACAGAGGAACTCTGGAGCTCTGTCAGAGTGACCATCGAGTTCTTGGTTACCTCCCTGACTAAGGCCCTACTCCCCCGATTGCCCAGTTTGGCCGGGCGGCCAGCTCTAGGAAGAGTCTCGGTTGTTCCAAATTTCTTCCATTTAAGAATGATGGAGGCAACTGTGTTCTTGGGGACATTCAATGCAGCAGAAATGTTTTGGTACCCTTCCCCAGATCTGTGCCTTACCACAATCCTGTCTCAGTGCTCTATGGACAATTCCTTCGACCTCATGGCTTGGTTTTTGCTCTGACATGCACTGTCAAACTGTGGAACCGTATATAGGCAGGTGTGCATTTCCAAATCATGTTCAATCAATTTCATTTACCACAGGTGGACTCCAATCAAGTTGTAAAAACATCTCAAGGATGATCAATGGAAACAGGACTCACCTGAGCTCATATTCGAGTCTCATGGCAATGGGTCTGAATACTTATGTAAATTAGGTATTTCTGTTTTTTTTTTACATTTATATATGGGGTATTGTGTGTAGATTGATGAGGAAATTGTTTTTTATTTAATCAATTTCTGAATGTAACGTAACAAAACGTGGGAAAAGTCAAGGGGTACTTTCTGAATGCACTGTATGTGAGAGGTAAAAACTGCTTACATTTTTACATGTGGTCCATAGTTTTGGACTTCATATAACCAATATCACAACTGGAACACACACACAGACACACACACCTTGAAGTATTTGAGCAGGATGTCGGTAAAGTTGGAGCCCTTGACAAACCAGCCGTCTGGGACCACCTCAGTCTGCAGCCACTGGATCACACGATGCCTCAACTCATTACGGTCTGCTACGTAACACACCACTGGAGAGAGGAATGACAGAGAGAGAGACAGTGGGTGTGATTGAGCGAGACAGAGACGGAGAGCGAGAGAGAGAGAGAGAGAATGTGACACACAATCTATCAGGTACACTTGCCTTTCTGACACTCTCTAGGATGATCAAGAGAATCCACATAATCCCTGTTCTGCCCAGAGCACACCAGTACCTCCCCGCTCAGTATGAGGTCAAATGTACTGTCCTAACCCCGAACACCTGGCACAGATTCACTGTGTCACAATCACTCACCTGGGCTGGCAGCTGCTTGCTCTGCTTTCTTCTCTGCAGATGACAAAGGGAGAGAGAGCAACTGTAATTCATTGTGCTTTACAGTATCTAGCGTTTCTCCCTATCTAGTGTTTTTCACCATGTCATTGTCACATTGCCACAATAACCATTAATGCCCAAGGACACTGTGACATGATGGCCTCTTTGTGACACTCATACAACAACAGAGGAGTAACCGATTTATCATCAACCTGATCAATGTCCAGGCCAACAGACAGACACGAAGAGGTCATTGGGTGTACAGGTTCAAAGTTCAACACTAGGAGATAATCAGTCAGGTAAATTAAAGATGAGTATGGGACCATATGTGTCGCCTGTCAGTTCGCACATAGACTGACAGTCATGCCAACCAGAGTATTTGGCATCAGATAGAAATAGAGTTCAGTCGTGTGCTATACACCAGACCTGGGATAACTATAGTTTTAAATATGCTTGTTGGAAAGTAACAAATAGCTACGTTGGAGGTGACTACAACTATTTGAATACAGATCTGAAAAGCAACTACTTAAAAAAAAGACATATATTTGAATACAGATCTCAGAAAGCGACTACATTAAAAACATATTTGAATACAGATCTTAAGAAGTGACTATAATTCAGAAACTATTTGATTTGCTGCCTTCAACTAATGGCAGGCCTGTATCTGGAACAGCATGTTGCAGATAGAAATGTGATGAATAAAGCACACATTATGTCCTATACTATTCCAATCTATCTGACAGTCACATTTGATCTACACAATACACTTCTATCTGAACATTCTGTAAATGTCCATTCTCCTGAACAGGTCCCAGGTGTGGATAATAAAGTCAAACCAATCAACCAATGATATTGTGTACAGATAAGTATAAATACGTTGTGACAATATACTGCACAGCAAATTATCCAGTGTAATTTAAAAACAATTATTAACACTGACAGTGTTGAGTCTGTGGACCCACATAAACACTGGAATAGTGTTACATTAACACACTGCTTAGTGTAAAGCCTTATTCCATTATTTTAGAGAGTGCTTTTCTAGTAAATTGTAGAGTTACCACCCATGACTGTATTTGTTAAGGACAGAGGCTGTTGCATTCATCCATTTTTTGGTCCTATGGACTTCACCAAGTGAGATCCGAAGCAAATATTTTATCATTATTATTTTAAATTATTAACAAAATACCATACATGCAGTATTTCATAAGGCCCATGAAATACTTGGCAGCCATCAAATAAATATATTTTTGGGTTTCAAATAACTTGCATATATTCAAATAGCTTCAAATATGATTTGTTTTTCTGAGAGGTATTCAAAATAAATTCAAATAGTATTAGTTTCTCTGAGACCTGTATTTGAATTTTAAAGGAACAAAAATATAAACACAGTATGCAAGAATTTCAACGTTTTCCTTAGTTACTGTTCATATAAGGAAATCAGTCAATTAAAATAAATGAATTAGGCCCTAATCTATGGATTTCACATGATTGGGAATATCATGATGGGGCGGCAGGGTAGCCTAGTGGTTAGAGCGTTGGACTAGTAACTGGAAGGTTGCAAGTTCAAACCCCTGAGCTGACAAGGTACAAATCTGTCGTTCTGCCCCTGAACAGACCCACTGTACCTAGGCCATCATTGAAAATAAGAATTTGTTCCTAACTGACTTGCCTAGTTAAATAAATAAAGGTAAAAAATACAGATATGAATCTGTTAGTAGCAGACACCTTTAAAAAAGTTAGGGGAATGGATCAGAAAACCAGTCATATCTCCTTTGCATAGAGTTGATCAGACTGTTGATTTTGGCCTGTGGAATGTTGTCCCACTCCTCTTCAATGGCTGTGTGAAGTTGCTGGACTAGTAACTGGAAGGTTGCAAGTTCAAACCCCCGAGCTGACAAGGTCGTTCTGCCCCTGAACCGGCATCATTGAAAATAAGAATTTGTTCTTAACTGACTTGCCTAGTTAAATAAATAAATAAATAAATAAAGGTAAAAAATACAGATATGAATCTGTTAGTAGCAGACACCTTTAAAAAAGTTAGGGGAATGGATCAGAAAACCAGTCATATCTCCTTTGCATAGAGTTGATCAGACTGTTGATTTTGGCCTGTGGAATGTTGTCCCACTCCTCTTCAATGGCTGTGCGAAGTTGCTGGATATTAGCGGGAACTGGAACATACCGTTGTACACGTTGATCCAGAGCATCCCAAACATGCTCAATGGGTGACATGTCTGGTGAGCATCCAGGCCATGGAAGAACTGGGACATTTTCAGCCTCCAGGAATTGTGTACAGATCCTTGCGACATGGAGCCGTGCATTATCATGCTGAAACATGAGGTGATGGCGGCGGATGAATGGCACGACAATCGGCCTCAGGATCTCATCCCGGTATCTCTGTGCATTCAAATTGTCTGTAGCTTATGCCTTCCTATATCATAACCCCACTGCCATCATGGGGCACTTTGTTCACAACTTTGATATAAGCAAGGTGATCATTTGCCCGCTGAAGTGGGTTACAACTGCAGTCAGGTCTAGACCCTGGTGAGGACGACAAGCACGCAGATGAGCTTCCCTGAGACAGTTTCTAGCAGTTTGTGCAGAAATTATTCGGTTGTCAGCTGTCTGGGTGTATGGTATCAGACGAGGTGAAGAAGCCAGATGTGGAGGTCCTGGGCTGGCGTGGTTACATGTGGTCTGCAGTTGTGAGGCTAGTTGGACGTACTGCCAAATTCTCTAAAACGACATTGAGGCGGCTTATGGCAGAGAAATTAACATTCAATTATCTGGCAACAGCACTGGTGAACATTCCTGCAGTCAGTATGCCAATTGCACGCTCCCTAAAAACTTGAGACATCTGTGGCCTTGTATGACAAAACTTCACATTTTAGAGTGGCCTTTTATTGTCCTCAGCACAATGTGAACCTGTGTAATGATCATGCTGTTTAATCAACTTCCTCATATGCCACATCTGTCAGGTGGATGGATTATCTTGGCAAAGGTGAAATGCTCACTAACAGTGAACAGATTCGTTCACAACATTTGAGAAACAAGCTTTTTTGTGTGTATGGAAAATTCCTGGGATCTTTTATTTCAGCTCATGAAACATGGGGCCAACACTTTACATGTTGCTTTTATATTTTTGTTCAGTGTAGTCGCCAATAGTTTCCTTTACTGTATTCTCTATATTCGTCTACCTTGAGTATTTGAAAAGTTGGTATTTTCAAATAAACAACAAAAGACAACTATTTTATGCCCAGGTCTGCTATACACACACAAAGTAAACAAGAAAGTGTGTGTGTGTGTGTGTGTGTGTGTGTGTGTGTGTGTGTGTGTGTGTGTGTGTGTGTGTGTGTGTGTGTGTGTGTGTGTGTTTTCCACACCCTGGCAGTGTCCATCATGAGCCACCTGGATCTTGAGGCCGGTGAGACAGGCATCTCGGTGGAGCTCACAGTGGTTGCGGTACGTCTTACTGTTACTGCCACACACTGAACGCTTGTGGGGCTTACAGCTCTGGAAAAGGAGAGGGAGAGATGTTATAGCTACATAAATATATCATCTTGACTCTCTTAAAGCAGCAATCAGCAATAGAAACAATAACAAAGTACTTTCCCCGCCCTTGTTCCGTAAAAAGCTGAGTGTTGGGTCTGGTGTACTACTAACAATTCATAGACAGAGCTATGGATGCAAGGACTGAGCATCCATGATATAAAAATTATCGTTTTAACCATGTTTGAGGCTATATAGTGTTTGTTTACATTTACTTTGGTTACAATCATTGGAGTAAAACAAACTTATATTTTGGGTTTCGATTAGGTATGGCAATTGAAATAAGCTTATGAGGCATAAGTTGTATTCTTCAAGAATCAATAGGTACATTTCATTCCTTTATAAGTCAAAAAAAGTATAAAGCAACTGCTGATTGCCCCTTTAACGGTCACACTAACCATGTTTCTATCCACAGTTTTTATGCGAGTAAAGTTATACCATATAAAAAAAATCATGACAGCTGTGATGAAAACTGGAAGTTTAAGGAACAATTTTATCAATGCAGACAGATCATTTGTTGGTTCGACATGGTGGGATCTTTTCGTGTCTGTAAAATGTATTATGTGAGAAATGGCAATGGAAACGCCTTTATGTGTAAATATTTATATAATAACCATTTTATCAAAGTAAACTTGGAATCCCACTACGACTCAGGAAACAATGCAGTTTAAATTAGGCTACAAAATAACGAAGTTATGATGAACTTCACAGGGTGGTGAAAGTGCAAGGTGATGATCTTGATGCTCCTTTCCAATAAATGTTGAGGGTCTTAATCTGGTGACATGATGATCGATGCTTGACTGCAGTTTTGACAAATAAAACATTCTCACTCTTATCCATAATCTCATCATGTAGACTAGCCTAGCCGCACTGTCTCTGCGAGCAATTGGCTGGAGCGCAGATGCCAAAACAGAAAATCAGAAGTCTGATAGCACTATGGTGTGGTAAGAGGGTGTGCTAAATGAAATAAATATAAATGTTTTTGTAAAAATGTTGATAAATACTTTGAGGGAAAATGTACTTGATATGATTGTGATATGTTGTCTCACCTACCTATATTAAGATGAATGCAGTAATTATACGTCGCTCTGGATAAGAGCATCTGCTAAATGACTAAAATGTAAATGTAAAAATGAACAATTGCAAAGCATGCAGAGTATTATTCTAATAATCTATGCCCTGAAACAGGGCCAATAATAATATCCAGCGTGCGTTGCAGTTCATTTTGGTGTGTTCATTTTCACATATACATTTACATTTTGGTGATTTAGCAGACACTCTTATCCAGAGTGACTTGCTCAACATATCACAGTCATAGTATTTTGTAGTTTATTTCAATACATTGATCTTTATGGTATTTTGCCCATCCCTGCCTATGGGGCTAGTTAGGAACCATCAATAAATTACACATTGTATAGTGGCTTGCAAAAGTATTCATCACCCTTGGCATTTTTCCTATTATGTTGCATTATAACCTGGAATTAAAATAGATTTGGGGGGAGGGTTGTATAATTTGATTTACACAACATGCCTACCACTTTGAAGATGCAAAATATTTTTTATTGTGAAACAAACAAAACACTTGAATAAACTTGGCACATCTAGCCACTTGGATTTTTGCCCATTTTTCAAGGCAAAACTGCCCCAGCTCCTTCAAGTTGGATGGGTTCCGCTGGTGTACAGCAATCTTTAAGTGTACAGTGTACAGCAATCTGTCACAGTCATACTCTGGACCTAGTTTTGTCCCATGGAATATATTTTGTGGCTCTTAATGTTTTTCCTCATAATCCTGGACTATCGGACCACTAATTTATTACGTTTGCAATCACAACAAATAATCTACTCAGACCCCAACCAAGGAGCATCAAAAGTTGTGCTATAAATTCAAAAATCAGTTAACCACCTAACTGAGGAACTCAATTGAACTTTGTCCAATAGCCTAGATGCAGTTGCACCGCTAAAAACTAAAAACATTTATCATAAGAAACTAGCTCCCTGGTTTACAGGAAATACCCGAGCTCTGAAGCAAGCTTCCAGAAAATTGGAACGGAAATGGCGCCACACCAAACTGGAAGTCTTCCGACTAGCTTGGAAAGACAGTACCGTGGAGTATCGAAGAGCCCTTACTGCTGCTCGATCATCCTATTATTCCAACTTAATTGAGGAAAATAAGAACAATCCAAAATTTATTTTTGATACTGTCGCAAAGCTCTCTAAACCTTCAAGCTGCATACTGGACCCTATTCCAACTAAACTACTGAAAGAGCTACTTCCTGTGCTTGGCCCTCCTATGTTGAACATAATAAACTGCTCTCTATCCACCGGATGTGTACCAAACTCCCTAAAAGTGGCAGTAATAAAGCCTCTCTTGAAAAAGCCAAACCTTGACCAAGAAAATATAAAAACTATCGGCCTAAATCGAATCTTCCATTCCTCTCAAAAATGTTAGAAAAAGCTGTCGCACAGCAACTCACTGCCTTCCTGAAGACAAACAATATATACGAAATGCTTCAGTCTGGTTTTAGACCCCATCATAGCACTGAGACTGCACTTGTGAAGGTGGTAAATTACCTTTTAATGGCGTCAGACCGAGGCTCTGCATCTGTCCTCTTGCTCCTAGACCTTAGTGCTGCTTTTGATACCATCGATCACCACATTCTTTTGGAGAGATTGGAAACCTAAATTGGTCTACACAGACAAGTTCTGGCCTGGTTTAGATCTTATCTGTCGGAAAGATATCAGTTTGTCTCGATGAATGGTTTGTCCTCTGACAAATCAACTGTAAATTTCTGTGTTCCTCAAGGTTCCGTTTTAGGACCACTATTGCTTTCCATATATATTTTACCTCTTGGGGATGTCATTCGAAAATATAATGTTAACTTTCACTGCTATGCGGATGACACACAGCTGTACATTTCAATGAAACATGGTGAATCCCCAAAATTTCCCTCGCTAGAAGCCTGTGTTTCAGACAGACATAAGGAAGTGGATGGCTGCAAACTTTCTACTTTTAAACTCGGACAAAACAGAGATGCTTGTTCTAGGTCCCAAGAAACAAAGAGATCTTCTGTTGAATCTGACAATTAACCTTGATGGTTGTACAGTCAACTCAAATTAAATTGTGAAGGACCTCGGCGTTACTCTGGACCTTGATCTCTCTTCTGACGAACATATCAAGACTGTTTCAAGGATAGCTTTTTCCATCTACATAAAATTGCAAAAATCAGAAACTCTCTGTCCAAAAATGATGCAGAAAAATGAATCCATGCTTTTGTTACTTCTAGGTTAGACTACTGCAATGCTCTACTTTCCGGATACCCGGATAAAGCACTAAATAAACTTCAGTTAGTGCTAAATACGGCTGCTAGAATCCTGACTAGAACCCCAAAATTTGATCATACACCTCCCTACACTGGCTTCCTGTTAAGGCAAGGGCTGATTTCAAGGTTTTACTGCTAACCTACAAAGCATTACATGGGCTTACTGCTACCTATCTCTCTGATTTGGTCCTGCCGTACATACCTACTCATACGCTACGGTCACAAGATGCAGGCCTCCTAATTGTCCCTAGAATTTCTAAGCAAACAGCTGGAGGCAGGGCTTTCTCCTATAGAGCTCAATTTTTATGGAATGGTCTGCCTACCCATGTGCGAGACGCAGACTCGGTCTCAACCTTTAAGTCTTTACTGAAGACTCATCTCTTCAGTGGGTCATATGATTGAGTGTAGTCTGGCCCAGGAGTGTGAAGGTGAACGGAAAAATACTAGAGCAACGACCCGCCCTTGCTGTCTCTGCATGTCCGGTTCCCCTCTTTCCACTGGGATTCTCTGCCTCTAACCCTATTACAGGGGCTGAGTCACTGGCTTACTAGGGCTCTTAATACCGTCCCTAGGAGGGGTGCGTCACTTGAGTGGGTTGAGTCACTGACGTGAACTTCCTGTCTGGGTTGGCGCCCCCCCCTTGGGTTGTGCCGTGGCGGAGATCTTTGTGGGCTATACTTGGCCTTGTCTCAGGATGGTAAGTTGGTGGTTGAAGATATCCCTCTAGTTGTGTGGGGGCTGTGCTTTGGCAAAGTGGGTGGGGTTATATCCTGCCTGTTTGGCCCTGTCCGGGGGTATCATCGGATGGGGTCACAGTGTCTCCTGACCCCTCCGGTCTCAGTCTCTAATATTTATGCTGCAGTAGTTTATGTTCAGGGGGCTAGGGTCAGTCTGTTATATCTGGAGTACCTCTCCTGTCTTATCCGGTGTCCTGTGTGAATTTAAGTATGCTCTCTCTAATTCTCTCTTTCTCTCTCTTGGAGGACCTGAGCTCTAGGAAGATGCCTCAGGACTACCTGGCATGATGACTCCTTGCTGTCCCCAGTCCACCTGACCGTGCTCCTGCTCCAGTTTCAACGGTTCTGACTGCGGCTATGGAACCCTGACCTGTTAACCGGATGTGCTACCTGTCCCAGACCTGCTGTTTTCAACTCTCTAGAGACAGCAGGAGCGGTAGAGATACTCTTAATGATCGGTTATGAAAAGCCAACTGACATTTACTCAGTTGAGGTGCTGACTTGATGCACCTTCGACAACTACTGTGATTATTATTATTTGACCATGCGGGTCATTTATGAACCTTTGAACATCTTGGCCATGTTCTGTTATAATCTCCACCTGGCACAGCCAGAAGAGGACTGGCCACCCCTCATAGCCTGGTTCCTCTCTAGGTTTCTTCCTAGATTTTGGCCTTTCTAGAGAGTTTTTCCTAGCCACGTGCTTCTACACCTGCATTGCTTGCTGTTTGGGGTTTTAGGCCAGGTTTCTGTACAGCATTTTGAGATATCAGCTGATGTAAGAAGGGCTATATAAATAATTTTGATTTGATTTAAGTCATACCACAGATTGTAAATTGGATTTAGGTCCGGCCTTTGACTAGGCCATTATAAGACATTTAATTAAAACCTGTTAGGGATAGGGGGCAGCATTTTCACTTTGGATGAATTGCGCGCCCATAGTGAACTGCATCCTACTCTGTCCTAGATGCTAATATATGCATATTATTATTACTATTGGATAGAAAACACTCTGAAGTTTCTAAAACTGTTTGAATTATGTCTGAGTATAACAGAACTCATAGGGCAGGCAAACTTCCAAACAGGAAATGGAAGTTCTAGAGCTGCTCGAATTTCAAGTCATCGCCTATCCACATCCAAAGAAGATTTGGATCTGTTCGCACTTCCTACGCCTTCCACTAGATGTCAACAGTCAGTAGAACGTGGAATGAAGCCTCTAGTGTAATGTATGACGGGAGGGGAATGAGTCAGTGGACTGTCAGAATGCCAGTTCCTGGTTGCGTAAATTACTGTTGATATCGCCTGCGTTCCATGACTCTGTAGACAAAAATGAATGCTCCGGTTGGAACGTTATTGGATATATATGAAAATAACATCCTGAAGATTGATTCTCTACTTAGTTTGACCAGTTTATTCGCGGAGAAATATTGTTACGTCTTAGCGCCGTTTTAGATTATTGCATGGTATGCTTTTTTCGTAACGTTTTTTAAAAATCTGACACAGCGGTTGCATTAAGAACCAGTGTATCTTTAATTATAGGTAAAACATGTATCTTTGCTCTCTGTAATTACTCCGGATATTTTGGAGGCATTTCTGAACATGGCGTCAATGTAATCCGAGATTTGTGGATATAAATATGCATATTATCGAACAAAACATAAATGTATTGTGTAACATGATGTCATATGAGTGTCATCGGATGAAGATTATCAAAGGTTAGTGATTAATTTTATCTCAAATTCTGCTTTTGTGACTATCTTTGGCTGGGAAAAATGGCTGTGTGTTCTTTTGGATTTGGTGGTGATCTAACATAAATATATGTTGTAAAACATTTTAAAAATCGGACACGATGTGTAGATTAACAAGATGTTTATCTTTCATTTGCTGTATTGGACTTGTCAATGTGTGAAAGTTAAATATTTCCCAAAAATATTTTTGAATATCCCGCGCTATCTTTTCAGCAGAATGTTGGGGGGGGTTACGATAGTGGAATACATGCAGTATAGAGAGAGGGTTTCACAGTAGAACAAATTCACTTATTTTACATCACAGAACTTGAAAACTGAACAATATCCATGTTTTGGAGAATGTGTAAACAGTCGGTGGAGTAGCCAGCTACGACCCAGTCCGTTTTGTTTAATTTTGTGACCTCATGAAAGCAATACAGCCACATAACCATAACTCATAAGGTTTGAGTCTAATTATTGTATAAAATGAATGAGTAAAGATGAAACTATTTGTGAAATTATGTAAGGTGATGTTGAACCATTAATGTGACAGAATTGTATTCCCTTCAAAGTTTAACTTAGTCACTGGCCCGCCCCGTGAGAACAGACATGATCTGGCTCATGGGACAGCCCTTTTCTAATGTTCCGAACAAAACCCCCACCTGGAGAAATACTCTTGAGCATGTGTACCTCGACCATCGAGGGGGCGAGAGGTTTGAGTAGAGACCACAAAACCTCAGTATAAGCTAAGGTTGTAATGGTTGTTGAATTCCTAACCAAACCACGTGGAGCATTGGCTACACGGCGGGAAATGGTTAAACTCTGAGACTATCGATACCGACAGAATAAGAGCAAATCTTCGATACTAATTACTAGTCTGCAGCTAGGAATTATGTTGACCTGGAATACGAAGACCAACAACTGCCGAAACAACTATTCTATAAGAACATTTCTGAATGGGACTCTGACGTATCCATTCTAACCACGAGAGACTTCTTGGAAGCAGATGGAGAGACGAGCCAATGAACTTTCCAACAGAAATCCATTCTGCCACAACTTTGGAAGTATGCTTGGGGCCATTGTCCATTTGGAAGACCCATTTTGTAACTGCCTGACTGATGTCTTGAGATTTTGCTTCAATATATCCACATAATTTTCCAACCTCATGATTTTGTGAAGTGCACCAGTCCCTGCAGCAAAGGTGTTCTTCGGCTTGCAAGCCTCCCTCCCCCTCTTTCCTCCAAACATAATGACGGTCATTATGGCCAAACAATTTTTGTTTCATCAGACCAGAGGACATTTCTCTAAAAAGTACAATATTTTCCCCATGTGCAGTTGCAAACTGTAGTCTTGCTTTTTTATGGCGATTTTGGAGCAGTGGCTTCTTCCTTGCTGAGCGGCCTTTCAGGTTATGTCGATATAGGATTATTTTTACTGTGGATATAGATACTTTTGTACCTCCAGCATCTTCACAATATCCTTTGCTGTTGTTCTGGGCTTGATTTGCACTTTTCGCACCAAAGAACGTTCATCTCTAGGAGACAGAACGTGTCTCCTTCTGGAGTGGTATGACGGCTGCGTGGTCACATGGTGTTTATACTTGTGCACTATTGTTTGTACAGATGAACATGGTACCTTCAGGCATTTGGAAATTGCTCCCAAGGATGAACCAGATTTGTGGAGGTCTACAATTTATTTTCTGAGGTCTTGGCTGATTTCTTTTGATTTTTCCATGATGTCAAGCAAAGAGGCACTGAGTTTGAAGGTAGGCCTTGAAATACATCCACAGGTACACCTCCAATTGACTCAAATGATGTCAATTACCCTAAAAGAAGCTTCTAAAGCCATGACATGATTTTATGGAATTTGCCAAGCTGTTTAAAGGCACAGTCAACTTAGTGTATGTAAACTTCTGACTAACTGAAATTGTGATACAGTGAATTGTAAGTGAAATAATCTGTCTGTAAACAATTGTTGGAAAAATTACTTGAGTCATGCACAAAGTAGAGATCCTAACAAACTTGCCAAAACTATAGTTTGTGAACAAGACAGTGATTGAAAAACAAGTTTTAATGACTCCCAAGTGTATGTAAACTTCCGACTTCAACTATATATAAGGTTCCACAGTTGACAGTGCATGTCAGCGCAAAAACCAAGCCATGAGGTCGAAGAAATTGTCCGTGGAGCTCTGATACAGGATTGTGTCGAGGTACAGATCTGGGGAAGCGTACCAAAACATTTCTTCAGCATTGATGGTCCCCAAAAACAGTTTGGAACCACCAAGACTCAGACAGGGCTCTAGAGTTCCTCTGTGGAGACAACAAAGGAGTGGCAGGTAGTTTGCCCCCGGTGATGCGTTGTGCAGACCGCACCACCCTCTGAAGACCCCTGCGGTTGTGGGTGGTGCAGTTGCCGTACCAGGCAGTGATAGATCCTGACAGGATGCTCCCAATTGTGCATCTGTAAAAGTTTCGATAATATATTCGATAATATATCAACTGAGTGTGTAGCTTTTTCAATAACAGCGGGAGAAACAATGGCCGCTTTACTCAGTTGCGCAAAACTCACTCTGAGAGCCCCCGCCTATCCACTTACGCAATGTGATCCTTCACGCCCATTTTTAAAAATAAAAGCCTGAAACTATGTCTAAAGACTGTCGACACCTTAGGGAAGCCATAGAAAAAGAAATCCGGTTGATATCCCTTTAAATGGAGGATAGGCATGCTGAGGAACAGAGAGGTTTCAAAATAAGAGGCACTTCCTGATTGGATTTTCCTCAGGCTTTCACCTGCAATATCAGTTCTGCTATACTCACAGACAATATTGTTACAGCTTTGGAAACTTTAGAGTGTTTCCTATCCTAATCCGACAATTATATGCATATTCTAGTTTCTGGGACTGAGAAATAGGCCGTTTCAAATGGGTACGTTTTTTTAGCCAAAAACCAAAATACTGCCCCCTACACACAAAAGGGTAACACTTTTTTGGTTACTACATGATTCCATATGTGTTATTTCATAGTTTTGATGTCTTCACTATTATTATGCAATGTAGAAAATAGTAAAATAAAGAAAAACCCTTAACTGAGTAGGTGTGTCCAAACTTTTGACTGCTACTGTTTATATTTAAAATAATATATGGGGGATTGGAAAATATGCAGACAATTACACTGATAGAAGCCACAATCTATCTGCAATATTAAAGCTGATCTAACCCTTTAAAAACATTTTTTAGCTGAGTGCCACTGTTGATGTGAGTCACATGAAAAAGGTCCTGACTTTTCAAACATTTTCTTGGTTTCCGACCTTGTCGGGACATTCTGGTGACTTGTGGTCCTGATAATGAACACACACACACTCACACACACACACGCCTCACCTCTATACACAAGCAGCTGGGCTCTCCCTTCTCAGTGACGACACACTCTCTTCCTGCTCCACAAAACACATTGGCACACACTTTACTCTTACTCTGCACCTCCTGAGGAAAGAGAAAACACACATTGTTAGTGCTGAAAACAAACACACAGCTTTGGCACATGAGCACACTGTCAGCACAAACACACACAGATGGGTAGTACTTCTGTTACATGTATTTTAAATAGGTATTATAATTACTTCTGAGTATTCTGTATGTTGTATTGCACTGGGCTGAACTTACATTCCAATGTATTTTGTAAGAAGATACATTGGAAAGCTGTAATTTGTATCCTATTTCTTTATAGCTAACTAAATATAAATATATTTGTAAAAATGTATAATTTCAAAGAATGCCGTGTATTACTCGAATGATCTCCACCCCAAAACAAGGCCAATGACAATACCCAGTGTGCTTTGTAGTTGTTAATTTTCACATATACATTTTGGTAATTTAGCAGATGCTCTTATCCAGAGTGAAAACTCATTCAACTAAGGTATATAAATAACAACATATCACAGTCATAGAAAGTAAGAAGTTTCTGAAACCGTTAATGAGAATGTTGTTGCTGTTCTACAAAATACATGTATAGTAATTAAGTACAATACTTTGCAAAAGTATATTATATTTAATTTTGATACATTGGTCTTTAGGGGCATTTGCAGTTGTATTTTGTTGTATATGCACGCACACACCCCCACAAACACACACACAGGAAAAAATACAGCATTTACATGTCTCAGACACAAGGCGTCACTGTTGCCCCATTCTCAGAAGAGCCAGTGTTCTTCAGAATAGAATGAGTGGTTTCACATGTAGGGTGAGTTTCAGTGGGCTCCTATCACACTCCCTATCAGGATACTATCAGTTTCGCTGACGCAATCACATGAAAGATACAGCATAACTCAGAACCCTTCAGGAACCACAACCAAACATTCAGCAAACACACACACACACACACACACGCACACAAACACGCACAAAAACACGCACACACACACACTGTAACAAATTGCTTGTGAATTTACAGCAAAAAATGTACAGCTATCTACTGTAATTATATATTAACGTACAGTACTGTAAAGAGCAACACATTATGGGGGCTCAACGGCATTCCACTACACTGCTGTATATTCACAGCAACATACTGTGAATTATGGTGCATTATGGTAAAATGTTGTTGGAAGGGAAAGAATCGCTGGCTCCTTAACATATTTAGAGCCATGCCTTGTAAGGGGCTATATTTGTTGCACCTGTTAGTGAGAATACTGTACTAATTGAACTGATATGTGGTATTACTGGCCTAATAGGGGCAAACAAATGTACAAACATGCATGCTGATAACTGCCTTACTAGAGGGGCACAATTATTGTTACAAACTCCCAGAAGACACGATGGCTATCTCATTGCCATGACAACACGTAATTGTCCTTAAATGGGGCCAAAGCAGTTCCCTTCCAACAGAGCACAGACAGGTTCTCTCTATCTCTACCTGAGTGAAGGTCTCTCACATTAATTCCTGTTTGTGGCAGCTGTTAGTTACCATGTCAACTACGTCATGCTCACCTCAAGAAACGACATAGTGTAAACAGGAAGTGGCCTGTAGTAAAAGCCTTAGCCAACACAATGTAGCGATAGGGACAATTCTTATATTAGTAATAAGTCAGTTAAGAACAAATTCTTATTTACAATGACAGCCTACAATGACAGCCTACAAACCTGGACCAATTGTTTGCCACCCTATGGGACTCCCAATCACAGCTGGTTGTGATACAGCCTGGATTTGAACCAGGGTGTCTGTAGTGATGCCTCTAGCACTGAGATGCAGTGCCTAAGACCACTGCGCAACTCGGGAACTTGAGTGTAGTGTACTGATTCATGATGGCATCGCTGTGGGGACCGAAATTCTCCAAAAGTCCCCACAAAGATAGTTAAACATGGAAAATGTCTCCCTTGTGGGGACATTTCCCACATCCCCATGAGGACAAAGGCAATTTTAAGCTGATGCGTTAGGCTTAAGTTTACAATTAGGGTTAGAAATAACATAAGGGTAAGGGGTTAGTGGTTAGGTTTGGGTTACGGTTAGGGTTTGGGGTTAGGGACCACAAGGATAGAAGAGCTGTGTGTGTGTGTGAATAGTAGGAAAATACTAACTGTATATGTATTCTGTGGAGAAGATATGACCTCATACAGAACACACACTAACAGTCTTTGGTTTTGTTCATTCTCTTTATACTTGTAAATGTTTCTATTGCTCTTTCTTTCCGTTGTTTCTCTATTTCTGTGCCTTTGTCTCTCCTGAAACAAGGGCAGTATACTTGCCAAGTCCAGTTCATTATGAGCAACAGGCCAGCCAATCACCAGCTGCCAAGCACAGCTCTGGGAGTAGCCTTACAGCCCTCCCTACTACCCCCTCCCTCCCCATTTTCACTGTGTGTGTGTGAGTGTGTGTGTGTTTAAAACAGGGTGTATCCACATCTGGAGTCTGAGCTGTGTTTTCCTTTGGGCCCGTTCCCATGGTCTATGTAATTCTTACCCCACCCCCTACTCGGGTCCCCTGTTCTTCGCTCTCCTCCCTCCCCTGTGTGCTGTGTTAGCGCGTGCGTGTGGGTGAGTCATGGAATGTGGGAGAAATCCCTGAAGGCTCCTGTGACCTGCCATCTCTCCAATCAGCCTTTAGGAAGCTAATGACAGGCTAACATGGAGGTCATATGGGGGCAATACAGCTTGTTGTAGTGTACCAACTACTGACCCTTACCTGAGAGAGAGAGGAGGGGGCTAAACAGCCTATTGTAATGTACTAACTACTGACCCTTACCTGAGAGATAGAGGAGGGGACTAAACAGCCTATTGTAATGTACTAACTACTGACCCTTACCCGAGAGAGAGACGAGGGGGCTAAACAGCCTATTGTAATGTACTAACTACTGACCCTTACCTGAGAGAGAGAGAAGGGGGCAATACAGCTTGTTGTAGTGTACCAACTACTGACCCTTACCTGAGAGAGAGACGAGGGGGCTAAACAGCCTATTGTAATGTACTAACTACTGACCCTTACCTGAGAGAGAGAGGAGGGGGCTAAACAGCCTATTGTAATGTACTAACTACTGACCCTTACCTGAGAGAGAGAGGAGGGGGCTAAACAGCCTATTGTAATGTACTAACTACTGACCTTTACCTGAGAGACGACCAGTCTGTTCATTTGGTGGAAGGCATATACACACACACAACCCTGTTTGGTGTAAAAGTTAAACACACTCACACATCCCCCTTCCACACAAACCACAGCTGAGGTCATACTATAATACTTCTTCAAATGCCTCCATGAGGGTTGGTGGAGTAGTGGTCCATTCAGACAGTTAGCTACAGATGGCCAGAGACCAGAGAGAGGAGTCTGTTGAAACCTGCAGTCTCTTTCTCTGATAACCCTAGCCGAGTAATGGATGTGCTGATGTTGCTTGGTTTAGTCTAGCTCCAGCTACACCTCTCCAAATATCGCCTGCAGGACCACCTTTCATTTTAGCTAAGAGAGAGCAGTTTTTGTTCCACCAGCTCTGAATGGGGAGTTTCTATGGTGACAGGGGATGTGAGGCTCAGAGAGACGCATGTCTTACTGTCCTATTGACAGGGAGAAGGTCAAGCATCACCTAGGATTACAGTCATACCAGAAAGATATACATTCATATACACAACTAGCATACACATGCATGCATGCACACACACACACTGAGGCTCTTAAAATATTGAGTTAAGTAATGGCCTTTGTTTATTTGAACTGATAACGAAAAAAACAATCTGTCCAATCTGAGCCAATAGCAGCCAAGAGCTGTCTGGGTGATTAATGATTGGCCAATAATAAACCCCAACTGAGCCAATCGGAAATCAGAGCTGTCTGAGTGTGATTAATGATTTGCTTATGAATGTATATTGATCAGCCTTTAAACATTTTGAGGCACTACAATCTCACTAGTCCCTTCCTTCATATCTCTCTCTAGCTCCAGGTGAGGGAAGTGTATTCAGACATCACAGCTCTTCTCTACCATTCTCCGTCACTCTATAAGCCATGTAATACATTTTTATTAGAAATGAAAAGCTGAAATGTCTGGAGTCAGTAAGTATTCAACCCATTTGTTATGGCAAGCCTAAAACAAATCAGGACTAAATATTTGCTTAACAAGTCAAATAATAACTCACACCTATTTATCCTGATTTTTGAATGACTACCTCATCTTTGTACCCAACATGTACATTTATTTACACATAAATATTGACACGGTCCCTCAGTCGAGCAGTGGATTTTTAAATATATCTTTCTGCCCAATTTCGTGATATCCAATTACGATCTTTTCTCATTGCTGCAACTCCCCAACGGGCTCAGGAGAGGCGAAGGTTGGGTCAAGAATTCCTCGAAACACCAAACCGCTCTTTTGAACACCCGCCCGCTTAACCCGGAAGCCAGCCGCACCAATGTGTCGGATGAAACACTGTTCAACTGACGACCGTATCAGCCTGCAGGCATCCGGCCCGCCACAAGGAGTCGCTAGAGCGCGATGAGCCAAGTAAAGCCCCCACAGCCAAACCCTCCCCTAACCCGGACGGTGCTGGGCCAATTGTGTGCCGCCTTATGGGACTCTCGGTCATGATCGATTGTGACACTGCCCGGGATCGGACAAAGTTTCAACCACGAAGACCATGGAGGTTTTCCAATGCCTCACAAAGAAGGGCACCCATTGGTGGATGGGTAAAAATAAAACAAAATCAGCCATTGAATATTCCTTTGAACATGGTGAAGTTATTAATTACACCTTGCATGGTGTACCAATACACCCAGTCACTACAAAGATACAGGCATCCTTACTAACTAAGTTGCCGGAGAGGAAGAAAACCTCTCAGGGATTTCACCATGAGGCCAATGGTGACTTAAAAATATAATGCCTGTGATAGGCAAAAACTGAGGATGGATCAACAACATTGTAGTTACTTCACAATACTAATCTAATTGACAGTGAAAAAAATGACGACTGTACAGAATAAGAATATTCCAAACATGCATCCTGTTTGCAATTAACACCAAAGTAAAACTATAAAAAATGTGGCAAAGAAATGTACTTTATGTCTTGAATACAGAATACAAAGTGTTATGTTTAGGACAAATCCAGCACAACACATCACTGAGTGCCACTCTTCATAGGAAGAAAAAGACTGATGGGAGAAGGAGAGGACAGAGAGGGAGAAATGATAGGAATTGAGCTGTAGAAAAAGAGTCAGAAACTGGAAGAAAAAGTGGGGATGGGTGAGAGGTCTGAACTTTACTTTATGTCCTGAACACAAAGAGTTACGTTTGGGGCAAATCCAATATGTCACAGAGTACCACTCAAGCATGGTGGTGGCTGCATCATGTTATGGGTATTTTTTAAATTTAACTAGGCAAGTCAGTTAAGAATATATTCTTATGTTCAATAGTCCCAGTCTAGGAACAGTGGGTTAACTGTCTTGTTCAGTGGCAGAATGACAGATTTTTACCTTGTCAACACAGGGATTCGATCTTGCAACCTTTCAGTTACTAGTCCAACACTCTAACCACTAGGCTACCTGCCACCCCATGCTTGTCATTGGCAAAGACTAGGGAGTTTTTTTAGAATAAAAATAAACAGAATAGAGCTAAGCACAGGTAAAATCCTAGAGGAAAACCTGGTACAGTCGGCTTTTCAATAGACACCGGGAGACAAATTCACCTTTCAGCAGGGCAATAACCTAAAACACAAGGCTAAATAAACACTGGAGTTACTTACCAAGACAACATTGAATGTTCCTGAGTGGCCTAGTTACAGTTTTGACTTATACTGAAACTCTATGGCAAGACTTGAAAATGGCTGTCTAGCAATGATCAACAACCAACTTGACAGATCTTGAAGAATTTTTTAAATAATATTATGCAAATATTGTACAATCCAGGTGTGGAAAGCTCTTAGAGACTTATCCAGAAAGACTCACAGCTGTATTCACTGCCAAAGCCCATTCTAACATGTAAGGACTCAGGGGCGTGAAAACGTATGTAAATTAATTTAGCTGTATTTCATTTTCAATACATTTGCAGAAATGTCTAAAAACATGTTTTCACTTTGTCACTATGGGTTATTGTGTGTAGATGTGTGAGAAAAAAAATATTGAATACATTTTGAATTCAGGTTGTCATGTAATAAAATGTGGAATACGTTGAGGGGTATGAATACTTTCTGAAGGCCCCGTATGCCCATATAAAACATAAAAAGTAATATACATACAGTACCAGTCAAAGTTTGGAAACACCTACTCATTCCAGAGTTTTTCTTTAGGTTTACTATTTTCTACATTGTAGAATAATAGTGAAGACATCAAAACTATGAAATAACACATATGGAATCATGTAGTAACCCAAAAAATGTTAAACAAATCTAAATATATTTTATATTTGAGATTCTTCAAAGGAGCCACCCTTTGTGGGGCATCAGTCTTCATAATAATGTTAATTGATGAAACGTGCAACCCATGAATAGTGTTGATGTGTGAAGAGGTCATCTCTGTAGTAATGTTAATGCATGTATGAATTAATATTGAACATTAACATTTACTCTTCTCATTCCAGTTGTGGATTTTCTTCTTTTTTTGCAGAGTTCACAACCTACTACACTTGTGAGAAACAAGTTTTGGTTTATTTAATAAATAAATGTTCATTGTCTTATATTTGGAGTGCTCAGTGTGAGCAATGAGACTCTGTCTGGTTGCTCTGATAATGTTGAGGGAGCACGCTCCTGAGCATGTGTCTGATTTCTCTGTCCTGATAAAGTTGAGGGAGCGCGCTCCTGAGCACGCATAGAAGACCTGGCAAACTGCTCGGAATATTATTTTTTTTAACATCCATAGCGAATTAGAATATATTATAATTAGAGTTCCTCACAGTAAGCTATTTAAAAATAATATGAAAAAAACAACCATTCAGTTTTCAAACAATTAAGTATGCATTCAAAATGCATTTGGCTTCAAGCTCACATTGTAAAGTGGTGGGTGAAGCGCTGATAGTCTGTTGCATGCACTTGAATGGTGAATGAGCCAGGCTTCAATTACCAGTTGAGAAATAACAATAGTAAGACTAGCTTTTTTTAACCGTGCACGAAAACAGTTTTCTAACACAATTGCATTCAGAAATGTTGCCAACGAATGGGCTTACAAAAGCACATGTTTTATTCCAGCAGCAACAAGCTGAGGAGCTGCAGGAGAAATCCAGCTCAAAATAGGCTCTGTATGCTGTGCACATGTGATAGTTGTGTTGGATAAATGATACATGATGACTAACAAAAATACACACAGGCCAGTTTTATTCCAATATATTATGCAAATTGACCTATAGATCGATAAGCATAATGGTCAAATGTATTTACATCGACTGGTATTTACATCAATGAATAAAAAGCATCATTTTGCATTGGGATTTTCTTTTTTTTTTTTGTTTGGCCGGCAACAGTTTTATTTATCGGCTTAAAAATGTTTTTCTCTAAAAGCCAGCAATTGCCGGCTAACGGAAACCCTGGCGGCCTGCGAGCCTGCAAACACAGATCATTAGAGCAGGAAGTATGATATAACATAGCACCATAAAAGCACCGCATATGGAATGGGAGGTGACATAGTTAGAAGAAACCAGTGTACACCCACACTTCACAGTGGGGGTTTAATTTCACAAAATGGGATTACTTCTGCGACTGGTTTACTTTCTCGTTGGACGTGTGCGTCCACGTGTGCACATTTGTGTGTAATGATCCACTGAGTCAGCAGTTGGATTGATGCTTCCTGTTGTGGGGTCACTTTCCCACCTCAATTAGTCCCTTCCCAGGATGCACCACTGCATGCATTAGCATACAGAACATTGATAGCCAGTTTAAAGCAAGGATAAAACCCATCCCCCGACTCCTTCTCTGCTCTCTCTCTTTTCCCCTGCAACAGAATCTGTAACTACCTTTAAAACAACAGTATTGCTAACCGCAACAACAGTAAAAGGCCAGTGAGATTAGTGTTAATCAATGCTATGCTTAAGCAATAAGGCATGACGGGGTGTGGTATATATGGCCAATATACCACGGCTAAAGGCTGTTCTTACGAACAATGCAATGCGGAGTGCCTGGATACAGCAGATAGTCGTGGTACTGTACATTGGCCATATACCACAAACCCCCAAGGTGCCTTATTGCTATTATGAACTGGTTACCATCGTAATTAGAGCATTAAAAATAAATGTTTTGTCATACCCATGGTATACGGTCTGATATACCACGGCTGTCAACCAATCAGCATTTAGTGCTCGAACCACCCAGTTTATAATTTGAATTAACAAACCAATGCCTATACACATACACCCCATTACAGAAATGTGTAAGGGGAGTTTAAACATAATGGCTCACAGACTCTCTGCAGCTCACCATGGATGACATCATGCCTATACACCCCTCCCAATGAAACATTCATAGCTCTCAGACACATGTTTCTTATTAAACTCCAACAGGGGGGAGGGGGGTGGAAAGGAGAACGAGGGACAAAAGAGCATGAAGGAAAGGTACTGTACATACTGTAGGGAACAAGAGAGGGTAAGAATATGAATAAAAGGGAGCGTGGCAAAATAATCTGAAGAGAGAGGGAGAAAGAGGAAGGGAGGGAGGAAAAGAGTCAGACCAAGAGGGGAAGAGAGAACAAGTAGAGATTGGTTGGGTGCTCAACTGTGCCTCTGTCAATGTCTATTGGGGTTTCTCCGGAGCCAAAATCTCATAAATATCTGGGTAAGAGGGACGTTCCCCCAAACTCCCTCCTCCGTCCCCGTTTCCTATATCCCTCCCCTCCCTGCTTCTCTACACAACTCCCAGCCTCCCCAGGGTTGTCCTAGCCTATGCACACAACTCTGACCCAGTCCAAACCAGGCCAGAGAGAAGAGAGGAGAGGAGAGGAGCTCTCTGCTCAGCTAAGGGACACATTGGAGGATAGCCCAGAGGAAGAAATACTTTACAGCAGTTTTAATTAGAGCGTTTTATAATCATTTGGAGGAATATTTTTTTTTTCAATGACAGCTCCTTAATTTCTAAATGTACTTTTAATTATCCTGAAACAGACCTGTATCCTACAAAGACTGCATATGGATCTTCACACTTTTGAGCCTAAGTTCCAACTAATCAGGCTTTCATCATACCTTTACTCCACTGCGTTCAATTTAAAGGAGTTATGGAGGGAACCCCTGCTGAGCGACCAGTAGTGAACTGAAATGACTTGCAGTGCATTAGACACCACACTACAGCATGACAGGGATTTCTCATCCTCTTCTGAGATGAAACGCCTGGTTCCTATTCCATGCATTTATATTGGAGTGAGAGAGGAGTGACCAGTATGTAGCTGTGATGAGGAAACAGGGTAATATAGGAAACAGTTACAGAGAGAAATGACATCCATACACACAGGCTCTCTGGTAGTCTTTGTTCCATACACATTGGCCGTGTCTGAATACTTGTACTTGCGTTCTAAATAGCAGGCATTTTGGGTATCTGAAATAAAAGATTTGAAATGAAATGCATATATTTTCAGTATGTGTCACATCTACTCCCGCTCCTCCCCTCTGGTAGTCGATCTCCATCGGTACTGGCATCCATCATTACGCGCACCTGCACGTCATCATGAGGCACACCTGGACTCCATTACCTCACTTATTAACTTCCCTATATCTGGCACACCCTTAGGTTCTCTCCCCATTCAGTATTGTGTCTGTGTCTAGGTTAAGACGCCACTCCGATGTTGTTTTGGTCCATGTTTGTTGGTTTATTAAACGTGCCACCTGCTTCTCGACTCTTAGCGTCTTCTTTACAATACGCTTTAAATACCAGGATGTCATACTCATTTAGGCTTTTCAGCTAGTAGAATTCACTGGACATTTTTGAGGAAGGGAATTGTCTTTCCAGACCCACATGTTTTACAACAGCTGATTATCTGATTATCTTTTTAAAAAACAGAATGCCAGGAATCAACGCAATTGCACAATTGACTACACATCTCAGTATGTATGAGACAGTATGTTGAAATTTTGTTGCTTACTGCATTCGTTTTTACTAAACAATACATTCTAAATAGTATGCAGTACGATTAGTACATAGTATGTCATTTTAGGAAGTAGTAGGCGAGACAGACTTCGGACATGGCCACAGACCAGTGTTTGTGTCTGGTTCTCTGGCCAAATGGAGCGAGAGAAAATACCATTGTGTATTGATCTGTATTTGTTTCTTGGAGATGTTGTTTTCTTATGCACGTATCTGGAATGGAATCATGTGTGATGTCATTATAAAGCTGCACATTCCATATCCCTTAAGTCCATGAGATTCAAGATCGTGTCAAAAAGGAACAGAAAACAAAGACAAATGGAGAGAGAGGGTGAGAAGGGGGAAAGAGGGAAAGAAATAGGTTGAGAGAGATAAACAGAGCAAGGGTGAAAGAGAGAAACGGTGAGAGAGGTAGGGTGAGAGAGCGAGAGAGAGAAAGATGGGGGGTTAGAGAGAAAGAGGGAGGGAGAGAGAATGCGAGAGAGATGAAAGCAGGGAGAGAGAGCTGTAGGAAGGAATAGAGAAAAAGAAATAGCAAACGAAATACTGAGAAGAAAGAGTGAAAGAAAAAAAATAATGAAAGCTGTTAGTCAGGAAGTTGTCATGGCCTGAGCTTATAGGCACATCTGCTTGCTGTTACAATGTCACCAAGAAAATAAAGTCCCTAAAACAGAGTGCCACCAATTGGCCCATCGTCGTCCGGGTTTGGCCGGCAGGGATGTCCTTGTCCCATCTCGCACCAGCGACTCCTGTGGCAGACCAGGCGCAGTGCATGCTGACACAGTTGCCAGCTGTATGTTGTTTCCTCCGACACATTGGTGCGGCTGGCTTCCGGGTTAAGTGGGCATTGTGTCAAGAAGCAGTGTGGCTTGGTTGGGTTGTGTTTCGGAGGACGCAAAGCTCTCGACCTTCACCTCTCCCGAGTCCGTACGGGAGTTGCAGCGATGAGACAAGACTGTAATTACCAATTGGATGCCATGAAATTGAGCAGAAAAACAAAATCAGAGTGCCACCACTGCCCAACCTAACCCAGTGGGCATATGGCACAGTCAGGACAATGACACCTCTGTCCTGTTGCCTCCATTTCCATTGCTAAATCCAAGGAGGAGGCTTCTCTTTCTTTCTCTGTCCATCTCTCTTGTGCTGATTTTGTGTCGAACTTTTATTATCCATACCCTCACCTTTCCTTCTTTCCTGTCTCCCTCTTTATGTGAAAATCTCTTATTTTTGTTGGAAATTATCCTTTCTCTCCTTACCAGCTCCCCACCTTGCCCCTCTCTCCCTTATCCTCCCTTCTCAATCCCTCTCTCTCTCCCCCTCTCTCCACCCCACTTCTCTCACTGCCTGTTCTTGGCAGCCCTCCAGTCTGTCTGGGTGGGAGGGCTCAGACCCAGGCCCAGACCAGAGGAATTGGTAGTTTCCCTGCCCCAGACACTACTCCCTCCATGGGGCCACAGTCAGGGCTAATGGCTGAAAGTGTGTTTGGCAAAGGAAGTGGGCCTGTTTGCAGACCTCTACAGTATAGGTTGGAATATGTAGAATGGACAGCCATTTTGGGGACTGGAATGTTCAGATGCATGTTGGAGACCACGGTTATCATCAAAGTTCAATACACTGTGTCAATTCAAGTGTTTCGCCGAGTCGGATAGGTCCATGTTCATTTTCTACATTGAAGTATTGTGTCATAAACCATTTCATTTTGAAGCTGCACTGAAATTAGGCTGTGTGTGTCTCCCAGGGCTCTGCTTGGTATTAATTGCCCGCCAATTTGGGCCCGATGTTTGGGCATGCTGCCAAGTGCTATCTTTGTGCCTGGTCCTATCCCACGACACACACACACGAGATGGAGCTAGCTACAGAAAAGAGAGGCTAGAGAGAGAGAGAGAGGATGGTGTTATAAAGCAACCATAGGAGGCAGTGAGGCATGACGTCTTTGTACCGCGTGTGCGTGTGTTTCTGTGTCTCTGATGAGGATAAGAGAGCAGTACAGCTGGTTAATGAGGATTCCTTTCATGACTAGACAAGAGTGAGGAGATCACACAACATGGCCATAAAACACTGGCACACACTCTGTCTCTCTCAATTCAATTCAAAGGGCTTTATTGGCATGGGAAACATACGTTTACATTGCCAAAGCAAGTGAAATAGATATCAAATGAAAGAGAAATAAACAATAAAAAAATGAACTGTAAACATTACACTAACAAAAGTTTCAAAGGAATAGAGACATTTCAAATGTCATATTATGTCTATGTACAGTGTTGTAACGATGTGCTAACGTGACCCGATTCAGGAAACTAGGCATATGTTCCAAGTCATGACTTCACAGGAGAGCTATTTGAACATAAAACATTTATTTTTATCAAAATGTGTTTCTTGGCAGAAATGCCTTCTCGAACATGTGAAGTTCATGTGCCTTAATATCAAACTTGTATTCCATCTGTAAATACAAATACAATTGTTAAATTACGAGCCTAGTTTGTTTAGTTTCAGATGTTACACATTTCTAATTTTGACAGAACGTTGCTTAATTTCAAGTGTACTGTTAGCTAGCTAACGTTAGCTGGCTGGGTCACTAGGTAACGTTGTGTATGATCTTATTCTTCGTATCTCAGACACATTTGCTTGACTAGTTATAGCCATAGAACCTACCTGCAGATTCAGGTAGGGTAGTAACATCAAAGGGTAGTAACGTCAAGAGTTGTGATCATGGTCCATTGTTTAGCTAGCTAGCTACATGTCTTAACAAAAGACATGAACGCTCAACACCAGTTTAATATTTATTTGTACTTATTTATTTCACCTTTATTAATTATTATTATTTTGTATTTTTTTAACCCCTTTTTCTTCCCAATTTCGTGGTATCCAATTGTTGTAGTAGCTACTATCTTGTCTCATCGCTACAACTCCCGTACGGGCTCGGGAGAGACGAAGTCATGCGTCCTCCGATACACAACCCAACTAAGCCGCACTGCTTCTTAACACAGCACGCATCCAACCCGGAAGCCAGCCGCACCAATGCGCCGGAGGAAACACCGTGCACCTGGCCACCTTGGTTAGCGCACACTGCCACAGGAGTCGCTGGTGCGTGATGAGACAAGGACACCCCTACCGACCAAGCCCTCCCTAACCCGGGCGACACTAGGCCAATTGTGCGTCGCCCCACGGACCTCCCGGTCGCGGCCGGTTACAACAGAGCCTGGGCGCGAACCCAGGGACTCTGATGGCACAGCTGGCGCTGCAGTACAGCGCCCTTAACCACTGCGCCACCCGGGAGGCCTATTTCACCTTTATTTAACTATGCACCTATGTACAGGTGCAGTAATCTGTCAGCTGCACTGACAGCTGGTGCTTAAAGCTAGTGAGGGAGATAAGTGTTTCCAGTTTCAGAGATTTTTGTAGTTCGTTCCAGTCATTGGCAGCAGAGAACTGGAAGGAGAGGCGGCAAAAGGAAGAATTGGTTTTGGGGGTGACCAGAGAGATATACCTGCTGGAGCGTGTGCTACAGGTGGGTGCTGCTATGGGGACCAGCGAGCTGAGATAAGGGGGGACTTTACCAAGCAGGGTCTTGTAGATGAGCTGGAGCCAGTGGGTTTGGCGACGAGTATGAAGCGAGGGCCAGCCAACGAGAACGTACAGGTCACAGTGGTGGGTAGTATATGGGGCTTTGGTGACAAAACGGATGGCACTGTGATAGACTGTATCCAATTTATTGAGTAGGGTATTGGAGGTTATTTTGTAAATGACATCGCCGAAGTCGAGGATTGGTAGGATGGTCAGTTTTACAAGGGTATGATTGGCAGCATGAGTGAAGGATGCTTTGTTGCGACATAGGAAGCCAATTCTAGATTTAACTTTGGATTGGAGATGTTTGATGTGAGTCTGGAAGGAGAGTTTACAGTCTAACCAGACACCTAGGTATTTGTAGTTGTCCACATATTCTAAGTCAGAGCCATCCAGAGTAGTGATGTTGGACAGGCGGGCAGGTGCAGGCATTGATCAATTGAAGGGCTTGCATTTAGTTTTACTTGTATTCAAAAGCAATTGGAGGCCACGGAAGGAGAGTTGTATGGCATTGAAGCTCGCCTGGAGGGTTTTTAACACAGTGTCCAAAGAAGGGCCAGATGTATACAGAATAGTGTCGTCTGCGTAGAGGTGGATCAGAGACTCACCAGCAGCAAGAGCAACGTCATTAATGTATACCGAGAAGAGAGTCGGTCCAAGAATTGAACCCTGTGGCACACCCATAGAGACTGCCAGAGGCCCGGACAACAGACCCTCCGATTTGACACACTGAACTCTATCAGAGAAGTAGTTGGTGAACCAGGCGAGGAAATCATTTGAGAAACCAAGGCTGTCGAGTCTGCCGATGAAGATGTGGTGATTGACAGAGTCGAAAGTATTGGCCAGGTCAATGAATACGGCTGCACAGTACTGTTTCTTATCGATGGAGGTTAAGATATCGTTTAGGACCTTGAGCGTGGCTGAGGTGCACCCATGACCAGCTCTGAAAGCAGATTGCATAGCGGAGAAGGTATGGTGGGATTCGAAATGGTCGGTAATCTGTTTGTTGACTTGGCTTTTGAGGAACTTAGAAAGGCAGGGTAGGATAGATATAGGTCTGTAGCAGTTTGGCTCAAGAGTGTCCCCAACCTTGAAGAGGTGGATGACCGCAGCTGCTTTCCAATCTTTGAAAATCTCAGATGACACGAAAGAGAGAACCAAGGGCTATATCTGTTCCTGGTTCTAAATTTCTTGAATGGGGCATGCTTATTTAACAAAAGGCTAAACTGTGTTTCACTATATTTAACTTGTGATTTCATGAATATCAATATTTTCTAGTAATATTTTTTGACCGTTGCGCTATGCTAATTAGTGTAGTTGATGACAATTCTCCCGGATCCGGGATGGGTAGTTCTAAGAGGTTTTAAGCATGTTCCAGTTTAGGTCGCCTAGCAGCATGAGCTCTGAAGATAGATGGGGGGCAATCAGTTCACATATGGTGTCCAGAGCACAGCTGGGGGCAGAGGGTGGTCTATAGCAGGCGGCAACGGTGAGAGACGTGTTTTTAGAGAGGTGGATTTTTAAAAGCAGAAGTTCAAATTGTTTGGGTACAGACCTGGATAGTAGGACAGAACTCTGCAGGCTATCTTTGCAGTAGATTGCAACACCACCCCCTTTGGCCGTTCTATCTTGTCTGAAAATGTTGTAGTTAGGGATGAACATTTCAGAGCCAGGATTCAGACACGGCTAGAACATCTGGGTTGGCAGAGTGTGCTAAAGCAGTGAATAAAACACACGTAGGGAGGAGGCTTCTAATGTTAACATGCATGCAACCAAGGCTATTACGGTTACAGAAGTCATCAAAAGAGAGCGCCTGGGGAATCGGAGTGGAACTAGGCACTGCAGGGCACTGTTACAGTCACCAATGCTCTGGATAACATGAAAACTGCTTAACCAGCTCTGCTAGGGTGACTAAAATGGTCAGAGTGGGGTGTTCACTCATTATGTGTCTGGATGTAGCTAGCCAATGTTAGCCAGTTAGCTTGGTTCATTGACTGTGGTTGTGAGGTCAGAGCTTTCGGGAAACAACCTTACTTATTGGCCAGAGCGTCCAACGTGGGCTCTGAACGTGAAAAGCTCTGAATTTACAAACGGACAATCTGACAGCACAGTTGCAGGTAACTATGCTCTGGATAACATACCGTAACAGCCTACATTTGTTAATAATAGCCACAGTGGTCTATATCCCCCCTCAAGCCAATACCACAACGGCCCTCAAAGATCTTCACTGGACTTTTTGCAAATTGGAAATCACATATCCTGAGGCTGCATTTACTGTACCTGGGGATTTAAACAAAGCAAATTGGCTCCTGAAATTCTATCAACAAAAATTGTAGACCTCCACAAGTCTGGTTCATCCTTGGGTGCAATTTCAAAATGCCTGAAGGTACCACGATCATCTTTACAAACAGTAGTATGCAAGTATAAACACCATGAGACCACGCAGCTGTCATACCGCTCAGGAAGAAGATGCGTTCTGTCTCCTAGAGATGAATGTACTTTGGTAGGAGAAGTGCAAATCAATCCCAGAACAACAGCAAAAGACCGTGTGAAGATGCTGGAGGAAACAGGTACAAAATTATCTATATCCAGAGTAAAACAAGTCCTACATCGACCACTAAGCAAGAAAGAAGCCCCTGCTCCAAAACCACCATATAAAAGCCAGACTACGGTTTGTAACTGCACATGGGGACAAAGATCGTACTTTTTGGAGAAATGTCCTCTGGTCTGATGAAACAAAATTAGAACTGTTTGGCCATAATGACCATCGTTTTGTTTGGAGGAAAAAGGGGGAGGCTTGCAAGCTGAAGAACACCATCCCAACCGTGAAGCACGGGGGTGGCAGCATCATGTTGTGGGGGTGCTTTGCTGCAAGAGGGACTGGTGCACTTCACAAAATAGATGGTATAATGAGGCAGGAAAATTATGTGGATATATTGAAGAAACATCTCAAGACATCAGTCAGGAAGTTAAAGCTTGGTCGCAAATGGGTCTTCCAAATGGACAATGACTCCAAGCATACTTCCAAATGACACCAAATACTAATTGAGTGTATGTAAACTTCTGAACCACTGGGAATGTGATGAAAGAAACAAAAGCTGAAATAAATCATTCTCTACTATTATTCTGACATTTCACATGCTTAAAATAAAGTGGTGATCCTAACTGACCTAAGACAGGGAATTTTAGTATTACATTTCAGGAATTGTGAAAAACTGAGTTTAAATGAATTTGGCTAAGGTGTATGTAAACTTTCGACTTCAACTGAATATACTGTACTCTATACTATGCCACTGTATCTTAGCCCAATGCCGCTCTGACATATGTATACAGTTGGGCAAAAAAGTATTTAGTCAGCCACCAATTGTGCAAGTTCTTCCACTTAAAACGATGAGAGAGGCCTGTAATTTTCATCATAGGTACACTTCAACTATGACAGACAAAATGAGAAAAGAAATCCAGAAAATCACATTGTAGGATTTTTTATTTATTTATTTGCAAATTATGGTGGAAAATAAGTATTTGGTCAATAACAAAAGTTTATCTCAATACTTTGTTATATACCCTTTGTTGGCAATGACAGAGGTCAAACGTTTTCTGTAAGTCTTCACAAGGTTTTCACACACTGTTGCTGGTATTTTGGCCCATTCCTCCATGCAGATCTCCTTTAGAGCAGTGATGTTTTGGGGCTGTTGCTGGGCATCACGGACTTTCAACTCCCTCCAAAGATTTTCTATGGGGTTGAGATCTGGAGACTGGCTAGGCCACTCCAGGACCTTGAAATGCTTCTTACGAAGCCACTCCTTCGTTGCCCGGGCGGTGTGTTTGGGATCATTGTCATGCTGAAAGACCCAGCCACGTTTCATCTTCAATGCCCTTGCTGATGGAAGGAGGTTTTCACTCAAAATCTCACGATACATGGCCCCATCATTCTTTCCTTTACACGGATCAGTCGTCCTGGTCCCTTTGCAGAAAAACAGCCCCAAAGCATGATGTTTCCACCCCCATGTTTCACAGTAGGTATGGTGTTCTTTGGATGCAACTCAGCATTCTTTGTCCTCCAAACACGACGAGTTGAGTTTTTACCAAAAAGTAATATTTTGGTTTCATCTGACCATATGACATTCTCCCAATCTTCTTCTGGATCATCCGAATGCTCTCTAGCAAACTTCAGACAGGCCTGGACATGTACTGGCTTAAGCAGGGGGACACGTCTGGCACTGCAGGATTTGAGTCCCTGGCGGCGTAGTGTGTTACTGATGGTAGGCTTTGTTACTATGGTCCCAGCTCTCTGCAGGTCATTCACTAGGTCCCCCCGTGTGGTTCTGGGATTTTTGCTCACCGTTCTTGTGATAATTTTGACCCCACGGGGTGAGATCTTGCGTGGAGCCCCAGATCGAGGGAGATTATCAGTGGTCTTGTATGTCTTCCATTTCCTAATAATTGCTCCCACGGTTGATTTATTCAAACCAAGCTGCTTACCTATTGCAGATTCAGTCTTCCCAGCCTGGTACAGGTCTACAATTTTGTTTCTGGTGTCCTTTGACAGCTCTTTGGTCTTGGCCATAGTGGAGTTTGGAGTGTGACTGTTTGAGGTTGTGGACAGGTGTCTTTTATACTGATAACAAGTTCAAACAGGTGCCATTAATACAGGTAACGAGTGGAGGACAGAGAAGCCTCTTAAAGAATAAGTTACAGGTCTGTGAGAGCCAGAAATCTTGCTTGTTTGTAGGTGACCAAATACTTATTTTCCACCATAATTTGCAAATAAATTCATTAAAAATCCTACAATGTGATTTTTTTTCTCATTTTGTCTGTCATAGTTGAAGTGTACCTATGATGAAAATTACAGGCCTCTCTCATCTTTTAAGTGGGAGAACTTGCACAATTGGTGGCTGACTAAATACTTTTTTGCCCCACTGTATATTCTTAATCCATTCCTTACTTAGATTTACGTGTATTTTGGGTATATGTTGTGAAACTGTTAGATATTACTTTTTAGATATTACTGCACTGTCAGAGCTTGAAGCACAAGCATTTCGCTACACCCGCAATAACATCTGCTAAACATGTGTATGTGACCAATACATTTGATTTGGCAGGAGGTTAGGAAGTGCAGCTCTCTCTCTCTCTCCATGTGTGTGTCTTTGCGTGCATGCCTTCCTGCGTGTGTTTGTGTGTGTGTGGGTGTGTGTGTGAATGTAGAACTAGAACAATTAGAGCATTCCTGAGTAAAAATGACAGAGGACAGGCTGTACTGTACCCCATGTTCCAGCTCTGTTCACTCCTCCTTGGCATGGTATTTATAGCCCAGGCAGCACCTTCCAATGAGAGAACAGTCATCAACAGCTACACAGCATGGTGACATGGAGGCAGCGACCCTGTCACTGTCAGCTCTAGTAAGGATATTACAGCTTGGGAGGCAGTTCCTCTACTTCGACTATAAAGTAGCCTGCTAAATGTGGTTTTGCACATTGCTAGTCGCTAACATTAGTTAAGTGATTCTATGACCAATACACACAAGAACATGTATTTGTTTATACAGTAGATCAAGTGAAAAACGAATTGCAAACCATCAGTATTCTAACATTTTGATCCTATGTCCTACATCATGTCCTTCAACTTTGAGAGTACACACTAAGAAAAGAGGATTCCTCAAGGGTTCTTTGGGAATTTGAGCCCTTCAATGGTTCTTTGCAGTTCACAAAAGGGTTCTTTGCTCTTTTAGTGATAATTAAAATATAGGGACGGCTGCTCCTTGGAATAATTTGGGCCGTGTTTAGCACAAAGCTAAAAAATATTTTTGTGCAACCGTGATTGCGAGTGTCATTCCAGTTTATCTAATCTGTTATGTTATGTGATTGCATGCTATATATGACAATATATAGTGATGGTGTCTTAGGTAATACTCATGTATGGCCTTGTGTTAATTGAGAATGGTTGACAATATCAATGGTTCTCAATTCTCTCCTCGGGGTTCTCCAGCAGTTCAAGATTTAGCACACCTGATTGAACTTGTACATTGCCATAACAATACCTATGGAATTTTAACAACCTAATATGGATAACCAGCCCAAAAAAATGTGGGATCTTCAAAAGGATCTATAAAGAACCTTTGATATTGAGAATGGTTCTATAAATAACTTTTCTTGCTAAAGAACCCAAAAGGGGTTGTAACCATGGCGGAACCCTTATTGGTGCTATTTAAACTCAGCAAATAAAGAAACGTCCCTTTTTCAGGCCCTGTCTTTCAAAGATAATTCATAAAAATCCAAATAACTTCACAGCTCTTCATTGTAAAGGGTTTAAATACTGTTTCCCATGCTTGTTCAATGAACCATAAACAATTAATGAACATGCACCTGTGGAACGGTCAAATGGTAGGCAATTAGGTCCTCACCAGTCATCACTGGCAAAAACGTTGCCTATGGGCACAAACCAACCGTCGCTGGACCAGACAGGATTGCCAAAAAGTGCTCTTCGCTGACGAGTCGCGGCTTTGTCTCACCAGGGGTGATGGTCGATTTCGCGTTTATTGTCGAAGGAATGAGCGTTACACCGAGGCCTGTACTCGAGAGCAGGATCTATTTGGAGCTGGAGGGCCCATCATGGTCTGGGGAGGTGTGTCACAGCATCATCGGACTGAGCTTGTTGTCATTGCAGGCAATCTAAACGCTGTGCGTTACAGGGAAAATATCCTCCTCCCTCATGTAGTACCCTTCCTGCAGGCTCATCCTGACATGACACTCCAGCATGACAATGCCCCCAGCAATACTGCTCGTTCTGTGTGTGATTTCCTGCAAGACAGGAATGTCAGTGTTCTGCCATGGCCAGCGAAGAGCCCGGATCTCAATCCCATTGAGCACGTCTGGGACCTGCTGAATTGAAGGGTGAGAGCTAGGGCCATTCAGAAATGTCCGGGAACTTGCAGGTGCCTTGGTGGAAGAGTGTGGTAACATCTCACAGAAAGAAATGGAAAATCTGGTGCAGTCCATGAGGAGGAGATGCACTGCAGTACTTAATGCAGCTGGTGGCCACACCAGATACTGACTGTTACTTTTGATTTTGACCCCCCATTTGTTCAGGGACACATTATTCAATTTATGTTAGTCACATGTCTGTGGAACTTGTTCAGTTTATGTCTCAGTTGTTGAATCTTGTTATGTTCATACAAATATTTACACATGCTAAGTTTGCTGAAAAAAGGGATTCACTGTGGTTACCAGTCAAATAGCCCTTATTTGGCATTATACAGAACCATTTATTTTTCCACTTTGTTGCGTTACAGCCTTATTCTAAAAATGGATTAAATTGTTTTTCCCCTCATCAATCTACACACAATACCCCATAATGACAAAGCAAAAACTGTTTGAAATGTTTGCAAATGTAAAAAAAAGAAAAATACTGAAATATCACATTTACATAATTATTCAGACCATTTCCTCAGTTGTTGGAGCACCTTTGGCAGCTTCGAGTATTTTTGGGTATATCGCTACAAGCTTGGCGCACCAGTATTTGGGGAGTTTCTTCCATTCTTCTCTGCAGATCCTTTCAAGCTCTGTCAGGTTGGGTGGGAAGCATTGTTGCACAACTGTTTTCAGGTCTCTACAGAGATGTTCGATCAGGTTCAAGTCCGGGCTCTGGCTGGGCCACTCAAGGACATCCAGAAACTTGTCCCAAAGCCACACCTGCATTGTCTTGTCTGTGTGCTTAGGGTCGTTGTCCTGTTGGAAGGTGAATCTTCGCCCCAGTCTGATGCTACCACCACCATGCTTCACCACAGGGATGGTGCCAGGTTTATTCCAGACGTGACGCTTGGCATTAAGGCCAAAGATTTCAATCTTGGTTTCATCAGACCAGAGAACCTTTTTTCTCATGCTCTGAGAGTCCTTAGGTGCCTTTTGGCAAATGTGCCTTTTACTGAGGAGTGGCTTCCGTCTGGCCACTCTGCCATAAAGGCCTGATTGGTGGAGTGCTGCAAAGATGGGTGTCCTTCTCCACAGAGGAAATCTGAAATCGAGCTCTGTCAGTGTACATCAGGTTCTTGGTCACCTACCTGACCAAGGCCATTCTCCCCCGATTGCTCAGTTTGGCCGGTCGGCCAGCTCTAGGAAGAGTCTTGGTGGTTCTAAACTTCTTTCCATTTAAGAATGATGGAGGCCACTATGTTCTTGGGGACATTCAATGCTGCAGAATGTATTATAGTATCCTTCCCCAGATCTGTGCCTCAACACAATCCGGTCTCTGAGCTCTACGGACAATTCCTTTGACCTCATGGCTTGGTTTTTGCTCTGACAGCACTGTCAACTGTGAGACCTTATATGGACATGTGTGCCTTTCCAAATCATGTCCAATCAATTGAATTTACCACAGGTAAATCCAATCAAGTTGTAGAAACATCTCAAGGATGATCAATGGAAACAGGATGCACTTGAGCTCAATTTCGAGTCTTATAGCAAAGGGTCTGAATACGTATGTAAATAAGTTATATCTGTTTGTTATTTTTAGAAATACATTTGCAAACATTTCTAAACACTTGTTTTCGCTTTGTCATAATGGGTTATTGTGTGTAGATTGATGAGGAAAACTTTTATTTCATACATTTTAGATAAAGCCTGTAATGTGGAAAAAGTCAAGGGGTCTGAATACTTTCCGAATGCACTGTATATCGACTGTGTGTGAGTACAGAGGTTGTCTATCCACTGTGTGTGAATACAGAGGTTGTCTATCCATTGTGTGTGAGTACAGAGGTTGTCTATCCACTGTGTGTGTATAGAGAGGTTGTCTATCCACTGTGTGTGAGTAGATAGGTTGTCTATCCACTGTGTGTGTGTAGATAGGTTGTCTATCCACTGTGTGTGTATAGAGAGGTTGTCTATCCACTGTGTGTGTATAGGGAGGTAGTATATCCACTGTGTGTGAGTAGAGAGGTTGTATATCTATTGTGTGTGAGTACAGAGGTTGTCTATCCACTGTGTGTGAGTAGAGAGGTAGTCTATCCACTGTGTGTGTATAGAGAGGTTGTCTATCCACTGTGTGTGTATAGAGAGGTTGTCTATCCACTGTGTGTGTATAGAGAGGTACTATATCCATTGTGTGTATATAGGGAGGTAGTATATCCACTGTGTGTGAGTAGAGAGGTTGTATATCCACTGTGTGTGAGTAGAGAGGTTGTCTATCCACTGTGTGTGAGTAGAGAGGTTGTATATGCATTGTGTGTGAGTAGAGAGGTTGTCTATCCACTGTGTGTGAGTAGAGAGGTAGTCTATCCACTGTGTGTGTATAGAGAGGTTGTCTATCCACTGTGTGTGTATAGAGAGGTTGTCTATCCACTGTGTGTGAGTAGAGAGGTTGTCTATCCACTGTGTGTGAGTAGAGAGGTCTTCTATCCACGGTGTGTGTATAGGGAGGTAGTATATCCACTGTGTGGGTATAGGGATGTAGTATATCCACAATGTATGTGTATAGGGAGGTAGTATATCCACTGTGTGGGTATAGGGAGGTAGTATATCCACTGTGTGTGAGTAGAGAGGTTGTCTATCCACTGTGTGTGTATAGGGAGGTAGTATATCCACGGTGTGTGAGTAGAGAGGTAGTATATCCACTGTGTGTGAGTAGAGAGGTTGTATACTGTGTGTGGCATTGAGGGCCATTGGTCAGTTTCTTTCCTGTATTTCCAAAGCCAGATCCAGCCGTGTTTCTAATAACTGAATGATCTACTGTGTTATTACACCGGCCACCATGGGTAATGCAATAACACAGGATGCCTGGAGAACAGAAAAGTGTGAGCGTGTGTGTGTGTGCCCCCCCCACACACAGCCTTCGCATCTCACTCTCACAGTGTGTGTGTGTGCCCCCCCCTACACACAGCCTTCGCATCTCACTCTCACAGTGTGTGTGTGTGCCCCCCCACACACAGCCTTCGCATCTCACTCTCACAGTGTGTGTGCCCCCCCCCCACACACAGCCTTCGCATCTCACTCTCACAGTGTGTGTGTGTGCCCCCCACCACACACAGCCTTCGCATCTCACTCTCACAGTGTGTGTGTGTGCCCCCCCCACACACAGCCTTCGCATCTCACTCTCACAGTGTGTGTGTGTGCCCCCCCCACACACAGCCTTCTTCACATCTCACTCTCACAGTGTGTGTGTGTGCCCCCCCCACACACGGCCTTCACATCTCACTCTCACAGTGTGTGTGTGTGCCCCCCCCACACACGGCCTTCGCATCTCACTCTCACAGTGTGTGTGTGTGCCCCCCCCACACACAGCCTTCGCATCTCACTCTCACAGTGTGTGTGTGTGCCCCCCCCCCCCACACACAGCCTTCGCATCTCACTCTCACAGTGTGTGTGTGTGCCCCCCCACACACAGCCTTCGCATCTCACTCTCACAGTGTGTGTGTGTGCCCCCCCCCACACAGCCTTCGCATCTCACTCTCACAGTGTGTGTGTGTGCCCACTCTCACAGTGTGTGTGTGTGCCCCCCACCACACACAGCCTTCACATCGCACTCTCACAGTGTGTGTGTGTGCCCCCCCACACACACAGCCTTCGCATCTCACTCTCACAGTGTGTGTGTGTGTGCCCCCCCACACACAGCCTTCGCATCTCACTCTCACAGTGTGTGTGTGTGCCCCCCCCACACACAGCCTTCACATCTCATTCTCACAGTGTGTGTGTGTGCCCCCCCCACACACAGCCTTCGCATCTCACTCTCACAGTGTGTGTGTGTGCCCCCCCCACACACAGCCTTCACATCTCACTCTCACAGTGTGTGTGTGTGCCCCCCCCACACACGGCCTTCGCATCTCACTCTCACAGTGTGTGTGTGTGCCCCCCCCACACACAGCCTTCGCATCTCACTCTCACAGTGTGTGTGTGTGTGCCCCCCCCACACACAGCCTTCGCATCTCACTCTCACAGTGTGTGTGTGTGCCCCCCACCACACACAGCCTTCGCATCTCACTCTCACAGTGTGTGTGTGTGCCCCCCCCCCCACAGCCTTCGCATCTCACTCTCACAGTGTGTGTGTGCCCCCCCACACACACAGCCTTCGCATCTCACTCTCACAGTGTGTGTGTGTGTGCCCCCCCACACACAGCCTTCGCATCTCACTCTCACAGTGTGTGTGTGCCCCCCCCACACACAGCCTTCGCATCTCACTCTCACAGTGTGTGTGTGTGTGGGAAACGTCCACATCATATTCACCAGATGCATCTTTCTCCTCAGTCTTTACACAGCCAGAGAGAATAGCCGTGAGCCCAGCCGTACTATATGCAAACACAGCCGTTTCTTGCCTCAGGAAGTACCCAGGCATTCTCTCCTTCATAATAAATCTGGAGCCAGCTTTCACATTTTAATATCTTAGCATTCATATGTCAGCAATATAAAGAGCCATCAAACAGCAACACACACACACACACACACTCACACTCGCACACACAAAACACATAAACCTGAGGTACAGTATCCGCAGCTAAACTAACTAAACAACAGGGATTGAGACTTGAAATAATCACTGAAGACCGCCATGCAGTGCAACATTTTAGTCTGCCTTAAAGGCACTGCATGGTCAATCTGACATCTGCATTCATACTAATTGCGCTTCACGGAGCAGCGTATAGCTGTTGAGGAGAGCTGTTGTGAAGGAAGTTGTCAAGGAAATGAATGTGTTTATACAAACCGCCCCCACGTACCAACAACCAATCATGTCAATGCGGAGCTATGCGGAGCCCTCTGCATTGTTAAAACATTTGGGAGGCGCAAGGCAATGCGGGTACAGAGCTCAATTTGGCCTCTGCATGCCCCCGGAGGCGCTTCAATTGTGTCACACCCTCTATACAGAGCCTCCGATCACATTTTCGGATCAAGCATAAATTGGTCTGTAGTAAACTTTAAACTGTATACCAACACATTGTATAACTAAACAATCCCCAAGACCGCCTTAAGACAGTGTACTAGCAGGCCACTTTAACATTCCTACTGGGTCTGTCAATAGGCTGTATATTAGCAGGGTAATTACCCTTAAATTATATATGTCTTTATAATGCCTCTCCCACATATTCCACAGCCACATTCCACAAACTCTGGCCTGTACTCAGTCTTCTCAGTGCCAGATGTCACCAATGAGAGAGGTCACAGATCCAATAAAGACCCACACAAAGGGCCTTTTTTCAGCAGGCAATGACAGGGGCAGCACTCGGAGGTCAGCAGAGGGCCTGGAGGTAGTAGCGCTGGTACTGATAGTGATGACTGTCTGGACATGTAATGCCAATGAGTAGAGGCTGACTTAGTTCACCCTGCAATCTCCCGCAAGTCTAGAGACAGAACTACAACCATGCTAAACCTCAACCCAAAAGCTAACCTCTCCCAAACCTTGACCTATAATCTTAATCTAGAAATGAGGGTAATCCTGAAAAGCAAAGTAATTCCAAAGTAGCATAATTCCTGAAAATCCTTGGAATTCCACAGTAATTCCTGAACATATTTGGAAATTCCAAAGTGTTTTCCACAATCTAACCCCGAAGCCCACAAGTGTGTGTTGTTATTTTTTACATAAATAAACATATTTTGAATTTATTGAGAAGTAATTGAAAATAGACAACATGTGTGTATGTGTGTGTGACAATTCTAACTGTGTGGTTTCAAGAGACCTCACCTCCAACCACTTTAGGTTCAGTGTTTACTCAGGCATTACTTAGCACCACAGTGTGTGAGACCCACCCGGGTGAGTGACACACACACACACACACACACACACACACAGAGAGACACACACACACACACACACTGACCACCCAAACACAACCCCAGCACAGCAAAAAGTCTTCCTGATCCCTGTATAGTTAGCTCAGCTGTCTATTAACCCTCTACACGCATACCCATATACGGTTGAAAGTTGCAGATTTGGACACTGATAAGTGCCTAAATTGGAATGAGGTGGCTGTATAGTAACATGCTAAGGGTGTCCGCTTCACAGGTCTGCATGAGTTTTGACTGATAGACATTCTGAACTTGAGCCCCTCACGTGACAAGAAGTTGCACCATCCCTCCCGATAATTGCGCAACTTTTTTGTTTTCTGAGTTAGGGAATTGCTGTAAATGACGAGGACTAGATATATTTTGAAAGATGAGACATTGAGGATTATAATAAATACCGCTTTGATGTCATACAAGCAAGTCAAACACCCGTGAGTCCAAAAGTGCACCGCACATTTCCATATCATCAAACTCATGTAATATACCGTGTCAACGTTTATGATCACTATGCTGGATGTCCAGTTACAAGACGACATGGTGTCATACCCTCGCTTGTCCTGTATTATGAAGAAAATTTGCCACGGACCACGCATCTGAATGCACTCATGACTCCACTCTATGCGCACCAAAATTACCATCTGCTTCTCCAAATTGCCTTGTGAATATTCGTATCATGTTACTGAATGTATAGTCAATGTAAATGCACATAACTTTTCTCCAAACTGTTCCCCTTTACACTGAATAAAAATATAAACACAACGTGTAAATTGTTGGTCCCATGTTTCATGAGCTGAAATAAAAGATCCCAGAAATGTTTCATATGCACAAAAAGCATATTTCTCTCATATTCTATGGAATATAGAATATCCCTGTTAGTAAGCATTTCTCCTTTGAAAAGATAATCCATCCACCTGACAGGTGTGGCACATCAAGAAGCTGATTAAACAGCATGATCATTACACAGGTGCACCTTGAGTGCTGGGCCACTCTAAAATGTGCAGTATTGTCACACAACATAATGCCACAGATGTTTTGAGGAGCGTGCATTTGGCATGCAGACTCCAGGACTGTCCACCAAAGCTGTTGCCAGAGAATTGAATGTTAATTTCTCTACCATAAGCCACCTCCAATGTTGTTTTAGAGAATTTGGAAGTACGTCCAACCGGCCTCACAATCGTAGACCACATGTAACCACGCCAGCCCAGGACCTCCACATCCAGCTGATCGATGCCCCCTATCGTTTTTTTTTAAGGTATCTTTGACAAACCGACGCATATCTGTATTCCCAGTCATGTGAAATCAATAGATTAGGGTCTAATGAATGTATTTCAATTGACTGATTCCCTTATATGAACTGTAACTCAGTAAAATATTTGAAATTGTTGCATGTTGCGTTTATATTTTTGTTCAGTGTAATTGCTACCATTGTTATGCATTTCCATATTTCTTCTGCAAAATACATTTAAATGTAGCCCTATCCATTTAGGCCAATTCCCACGAGTGTAAAGAGTTAACTCTGTTTGATACCCATGGAGCCAAAGATAATAAAGAGTATCCTCGTTTGCTTGCAACAATATCACTTCATCAACTTAACAAACACTGAAAGAGGAAATTCACAGGATAGTGTGTGTTTGTGTGTGTGTGTGTGTGTGTGTGTGTGTGTGTGTTTGAGTGTGCGTGTGTGTGTGTCTTCGTGTGTGTGTGTATGTGTATGTGTATGTGTGTGTGTGTGTGTGTGTGTGTGTGTGTGTGTGTGTGTGTGTGTGTGTGTGTGTGTGTGTGTGTGTGTGTGTGTGTTTTTTTTTTTCTGTTCCATCTGTGTGGTCCAAAACACTGTCAAAAATACCAATCCTTGCCCTATTTCCATCAGAGATATAGAGGACACATTCACATCTGTGAACATAGCTAAACTAAATTATCAAAGATAAATGTCTGTGCTGTTTTAGGATAGTCCTACAAACCATGATGATAAAATAATATGCTGTGTGGCCATCATAATCTACAAACAGATTTGGAAGAAGATCTTCCAATTAAAATGCAATTTTCTAATTGTCTCCATAATGAAGTCTAGTGTGCAATGTCCCTTGGATAATGCCATGTTAATCGTTTCTCCCTTGAAAAGAAAACCAGGCTTTTAATTATTAGGTCCAATGTTTGTCACAAATATAACTAGACTAGTCTACATTGTAAGTGCTCCAGCTGTGCCACGAAAAGCAGGGCTGCATTAAAAAATCATAGTCCCTGGGGCTTAGATATTTTATAGGGGCTTAGATATTTTTTGATGAGCCTAATATTAAACACGTAATTTAACTGTGAAAATGTTTTCTCTGCTTCAAGGGCCCCCTTACTGGTTTAGTCCCTGGGGCTTCAGCCCCTGTAAGCCCCTGCAATAATCAGGTCCTGCCTAAAAGCACCAAAAAACCATAAAGCCAGTAAAGAGAGCAGAGCCTTTCACGTTTAATATAGAAGTAACCTATGTCAATCATAATATGTTGTTTGGCTTTGCATTGATTACCATTTAACAAAACAATCTGAAGTCCAACTTACCTCGGTTTGACAGAGCGCTATGGCCAGCAATAGGAGGAAGGGGACACTTTGCAACATCTGGGAAGACAGAGGCAAGGAAGAGAAAAATATGAAAATATACGAAAGTTGAAAAACGCATGTTATTGGTTAATGTCAAGTAAAATAGTCAAATAAATAAAGAGCAATATTAGAAAATTACCATTTTGAAAAGCGGCTCTGTTCAGACGTCTGTTGCGAGGAGGAGGTGGGCGCAGAATGTATCGGTAACCGAGGCGAGCGAGAGGTCTGTGATTTCAGGAAATTTGAGGAGCGCTGAGGAATTCCTGGTCTCGAGTCTTGCCCCCGATATGGCGTGACCAATGAAAATCTCCGGAGCGCAGGAACGTTATGGAGCGTTCACGTGCTAGTCGGAACTACGAAACTCAGAAATGTCCTACTTGCAAAATGGTTGTACCCAGTGGACATACAACGTGATGAAGACGTATTTTATTGGTTGAAATATGGTCGGGACTTCTTATAACCAGATCACAAGCAGATTAAGATGTATTTTTCATGATTTTTATTTCCCCTGTCTTATTTCGGCTGATATCTAGTTGTTACTGAGCAGTTATCTAAATGCTACTCAATTAATAGACGTAAATCTATATAATCATTATACAAATTGGAGTAATGTTATTTTTTAGCAGGGTTTGCGTGATACAGCTCAGCATACTTGACAAACAACCGCTGGCAGAGCGCACCAAAGCAGGTTATGGTCTCATGGCTTACTGTACCCCCACTGAAACACATTGCTGTACATTTACAGCAAAACACTTACCTTTGCTATTATAATTCTATATTACAGTACAGTACTGTGAAGAGGAGTGCATTATCAGGGCTAAATGGTATTCCACTACAATTCCTCTACAATGCTGTAAAATTGCAATTTCTGTAATTTTACCATGTAAATTTAAAATAAAACATTGTATTGCCTGTTTTGATGTATATTTATGGCAGCATACTATGAATTAGGTTGCATTGTGGGAAATGTTGTGGGCGAGGAACAAATCTGTAGCTCATTAACACATTTTGAGGCATGCAGTGTAAGAGGCACTATTTGTTGCATCCGTTAGTTAGAATGCTGCACCCCAAAGAAAATAGTACCATACCGTAAGTTTGGAATCTAAAAACCTTGTCCTGTAAAACTAAAGTAACTTACTGACTACTGTGCAGCCAGTAATTTACTGTAATGCAATAACATACTGCATTTTTGGAATCTAAAAACATTTTCCTGTAAATCTAAAGTAATTTACTAGCTACTGTGCTGCCAGTACTTCACTGTAATTCCATACCAACCCCACAGAATACAGTAACATACTGTTTTTTTGGAGTGCCAAAAAACTTTTGAACACTAATGGGTACATGGTAGTGTTGTTTCTGTCTCATTTATATATTTTGAGGCTTGCCTTGTAAGAGGTTATATTTGTTGCATCGGTAACTGAAATGTGGAAGTAGTTCCCAAACAATTGAATGTGTTTAGGGGACTGATCAGAGTGGCAGCTAGCCTCAAACTTTTAATGGTTGAGTGTTCAGCCATGTTTTGAACCTTTTGAACTGTTTTGCCCTCTAGCCACTGCCAGTTGAGAAGCCTTTGTTAAGGCCTCTACAACTGCAAGTGATATAAAACCCCAAATATTCATTGGTATAATGTAATATATAATTACATACTCACTGTTAGCAATTGCTGTAATTTTATTACCATACAATTTAACAATAAAGTACTGTATTACTGTTTTTCTGTTTATTTAGTGCAGTGTTCTATAAATTACGGTCAAATGTTGTGGGCTGGGAAATAATCGCTGGCTCATTAATATATTTAGAGGTGTGCCTTTATTGTGACTATATTTCCTACATTAAATAAACACCAAATACAGTATTTGTAGTACTGCAACATACAAATAACTAGCAGCCAACCTGCTTGCACCAATCACATGTACGTACAGTGAAATGCCATTATTTAAATGACAGTAGCATTTACTTTCTCACAGTATAGTAGGTACATTTTACAGTATTGTGCTGTATCATTGCTCTGATATTACAGTCACAGGAAACTGGTAGCAATTTACTGAATATTACAGTAACGTACTTGGCACCAACCAGAGATGGGCAAAGATACAGCAAAAGGTATCTCCTAACAAATACAATATACCTTGAAGACCAGTGTATCTTTAACTACAACAACATGCTCAGGAACAGTTACAGAAACGTTTTACCTGATATGACATGGTTATTTAGCAGACAATCTTATCCAGAGTGACATACAGTCAGTTCACTAAACTAAGGTATATATAGAAGGACATATCAAGACAACGGGTGAATACTTTGAAGAATCTAAACTATAAAATATAGTTTGACTTGTTTAACACTTTTTTGGTTACTACATGATTCCATATGTGTTATTTCATTGTTTTCATGCCTTCACTATTATTCTACAATGTTGAAAATAGTAAAAAATAAAGAAAAACTCTTGACTGAGTAGGTGTGTCCAAACCTTTGACTGGTAGTGTAAATATGATATTTCAGTAAATGTGAAATTCCTCTTTGGAGTCAACGTTTTTATACAGCATATTGATCATTGAGAGAGGGATAGACAGCCCTTACAACACAAGAGGGCTCCACATGTAGTATACTTCAGGAAAAATATGTCTGCCATCAAGCTTTATTGTCTGGAAAATAAGGATAATACATTAGACTTCCCTGCACAGGCATTTGTTGAAAAATATCAGCACAATGTTCATGGGACACATTTCACTTCGATTATTTGTCCCTTTCCTTTTAAGTAATTCTCCGTACTGGCCAATGATTAGAACAGTGATTCGGATCCAACCATAAATTCATGCATTGTGCCCCTGGCCTGAAAGTATGGACGTTCAAGATCAAATCAAATAAAATTTAATTTGTCACATACACATGGTTAGCAGATGTTAATGCGAGTGTAGCGAAATACTTGACCGTGATGTGTACGCCGAGGAACTTAAAACTTACTACCCTCTCCACTACTGTCTCGTCGATGTGGATAGGGGGGTGCTCCCTCTGCTGTTTCCTGAAGTCCACAATCATTTGTTTTGTTGACGTTGAGTGTGAGGTTATTTTCCTGACACCACACTCCGAGGGCCCTCACCTCCTGCCTGTAGGCCGTCTTGTCGTTGTTGGTAATCAAGCCTACCACTGTAGTGTCGTCCTGATGATTGAGTTGGAGGCGTGCATGGCCACACAGTCGTGGGTGAACAGGGAGTACAGGAGAGGACTCAGAACGCACCCTTGTGGGGCCCCAGTGTTGAGGATCAGCGGGGTGGAGATGTTGTTACCTACCCTCACCACCTGGGGACGGCCTGTCAGGAAGTCCAGTACCCAGTTGCACAGGGCGGGGTCGAGACCCAGAGTTTTGAGCTTGATGACAAGTTTGGAGGGTACAATGGTGTTAAATGCTGAGCTGTAGTCGATGAACAGCATTCTCACATAGGTATTCCTCTTGTCCAGATTAGTTAGGGCAGTGTGCAGTGTGGTTGCGATTGCGTTGTCTGTGGACCTATTGGGGCGGTAAGCAAATTGGAGTGGGTCTAGGGTGTCAGGTAGGGTGGAGGTGATATGGTCTTTGACTTGTCTCTCAAAGCACTTCATGATGACAGAAGTGAGTGCTACGTAGTCGTTTATCTCAGTTACCTTAGCTTTCTTGGGAACAGGAACAATGGTGGCCCTCTTGAAGCATGTGGGAACAGCAGACTGGGATAAAGATTGATTGAATATGTCCGTAAACGGCCTCCCGGATGGCACAGAGGTTAAGGGCGCTGTACTGCAGCGCTGTCGTAACCGGCCGCGACCGGGAGGTCCGTGGGGCGACGCGCAATTGGCCTAGCGTCGTCCGGGTTAGGGAGGGCTTGGCCGGTAGGGATATCCTTGTCTCATCGCGCACCAGCGACTCCCGTGGCAGGCCAGGCGCAGTGCGCGCCAACCAAGGTTGCCAGGTGCACGGTGTTTCCTCCGACACATTGGTGTGGCTGGCTCCCGGGTTGGATACGCGCTGTGTTAAGAAGCAGTGCGGCTTGGTTGGGTTGTGTATCGGAGGGCGCATGACTTTCAACCTTCGTCTCTCCCGAGCCCGTTTGGGAGTTGCAGCGATGAGACAAGATATGCATGGTCTGCGCATGCTACTAACAATTGGATACCACGAAATAATAACAACATTAACAACATCAATAATAACATTTTAAAAAGAATATGTCCCTAAACACACCAGCCAGCTGGTCTGCGCATGCTCTGAGGACGCGGCTGAGGATGCCGTCTGGGCCTGCAGCCTTGCGAGGGTTAACACGTTTAAATGTTTTACTGACATCTGCTGCAGTGAAGGAGAGTCCGCAGCTTTTGGTTGTGGGCTGTGTCAGTGGCACTGTATTGTCCTCAAAGCGGGCAAAAAAGTTATTTAGTCTGTCTGGGAGCAAGACATCCTGGTCCGCGATGGGGTTGGTTTTCTTTTTGTAATCCGGGATTGACTCTAAAATATGCCACATACCTCTTGTGTCTGAGCCTTTGAATAGCGACTACTTTGTCTCTATACTGACGCTTATGTCACACCCTGACCATAGTTTGCTTTGTATGTTTCTATGTTTTGTTTGGTCAGGGTGTGATCTGAGTGGGCATTCTATGTTGAGTGTCTAGTTTGTCTGTTTCTGTGTTTGGCCTGACATGGTTCTCAATCAGAGGCAGGTGTTAGTCATTGTCTCTGATTGGGAACCATATTTAGGTAGGCTAATTGGTGTTGGGGTTTGTGGGTGATTCTTCCTGTCTTTGTGTTTGTTACACCAGATAGGGCTGTTTTCGGTTTTTTTCGGTTTCTTGTTTTTTGTATATTGTTCTATTTTCATCTTTATTAAAGGTGTATCACAATAACCACGCTGCGTTTTGGTCCGCCTCTCCTTCAACAGAAGAATCCCGTTACAGCTTAGCTTGTTTGATTGCCTTGCTGAGGGAATAGCTACACTGTTTGTATTCGGTCATGTTTCCGGTCACCTTGCCCTGGTTAAAAGCAGCAGTTTGCAGCTTTCAGTTTCACACTAATGCTGCCATCAATCCACGGTTTCTATTTTGGGAATGTTTTAATCATTGCTGTGGGTATAACATCGCTGATGCACTTTCTAATGAACTCGCTCACCAAATCAGCGTATTCGTCAATGTTGTTGTTGGACTAGATGTAGGCTAGATGTAGTAGTCTAATGTTAATTTTAGCCATTAGCCTAGGACAACAAAAACTGAAAGCACGTATTGTATCATGACAAAATCATAGACCGTTTAGACAACATGAAAGAGAAAGCTGGCATTGGTGTTTCAGGAGCTTGAAACATTTTGCATTGGCCCTCAGATCCTCAAAAAGTTCTACAGCTACACCTTTGAGAGCATCTTGACTGGCTGCATAACCCCTTGGTATGGCAATTGCTTGGTATGGCAATTGCATGGCATGCGACCGACCGTAAGATGCGACAGAAAGTAGTGTGCATGGTCCAGTACATCACTGGGGCAAAGCTCCCTGCCACCTAGGGCCTCTATACCAAATGGGGTCAGAGGAAGGCCCTAAAAATGTTAAAAGACTCCAGCCACCCACATCATAGACTGTTCTCTCTGCTACTGCACGACAAGGCGCCAACTCTGGACCCAAAAGGCGCTTGAACAGCTTCTACCCACAAACCATAAGACTGCTGAAAAGTTAATCAAATGTCTACCCTGGTTATTTGCATTGACCCCTTTTTTACTTGCACCATTTCAATGCACACTCACTGGATACTACCCACACACTCACACATACTACACTGACACTCCAACACACACGATACATATGCTCACACATACAAAACACACACACTCACACATACTACACTGACACTCCAACACACACAATACATATGCTCACACACACAAAACCCACACACTCACACATACTACACTGACACTCCAACACACACAATACATATGCTCACACACACAAAACACACACACTCACACATACTACACTGACACTCCAACACACACAATACATATGCTCACACACACAAAACACACACACTCACACATACTACACTGACACTCCAACATACACAATACATATGCTCACACACACAAAACACACACACACACACACACACACACACACACACACACATATTGACGCATAGTAAACTGCCTGCTACTCAGGCCCAGAAGCTAGGATATGCACATAATTGGTAGAAAACACTCTAAAGTTTCTAAAACTGTTACAATAATGTCTGTGAGTATTACAGAACTGAAATGGCACGCGAAACTCCGAGGACAAACCATAAAAAAAGATAATTCAGCATACCACTGATTTCAATGGCTGGCACTTTTATAATAGGGCGAAATTGTCCTCAATTGCAGTTCCTAGGGCTTCCACTAGATGTGAACAGTCTTTAGAAAGGGTTTCAGGATGGTTTTTGGATAAATGAGGGAGAAGAAGTTGTTTTTCTAAGGGCTCCAATTTTGGCTGTAGTGTTTCCAAGCGCATGGCCGAGAGCGCATTCTTTTTGTTTATCTCTGGTAAAGACAATAACGATTCGTCATCTTAAATGTTATTTTTTTATTTACATATTAGGGTACCTAATGTTTGATTATAAACGTTGATTGACTTGTTTGGATAAGTTTATTGGTAACGTTTGGGATTCATTTTGTATGCATTTTGACGGAGGGAAAACAAGTGGATTATTGACAGAAGCGCGCCAGCTAAACTGAGTATTTATGGGTATAACATTAAAAAAATAAGAATAAGAATAATAAGAATAAGAATAAGAAGAACATTATCGAACAAAAGGACCATTTGTAATGTAACTGGGACATTTTGGAGTGCCAACAGAAGAAGATCTTCAAAGGTAAGGCATATAATATATTGCTATTTCTGACTTTCGTGTCGCAACTCTCTGGTTGAAAATGATTTGTTATGCATTTGTGTGCTGGACGCTGTCCTCAGATAATCGCATGGTTTGCTTTCGCCGTAAAGCCTTTTTGAAATCTGACACCTTGGCTGGATTTACAACAAGTTAAGCTTTATTTTGAGGTATTGCACTTGTGATTTCATGAAAGTTGAATATTTATAGTAATTTAATTTGAATTTGGCGCTCTGCAATTTCACCGGATGTTGGCCAGGTGGGACGCTACAATCCCACCTATCCATAAGAAGTTTTAAGCTGAAGAGTATTTCTGTGTGTAATAAAGCCCTTTTGTGGGGAAAACTAATTATGTTTGGCTGGGCTTTGCTCACCAGTGGGTGGGCCAGTCTCCCATGGGTGCCCTCCCAGGCTCCCCCATGACTGTGCACCTGCCCAGTCATGTGAAATCCAAAGATTAGGGCCTAATGAATGTATTTCAATGGACTGATTTCCATACATGAACCGTAACTCTGTTTAAATTGTTGCATTTATATTTTTGTTCAGTATATGTAGTCTCGTTATTGTTATTTTGTGTTACACTTTCCTTTTTTATTTTTAGTTTTTAACTCTGCATTGTTGGGTAAGTGCTCATAAGTAAGCATTTCACAGTAAAGTCTGTTGTATCAATCACGTGACAAAATGTTATTTGATTTGGATGTAGCTAGCTAGCTATTATTGTGTCTCACAGAATTAGCTATTCAAGTTAGCTAGCTAACATTAGCTAGTTAGAGTTGTGAGCTAGCTAGTTAGCCCACATGTTTTTCAAATATTCCAAGATAACTAAGCCTCAATGTGTCCTACACCCTTAAACTAATTAACCCTATCAGTCCTGAAACCCCAGCAATAATTGGCTATTCATTTATCTGACTTTCATTAATCTGCATGTCAAGCCCTTATATTTAGGTTCCCAATAAAGTGTTTCCCCATTTTCTTTTCAGGACAACCAGGGCTAAAAGTAGAACACACAACTTGACATAAATAGTTGCATTCATGAGTTTTATTGACAAATGTTAAAAATGAATTTATATGAATGCTGGAAGTACAGAAATGGTTTGCTCACTGGGAAATTAATATCAAACTAGTCAGTGACAACTGTATGGAGTTTGTGACAGAAACTATGTGAGCTTATTACAGTATCATAGGATTTCCTATGATCTATGTAGAAGAACTCCTTACGTTTTAACGACGCTTGTGGGCATCATAGAGCAAAACATGTACATATTCGTGAGAATCTCAGCTTTTCATAAATAGCTCAAACTATTCAGACTCTACAGACATTTGTGACTCGTTTAAGGAAACTAGGCGTAAGTCGCGGGTCACTACTTCACAGGAGAGCAATTTTAATAAAAATGTGTTTTTGGGCAGAAATGCCTTCTGGAACATGTGAACTTTCACGTGCCTTAATAACAATCTTATTATTCGTATCATAGAGCCATTTGCTTTGCTAGTTATAGCCTAATGTTAGCTAGCTAACATTGAACCAGGTTGGTTAGCTACCTGCAGATTCATGCAGGGTAGTAATGTCATGAGTTGGGATTATGGTTAATTGTTTAGCTAGCTAGCTACATGTCTTAACAAAAGACTCCACTATGGTAGTATCCATTTCAATAGAATGTCACTGCGACAACTGTTGATAGACGTAGCTGGTAAATTCGCTCTGGCTATCTACTCCAATTTCAGAACACTTTAATCTGTGTGTGCCAGAGCGCAGAATAACTGACGAATTTACGAGCACTCAACACCCATTGAATATGTCAAGTGTCAACTTTAATCTGTAAACTTTGCCAAAAAAGTGTAAATTGTTGCCAGCAGCACAGTTGCAGTCACCAATCTGTAAACTTTGCCAAAAAAAGTGTAAATTGTTGCCAGCAGCACAGTTGCAGTCACCAACACTCTGGAAAACATAAAACAGCCTAACCAGCTCTGCTAGGGCGAGTAAGATGGTCAGTGAGCTGTTCTCTCATTTGTGTCTGGTAGTAGCTAGCAAGGTAGCCAACGTTAGCCAGTTAGCTTTGGTGCTTGACTGCAGTTGTTAGGGCAGAACGTTTGGAACAACAAAAAGAGATGGATGGGGCTAAAGCTTAAGAGTGTGTGAACGATGCTGAATGGGTGTAGACAAAGAAGAACTCTTCAGTAGTGATAAGAGAATTATGTTCTCCAGGTACATCACCCAATTGAATTTATATTACTCTGTCTGCCAACCAGAATTTGTAAGATCCTGGTCGAATAAAACAGACGGAGGCCCAGCTAAATAGACAAAAAGGTTTATTCATGGAACATTCTAAAATCAAGAATACAAAACAATTCATTTTATACTGACTTCTCACGCCCACACATTCACACAGCCATACACACACACACACACAAACAGACGCACATACACACATACCCACACACACATGCACACAAACAGAAGCACACACATGTCCTGCAACGCACACACTGTCTGTCTCACTACCCAGCCGACAGAGATAGTGACCTTGTCCTTGAGACGTACTCCACGTTCTCTCCCAAATCTCTAGTCAGGTCGGCACCAAGCTCAGACAGTCTGTGTTTAAAATACCATGAAGACATATTGTTTTACCCTAATTCTGACTAGGACTACACATTTATTGATTATGATTTTATACATTCTAATAAATTCCATACAATTATATGTTTCAGGGAGGAATATTCTAATCATTCAAATGACAGACAATTCTCACCTAAGTAGGTACCAAAACATTCAAAGGCCATTTTCTCAAAAGTGATATACCATTTTGTAGCTCTGTGTCTCTGCTTTTATCCAATGTAAAAAAAAAACACAATTTCAAATTTTGCTACAGACCGAATCTAGGTGGTCTGTCACATTTTTGTAAAAATACCTTTTGGGATCCGTCTTTGTCTCACAAAGACCGCTCTAGCTTAGCCCCCGTTAATCACACAGACTAATGTATGGTATCTACGGCTGCAGATGAAATAGACAAATCCAATGGTACAACCCAGAAGTCAATGTTTGAAGGGAGTTAGAGGTCCAAATCGCACCTGCTACTAACGGTACTCATTGGGTTAAATAGTGATAAGGATGGTCTTCTCTGCCTGGCTTAGCAACAAAAGATTGCACACCCTTAAAATCTGAATTTCAATTCGATGAAAGATGAATCTTTCCAGTGTATGTTTGACATTTTAGATGATCCTATCGCTCTATGGATAGCTATACCTGTTTAAATAGATGCAAAGACCACACAGTGCCCACCCCCATGGATCTACACATGTATTTTGAGTGATTTTCATTCTTGAAGCGTGGCTTGCTCATTGAAGTGCAAAGAAGCCCCTCTTGCACATCTTCATCACGACAAGCACCGTATTATCAGACAAAATCCAAGCATTTTCACCTTTTCATTGTACCATTTCCATTTTTCACCGTTACTAAATCACACTTCCCCCAACGGGATGTGTGTATTTGTTTTTCATTCCCCCCCCCATCTCCTGTACTCAGAGAGTGACCTTTCACTGGCATGCAGGGATATGAAACCAAAACAAGGGAGAGCTTTTCCCTCCAAATGGATGTGAGACTAAAATCAGATGTAGACATACAGCACATAACGGCTTAGAATGTCTTGGTATCCAAGAGGGATACACAAACAGTGACAAACCATTGGAAAATGCAACTGTGAAATGAATCAACAATGTACCCTGCTAGCTAGTACACAACAAGGCTTGTTTTGTTGGATAGGTCTAATGACTGAGAGATGGCTGGCTTTTCGTCACAACATTGATTTTCCCTTACTTTAAGCCTTTTACTCACCAGGGGCTGGTGGTGAGATACAATTTTAATGAGCAGCTTGAAAAGGAACAACTGTAAAATGTAGGCAAGCGGAACAGATCCAGCATGCAGTTCAGCAATTAATTAATGCTCCACTCCACTGAGCCTGCCACAAGGTGAGGACCTCCCTCCAGCTACAGTGGGGAAGAGAAAAGTAAATATGCACACACATTCACACATGGCCGTCTCCAGGCATAAGCAACATAAGCGGTCGGGTAACATTTTTTTTTATACTTACTATTGAGAGTAAGAATAGTAGAACATACCAGGTGCAATTTAGAAATGTTGTTGTGCATCATCAGTTTTTCCCTTGTTATGTCAGTCACTCAATTAGCTGACAATTAGCCATGTACATTTTTAGAGTAGTAGTTAGTCTAGCCAGCTATCTAAACTTAAATTAATCATGGCCGAATACCGACCGGGCACATATGGCACGTGCCCAGGGGCCCTGATCTCCAAGGGGCCAACATTGATTTTGTTAGTCATTCTCACTCAGATATTATATGAAGATGGTGTAAATCATGGCAAAATGTGTAGAATAAATAAATGAACATAGAACAAAACACGGGTAGCGTACAGACATGGAACACAAACTGAGTCAATAACACCTAGCGAAAGAACCAAAGGGAGTGACATTTATAGGGAAGGTAATCAGGCAGGTGATTGAGTCCAGGTGAGTCTGATGAGGCGCTGATGCGCGTAACAATGATGAGGGGTGTGCGTAATAATGAGCAGCCTGACGAACTTGAGCGACAGAGAGGGAGTAAAGTGACAGCTATTAGCCCAAAGAAACGCATTGAATAAGAGATTCATACATGGAAAACAGATACTAAAATGTTTTATCAAAAGGAAGTTTGTGTTATATCTGAGAGATGTATCTTTTTTTATATAGTTATTCTCAATGGAATAACTATAAAATAACAGGTTATTGGTTTGGGATGGGGCAGTGTAACAATTACCTAGAAGGAGGCAGAGGCTGAAGTAGAGTACACAATTATAACTTTTATTCAAAAAAATGTATGTGCCCTTAAAAACACTGTCTACAGAAAAAAATATAGAACATTTAGAAAAACAATTCCACAAGAAAAATAGTAACTTTCAAAAGACAGTTTTACTCCACCAGATGGTGCCACAGTCGAGTCCAATTTCACAGAGCCGGATTAGCGATCTAAACACAAGAGAATATAGAGTCAGTGCCTCGTTCCGCACAGCACTCCAAAAGTACACTCAGAAAACGTTCTCTCTATAGCTTGGCCATGTTTGAAAACTACAGCTGGACTAAAAATGATCACAAATGTTGAAAAGGTTAACTGTGCAAACAATGCTAAACAAAACACTCCACATAACTCTTTGTGCGTCCCTAACTTGCTACCGAGTAAGTAGTCCACATGGACCCACAGCCGGCCTCATGTGGACCTCCACCATACAAACAAATCAGACCAGGTTACATACGATTTTCCCAGGTCACAGTCTACAGCCTACTGGACCAGTGTGTGATGGGGGAACACCCCCCTATCCACATCGATGGAACAGTAGTGGAGAGGGTAGCAAGTTTTAAGTTCCTCGGCATACACATCACAGACAAACTGAATTGGTCCACTCACACAGACAGCATCGTGAAGAAGGCGCAGCAGCGCCTCTTCAACCTCAGGAGGCTGAAGAAATTCGGCTTGTCACCAAAAGCACTCACAAACTTCTACAGATGCACAATCGAGAGCATCCTGGCGGGCTGTATCACCGCCTGGTATGGCAACTGCACTGCCCTCAACCGTAAGGCTCTCCAGAGGGTAGTGAGGTCTGCACAACGCATCACCGGGGGCAAACTACCTGCCCTCCAGGACACCTACACCACCCGATGTCACAGGAAGGCCATAAAGATCATCAAGGACATCAACCACCCGAGCCACTGCCTGTTCACCCCGCTATCATCCAGAAGGCGAGGTCAGTACAGGTGCATCAAAGCTGGGACCGAGAGACTGAAAAACAGCTTCTATCTCAAGGCCATCAGACTGTTAAACAGCCACCACTAACACTGACACTGACTCAACTCCAGCCACTTTAATAATGGGAATTGATGGGAAATGACGTAAATATATCACTAGCCACTTTAAACAATGCTACCTTATATAAATGTTACTTACCCTACATTATTCATCTCATATGCATACGTATATACTGTACTCTATATCATCGACGGTATCCTTATGTAATACATGTATCACTAGCCACTTTATACTATACTATGCCACTTTGTTTACATACTCATCTCATTTGTACATACTGTACTCGATACCATCTACTGTATCTTGCCTATGCTGCTCTGTACCATCACTCATTCATATATCCTTATGTACATATTCTTTATCCCCTTACACTGTGTACAAGACAGTAGTTTTGGAATTGTTAGTTAGATTACTTGTTATTACTGCATTGTCGGAACTAGAAGCACAAGCATTTCGCTACACTCGCACTAACATCTGCTAACCATGTGTATGTGACAAATAAAATTTGATTTGATTTGATTGATTTGATTTGATGTGAGTCACCTTCAGATACACAATGCTGTTGCACTTCAGGCTCTCCGAATTCTGGATCGTTCCAGCAGTTGCAGCGGCCAAAGGAAATGTTGGCTTTGGGGATGACCAGTGAAACATACCTGCTACAGGGCGGTGTTGCAAAGGTGACCAGTGAGCTGAGATAAGGCATGGCTTTACCTAGCAGAGACTTATAGATGACCTGGAGCCAGTGGGTTTGGCGACGAATAGGTAGCGAGGGCCAGCCAAAGAGAGCATACAGTTCACAGTGGTGGGTAGTATATGGGGCTTTGGTGACAAACAAATGGCACTGTGATAGACTGCATCCAATTTGCTGAGTAGACTGTTGGAGGCTATTTTGTAAACGACATCGTCGAAGTCAAGGATCGGTAGGATAGTCAGTTTTACGAGGGTATGTTTGGCAGCATGAGTGAAGGAGGCTTTGTTGCGAAATAGATGCTTAATGTGAGTCTGGAAGGAGAGTTTACAGTCTAACCAGACACTTAGGTATTTGTAGTTGTCCACGTATTCCAAAACAGAACCGTCCAGCATAGTGATGCTAGTCAGGCGGGCAGGTGCGGGCAGCAATCGGTTGAAGAGCATGCATTTAGTTTTACTAGCCTTTAAAAGCAGTTGGAGGCCACGGAAGGAGTGTTGTACGGCATTGAAGCTTGTTTGGAGGTTTGTTGTCCAAAGAAGGGCCAGGTGTATGCAGAATGGTGTTGTCTGCGTAGAGGCGGATCAGAGAATCACCAGCAGCAAGAGCGATATCATTGATATATACAGAGAAAAGAGTCGGACAAGAATTTAACCCTGTGGCACCCCCATAGAGACTGCCAGAGGTCCGGACAACAGACCCTCAGATTTGACACACTGAACTCTATCTTGGTGAACCAGGCGAGTTGGTGAACCAGGCGAGGCAGTCATTTGAGAAACCAAAGCTATTGAGTCTGCCGATAAGAATGCGGTGGATGACAGAGTCGAAAACCTTGGCCAGGTCGATGAAGACGGCTGCACAGTACTGTCTTTTATCGATGGCGGTTGTGATATCGTTTAGGACCTTGAGCATGGCTGAGGTGACCAGCTCAGAAACCAGATTGCACAGTGGAGAAAGTACGGTCGGATTCAAAATGGTCGGTGATCTGTTTGTTAACTTGTCGTTGAAAGATTTTAGAAAGGCAGGGCAGGATGGATATGTCTATAACAGTTTGGGTCTAGAGTGTCTCCCCCTTTGAAGAGGGGGATGACCGAAGCAGCCTTCCAATCTTTGGGGATCTCAGACGATATGAAAGAGAGGGGGTTGCAACAATTTTAGCTGACAATTTTAGAAAGAGAGGGTACAGATTGTCTAGCCCAGCTGATTTGCAGGGATCCAGATTTTGCAGCTTTTTCAGAACATCAGCATCTGGATTTGGGTGAAGGAGAAGCGGCAGGGGGCTTGTGAAAGTTGCTGCAGGGGGTGCAGAGCTGTTGGCAGGGGTAGGGGTAGCCAGGTGGAAATCATGGCCAGCCATAGAAAAATGCTTATTGAAATGATTGATTATCGTAGATTTATCGGTGGTGGCAGTGTTTCCTAGCCTCAGTGCAGTGGGCAACTGGGAGGAGGTGCTCTTATTCTCCATGGACTTTGTAGTGTCCCAAAACTTTTTGGAATTAGTGCTACAGGATGCTAATTTCAGTTTGAAAAAATTTGCCTTAGCTTTCCTAACTGACTTTGTATATTGGTTCCTAACTTCCCTGAAAAGTTGCATATCGGGGGGGCTATACGATGCTAATGCAGAACGCCACATTATGTTTTTGGGCTGGTCAAGGGCAGTCAAGTCTGGGGTGAACCAAGGGCTATACCTGTTCTTAGTTCTACATGCTTATTTAAGATGGTGAGGAAAGCATCTTTAAAGAGCAACCAAGCATCCTCTACTGACAGGATATCCTTCCAGGATACGCGGGCCAGATTGATTAGAAAAGCCTGCTCGCTGAAGTGTTTTAGGGAGCGTTTGACAGTGATCATTTGACTGCGGACCCATTACGGACGCAGGCTATGAGGCAGTGATCACTTATATCCTGGTTGAAGACAGCAGAGGTGTATTTACTTGGACCGGGCCGGGGCTAGCAGATGGGTCTTCGGCGACTTCGCAATGGAAAAGCCTGTTGAAACCACCTCGGACAATTACGTCGGCAGACCAGTCGTGATGGATCGGCGGGGCTCCGAATCGGCAATAAAGGGTCCAGGCCAATTTGCAAAAGAGGTATTGTAGCCCAAGAAATTAGCTGGTGGACCTCTTCGGCTAGCCAGGAGATAGGCCTAGCTCGAGGCTAGCTCAAGGCTAACTGGTGCTTGCTTCAGGCCAGAGATGTTAGCCAGGAGTAGCCACTAGAATTGCAGCTAGCTGTAATGCTCCGGTGTAAAGGTTCAGAGCTTGCTGTAGAAATCCGGAGATGTGATAGAGAAACAGCAGTCCGATATGCTCTGGGTTGATATCACGCTGTGTAGACTGGCAGGTATTCACCGAGCTGAGGCTGGCTGGTGTCCGAGTTAACGGTGAAGGCCGCTAGCAGTGGCTAACTGACTACTAGCTAGTAGCTAGTTAGCAGGCTAGCTTCTGAGGGGGGATCCGGTTGTAAAGTATAAAAATAGCAGATCCGTACCACATTGGGTGAGGCGGGATGCAGGAGAGTATATTCAGTCCATAGATGGAAAGTGAGATTAAAAAACATATAAATATATACGGAAAAAATGAGGAAAACTATATTTACACGGGACATTACGGGACAAGACAAAACACACGTCCGACAGCTACGCCATAATAAGTGAGAAGGATAATAAGTGAGTAAAGTACTGAGTAAAGGGTCTGAATAAATTTACAAAAATGTTTAAAACTTGTTTTTGCTTTGTCATTATGGGTTATTGTGTTTAGATTGATGTGGGTAAAAAAAAACTTTAAATATATTTTAGAATAAGACTGTAACCTGCAATACTTCGCGAATGCAATGTATCCTGTGGGAAACATGCAGGCAGCACCCACAGTTCAGATTCAGGCAGGGTCTAGTTCATCAGAGTCGATAATCCAGTGGGAAGCCCAGGAAGTAAATTCAGAGGTCGTCATCTGCATGGGTGTATCCCAACAACAGAAGCATGCAAAAATACAAACGTGATAGAATACTCAAATTGTCTAAAACAAATGTAAGGAATAAATACCCTTTAAAAGGTCAGTCTTTCAATTCCACTGCAAATCATAATGTCTTCATGCAAAAATTAAATGATCAGCAAACAGTCCACAGCAAACATAAGAAAAGGTCAAAGTTATCATGCAACATTCCAGCACCATGGCAAATGTACATGCAAAAACACAGATTTTAAAAACAATTCTAAAAAATTCACCTTCAGTAGAGCTGGGAAACATGATAATGATGGGCGTGGTTTTGATGGGACTGTTTGATGGGACTGTTTATTTTACACCACTGAGTGTTCGTTTTATTCTTACAGGGTGAATTTAACTCCTAAATCAGCACTGGAAATGCAACACTGAAAAATGTTGCTGTGCAATAGAATGTTTTGCCACGAGATAGGGGGCCCCCCAACCAAATCTCACTTAGAGCCTCCAAAAGACTTGAGCCGGCCGTACACACACACACAAACACGAACACACACACACACGAACACACACACACACACACACACACACACACACACACACACACACACACACACACACACACACACACACACACACAGAAAAAGGAACCTACATTTGTATTCACCATAAGGGGATGGGGTCCTCTCTCTACCCAGTATGAGGTGAGGGACCTGGGGTAGAGGAGCAGGACAGATGGGCAGAAGTTATCTCCTTCCCCTTCATCATTGTTTAAACAGTACCTGCACCACTCACCTAACACCCAGGGACAGAAATGTTAAACAAGCATGCCTGTTTGTATGTTTTTATTCCATTGAGAAATTAAGAAAGAAAGATAGAGAGAGCAAAAGTGAGAGTGTGTATGTGTGTTTGTGAGAGAAGAGAGAAAGGTGGGGAGACAGAGGAAGAGTGTCATGCCCTGGTCTTAGTATTTTGTGTTTTCTTTATTATTTTGTTCAGGCCAGGGTGTGACATTTATTTATTTATTTTGTATTTTTATTTCACCTTTATTTAACCAGGTAGGCAAGTTGAGAACAAGTTCTCATTTACAACTGCGACCTGGCCAAGATAAAGCAAAGCAGTTCGACAGATACAACGACACAGTTACACATGGAGTAAAACAAACATACAGTCAATAATACAGTATAAACAAGTCTATATACGATGTGAGCAAATGAGGTGAGAAGGGAGGTAAAGGCAAAAAAAAGGCCATGGTGGAAAAGTAAATACAATATAGCAAGTAAAACACTGGAATGGTAGATTTGCAATGGAAGAATGTGCAAAGTAGAAATAAAAATAATGGGGTGCAAAGGAGCAAAATAAATAAATCAATTAAATACAGTAGGGAAAGAGGTAGTTGTTTGGGCTAAATTATAGGTGGGCTATGTACAGGTGCAGTAATCTGTGAGCTACTCTGACAGTTGGTGCTTAAAGCTAGTGAGGGAGATAAGTGTTTCCAGTTTCAGAGATTTTTGTAGTTCGTTCCAGTCATTGGCAGCAGAGAACTGGAAGGAGAGGCGGCCAAAGAAAGAATTGGTTTTGGGGGTGACTAGAGAGATATACCTGCTGGAGCGTGTGCTGCAGGTGGGAGATGCTATGGTGACCAGCGAGCTGAGATAAGGGGGGACTTTACCAAGCAGGGTCTTGTAGATGACATGGAGACAGTGGGTTTGGCGACGAGTATGAAGCGAGGGCCAGCCAACGAGAGCGTACAGGTCGCAATGGTGGGTAGTATATGGGGCTTTGGTGACAAAACGGATTGCACTGTGATAGACTGCATCCAATTTGTTGAGTAGGGTATTGGAGGCTATTTTGTAAATGACATCGCCAAAGTCAAGGATTGGTAGGATGGTCAGTTTTACAAGGGTATGTTTGGCAGCATGAGTGAAGGATACTTTGTTGCGAAATAGGAAGCCAATTCTAGATTTAACTTTGGATTGGAGATGTTTGATGTGAGTCTGGAAGGAGAGTTTACAGTCTAACCAGACACCTAAGTATTTGTAGTTGTCCACGTATTCTAAGTCAGAGCCGTCCAGAGTAGTGATGTTGGACAGGCGGGTAGGTGCAGGTAGCGATCGGTTGAAGAGCATGCATTTAGTTTTACTTGTATTTAAGAGCAATTGGAGGCCACGGAAGGAGAGTTGTATGGCATTGAAGCTTGCCTGGAGGGTTGTTAACACAGTGTCCAAAGAAGGGCCAGAAGTATACAGAATGGTGTCGTCTGCGTAGAGGTGGATCAGAGACTCACCAGCAGCAAGAGCGACCTCATTGATGTATACAGAGAAGAGAGTCGGTCCAAGAATTGAACCCTGTGGCACCCCCATGCCAGAGGTCCGGACAGCAGACCCTCCGATTTGACACACTGAACTCTATCAGAGAAGTAGTTGGTGAACCAGGCGAGGCAATCATTTGAGAAACCAAGGCTGTCGAGTCTGCCAATGAGGATGTGGTGATTGACAGAGTCGAAAGCCTAGGCCAGATCAATGAATATGGCTGCACAGTAATGTTTCTTATCGATGGCGGTTAAGATATCGTTTATATCGACATGGGTTAATTATGTGGTGTGTTTTGTCTTGTTTTTTTTGTAGGTATTGGGAATGTGGTATAGTGGGGTTATCTAGGAAAGTCTATGGTTGCCTGAAGTGGTTCTCATTCAGAGGCAGGTGTTTATCGTTGTCTCTGATTGGGAACCATATTTAGGCAGCCATATTCTTTGAGTGTTTCGTGGGTGATTGTTCCTGTCTCTGTGTTTGTTTTGCACCACATAAGGCTGTTTAGGTTTTCACGTTTCTTGTTTTGTTAGTTTGTTCATGTGTAGTTTCTTTATTAAATGAATCAATGAATCAAAATAACCACGCTGCATTTTGGTCCGCCTCTCTTTCATCGGAAGAAAACCGTAACAAAGAGAGCTTGTTTTAAAGGGTGTCTGCTTTTCTCTTGTGAGGTCTGTGTAGGAAGACCATATCTCTATAAGGCTATGATACAGAATCATCATCAACACATTTCCGATCTGCTCTATCAGAGTGGGTGACAGTCTGGCAGATATAACCTGCCAGGTTGACAGTGGCAGCAGAGGATATCTGATTAAATATACAGATGTAGGATCTTAATTTAAGACAGTTTGCTACAGCAGGAAAATAATCCTGCAGCAACAGGAAATGTAAATTACTATCTAGATTTTAATGAATGGAGATTTTTTTTAGGGCTTGAAACATTTTTCATTAGGGAAAATGAAGTCTGAAATTTCTAAGTGGAAATTGCACATTTCAGAAGCCTTTTTAAACCTCAAATACACAAGTTTAAAATGTCAAACACTGCAGGAACGTTCTCCTGAAAAAGGGTGATGCTACATTCAGTTGTAGTTGGACGTTTACATACACTTTAGTCAACTACATTTAAACTCAGTTTTTCACAATTCCTGACATTTAATCAGAGTAAAAATTCCCTGACTTAAGTCAGTTAGGATCACCACTTTATTTTAAGAATGTGAAATGTCAGAATAATAGTAGAGAGAACAATTTATTTCAGATTTTATTTCATTCATCACATTCCTAGTGGGTCAGAAGTTTACATACACTCAATTAGTATTTGGTAGCATTGCCTTTAAATTGTTTAACTTGGGTCAAATGTTTCTGGTAGCCTTCCACAAGCTTCCCACAATAAGTTGGGTGAACTTTGGTCCATTCCTCCTGACAGAGCTGGTGTAACTGAGTCAGGTTTGTAGGCCTCCTTGCTCGCACACGCTTTTAGGTTCTGCCCACAAATTTCTATTGGATTAAGGTCAGGGCTTTGTGATGGCCAGTCCAATACCTTTACCTTGTTGCCCTTAAGTAATTTTGCCACAACTTTGGAAGTATGTTTGGGGTCATTGTCCATTTGGAAGACCCATTTGTGACCAAGCTTTAACTTCCTGACGGATGTCTTGAGATGTTGCTTCAATATATCCACATAATTTTCCATCGTCATGATGCCATCTATTTTGTGAAGCGCATGATGTTGCCACCCCTGTGCTTCATGGTTGGGATGGTGTTATTCCGGTTACAAGCCTCCCCCTTTTCCCTCCAAACATAACAATGGTCATTATGGCCAAACAGTTCTATTTTTGTTTCATCAGACCAGAGGACATTTCTCCAAAAGGTATGTCCCCATGTCCCCATGTGCAGTTACAAACCGTAGTCTGGCTGTTTTATGGTGGTTTTGGAGCAGTGGCTTCTTCCTTGCTGAGCAACCTTTCAGGTTATGTCAATATAGGACTCTTTTTACTGTGGATATAGATACTTTTGTACCCGTTTCCTCCAGCATCTTCACAAGGTCTTTTGCTGTTGTTCTGGGATTGATTTGCACTTTTCGCACCAAAGTACGTTCATCTCTAGGAGACAGAACGCATCTCCTTCCTGAGTGGTATGATGGCTGCATGGTCCCATGGTATATATACTTGCGTACTATTGTTTGTACAGATGAACGTGGTACCTTCAGACGTTTAGAAATTGCTCCCAATGATGAACCAGACTTGTGGAGGTCTACAATTTTTTTTCTGAGGTCTTGGCTGATTTCTTTTGATTTTCCCATGATGTCAAACGAAGAGACACTGCATTTGAAGTTAGGCCTTGAAATACATCCACAGGTACACCTCCAATTGACTCAAATGATGTCAATTAGCCTATCAGAAGCTTCTAAAGCAATGACATAATTTTCTGGAATTTTCCAAGCTGTTTAAAGGCACAGTCAACTTAGTGTATGTAAACTTCGGGGGGTATGGCAAAGCCAGGTAGGAGACCTGCGCCATCTTCCTGTGCTTACCGGAGAGAGAGAGGGACCGGGCAGGCACCTTGTTATGCGGTGGAGGACACAGTCTCCCCTGTGCGTGTGCATAGCCCGGTGCGGTACATTCCAGCTCCTACCGGGGGCATTCAACCAGGTAAGGTTGGGCAGGCTCGGTGCTCAAGAGCTCCACTGCGCCTGCACGGTCCGGTCTATCCAGTGCCACCTCCACGCACCAGCCCTCCGGTGGCAGCCCCCCGCACCAGGCCGTCTCTCCGTCTCATCCCTACACTTGCTCAAGCATGTCCAGCTCTGCCAGAGCCTTCCTCCTGCCCAGCGCTGCTAGAGTCTCCCGTCTGTCCTGAGCTGCTAGAGTCTCCCGTCTGTCCTGAGCTGTCAGCGTCTCCCGTCTGTCCTGAGCTGTCAGAGTCTCCCGTCTGTCCTGAGCTGCCAGAGTCTCCCGTCTGTCCTGAGCCGCCAGCCTGTCCAGAGCCGTCAGTCAGCCAGGATCTGCCAGAGCCGTCAGCCAGCCAGGAGCTGCCAGAGCCGCCAGTCAGCCAGGAGCTGCCAGAGCTGCCAGTCAGCCAGGAGCCGCCAGTCAGCCAGGAGCCGCCAGAGCCACCATACAGCCAGGAGCCGCCAGAGCCGTCAGCCAGCCAGGAGCCGCCAGCCAGCCAGGAGCTGCCAGAGCCGTCAGTCAGCCAGGAGCTGCCAGAGCCGTCAGCCAGCCAGGAGCTGCCAGAGCCGGCAGTCAGCCAGGAGCTGCCAGAGCTGCCAGTCAGCCAGGAGCTGCCAGTCAGCCAGGAGCCGCCAGTCAGCCAGGAGCCGCCAGAGCTGCCATACAGCTAGGAGCCGCCAGAGCCGTCAGCCAGCCAGGAGCCGCCAGAGCTGTCTGTCAGCCAGGACCTGCCAGAGCTGTCAGCCAGCCAGGAGCTGCCAGAGCCGAAAGCCAGCCAGGAGCTGCCAGAGCCGTCAGCCAGCCAGGAGCTGCCAGAGCCGTCAGCCAGGAGCTGCCAGAGCCGTCAGCCAGCCAGGAGCTGCCAGAGCCGTCAGCCAGGAGCTGCCAGAGCCGTCAGCCAGCCAGGAGCTGCCAGAGCTGGCAGTCAGCCAGGAGCAGCCAGTCAGCCAGGAGCCGCCAGAGCCGCCATTCAGCCAGGAGCTGCCAAAGCCATCAGCCAGCCAGGAGCTGCCAGAGCCGTCAGCTAGGAGCTGCCAGAGCCGTCAGCCAGGAGCTGCCAGAGCCGTCAGCCAGCCAGGAGCCGCCAGAGCCGTCAGCCAGCCAGGAGCCGCCAGAGCCGTCAGCCAGCCAGGAGCCGCCAGAGCCGTCAGCCAGCCAGGAGCCGCCAGAGCCGTCAGCCAGCCAGAAGCCGCCAGAGCCGTCTGTCAGCCAGGATCCACCAGAGCCGTCTGTCAGCCAGGACCTGCCAGAGCCGTCAGCCAGCCAGGAGCCGCCAGAGCCGTCAGCCAGCCAGGAGCCGCCAGAGCCGTCAGCCAGCCAGGAGCCGCCAGAGCCGTCTGTCAGCCAGGATCCGCCAGAGCCGTCTGTCAGCCAGGACCTGCCAGAGCCGTCTGTCAGCCAGGACCTGCCAGAGCCGTCTGTCAGCCAGGAGCTGCCAGAGCCGTCAGCCAGCCAGGAGCTGCCAGAGCCATCAGTCAGCCAGGAGCTGCCAGAGTCATCAGCCAGGAGCTGCCAGAGCCGCCTGTCACGCCGGCGATGCCGGAGTCGCCAGAGTCTCCCTCCTGTCCGGAGCTGCCAGAGTCGCTCCTCAATCCAGAGGCGCCTTTCCGTCGAGTGGCGCTCTCTACGATGATCTTCAGTCCGGAGCCCGCTGCGAGGGTCCCCGCTCCTGAGGCGCCACGTAAGTGGGCCAAGACTGAGGTAGAGCGGGGTCCACGTCCCGCACCCGAGCCGCCGCCGTGAAAGAGGCCCACCCGGACCCTCCCCTTTAGGTTAGGTTTTTGCGGCCGGAGTCCGCACCTTTGTGGGAGGGTACTGTCACGCCATGACCTGAGTATTCTTTGTTTTCTTTATATATTTTGTTTAGGTCAGGGTGTGACATGGGTGATGTATGTGTTTTCTCATTGTCTAGGGATTTTGTAGGTTTATGGGGTTGTTTACCATCTAGGTGTTTATGTATGTCTATGGTTGCCTAGATTGGTTCTCAATTAGAGGCAGCTGTTTATCGTTGTCTCTGATTGGGAACCATATTTAGGCAGCCATCCTCTTTGGGTATTTGGTGGGTTATTGTCTATGTGATGTTGCATGTTTGCACTCAGTTTTTATAGCGGTCATGGTCGTCTTGTTATTTTGTTTGTTTGTTTAGTGTACTTCGTGTTTTTCGTCTTTCATTAAAAAGATGTATTCACATCACGCTACACTTTGGTCTCCTCACTACGACGACCGTGACAATACTGGAGAGAAATAAGAAACATGTCTCCAATGTGAAAATATGATATTATGTTTATATACTGTATGTGTTATGTGTGTTAACTAATGGAAGAAAACAAAGATATTGTAAAAAAAATTACACCACATTCTATTCAAGCATGAAAATACATGCTAACAGGAGCAAGATACGTTTTCAGATCTGTGTGTATTCTCTCTTTGAGGTTCGTGCTACATAAAGACACTCTCTGCTTGGCTTGATATATGTGAACATTTGGAATACTGTTTATCTCCAAGCTGTCAATGTCAAGCAATCTGTTCTTATATTGATTGAAAACTGCACATCAGGCAGGGATGGGCAAAAATGACAAACCACAATGACAAAATACAGATACAAAATACCATAAAGATCAATGTATCAAAATAAATGACAAAAGTGTATTTTGTAATGTATTTAATTGAGTGTGATATGTTATTTAACTTCCTTAGTTGAGCAAGTCACTCTGGATAAGTGTGTCTGATAAATTATCAAAACGTAAATGAATATTTGAAAATGAACATGCCAAAATGAACTGCACACTGGGTATTGTTTCGGGGTGGAGCTCATTAGAATAATACTCAGCATACTTTGCAATTGTTAAGATGTACATTTGCATTTATATTTAGTTCCTTTTGCAGATGCTTTTACCGCTTTTATTATTCCTGAGAGCTCCTCATGCAGTGTTCAGATTGTAGAAGAGAGCAGCAGCGGTATTACTTTCCTCTTTCCTGTTGTTGAGCCAGTGGTTCCCTAGGAAAACATCTCAAATATTCACAAACAACCATCAGTGTCTGACAGGACCATAGACGTGCCTTGATCTGAGCAACATTGAATTGCACACATGCATGCACACTAGAGGATATAAAGTAACAGCACAACCAGGAAAAGGCTCACTCATTTTTTTTGCATACAGTATGTGTATTTTGAGCATGCAGTTTTAAAATATGTTTTCTGCAGTTCTACACATTTTGCAATGGGGTAGAGAGAGAAATGTGCAATTTTATAACAAATTACATGCGATTCTACTCATTCTGCCATTGGACAGAGAGACATTTTTGCCATTTTAAAGCCCATTTACTGCAATTCTACACATTTGGCTATGACTTATGCAATTTTTATGACACTGTGTCTGATTGAGAGTGACTAACAAAATCAATGGGGGCCCCCTGGAAGTCAGGGCCCCTGGGCCAGTATTCGGCCATGATTACTACAAGTTTAGATAACTGACTAGGCTAACTAACAGTACCAATCTAAAAATTATTTTAGTACCAATCTACTATTCTTTCTTTTTTTCTCCCCACAATTTTTTTATTCTCCCCTTTTGCTCCCCACTGCAATGCAGTGTCTTAGACCGCTGCGCCACTCGCGTAGCGCTATTCTAACACTCAACAGTAAGTTGAGACTCTGACTGAGTTCCTTAAAATATATTATTATTATTATTAAGCAGCCGGGGGCCCTAAGTGCCCGCTTATGGTTCTTATGCCTGGAGACGACCCTTGGAGTGTCACTGTGAATTTAATATGAGCACTGTCTGCAAAACACCGGAGTGAAACTAAGGAGGGAAAACAGTCGCTAGAGCAAAATGGGACAAGAACATCCCAGCCGGTCGATATATATAAAAAACTGCTGATAATGGTTTTCATACACATATATTGTCCATAATGTAGAGGCCTATGGCATATTCATTGATGAGGAAAGAGGTAAATGTGATCTGCACACCAATACCAATTTACATATCTTTGAATGGCTCCTTGCCTGTATATCGGCAGACACAGACACACACGTGAGCAGCTCAGTCTTCTGCACCAAAGCTTTCAACACATCTTAGCCTACATATTCTTACCTCTTTGTTGATTGATAGCCATTGAATTGTATCTATTTTCTGTTTTAGAAAGATTTGCACAAATATGGAAAGAGAGATGGTTTCATCATGAAAGAATATCAATTTAGATCATTGTTGTGACTTGACTTTAACATTAATCTGAAGACTGTTATTTATCTAATTACCTAAATACGTTAAATTGTTACCCGATTAAATTCATCTGGTAACAATTAACTCTTTCATGACATGACAAAATAACACACAGGTGAGAGGGGGTCTGGTTGAAGTCATTCATTGCAAATCTGATCTGACTTATTTGGATCCTCACAGGACCCTCACGACAATCCCCCTCTGGTGGGTTCAATCTTGGAAGGAGTCTGCAAGTTGCAACCCACCACATGAATGACCACAGGGTGTCCTGGTTTGTGAATCATCATGACATGATGGTTAAACCTGGTAGGATTTCTGCAAGCTGCAGACCCCCACAAGAATGGACATGGTTGTGCATTGTCGATCCAGACCCGTCGTCCGGTTGTCCAGGCTGGTGGATCTATGCAGTAACTTAGACTGACGTTAATAACGGACAACACTCATGCAATACATCATTACATTTCTTCCCCAAATTAGCGGCGTTGTGGTACTAACTGGTGGTTGTAGCGGTGTGTTGCTAAGGGCCTAAGTTGATAACTATATGATGAGTCTACAGCTGTAAGGCACGAGCTTCGAACAGTCTACAGGGATGACCTATGGACCTCTTGTTAGAAACGGCTGATTCATGTAGCTGTAGAGTCAAAGGGGCTTCTGGGTCTATTTTCAACTTTACCAAGACTGGTATTTTGCTCTGACCCTTTGTATTTTGCTCTGATCCTAGTACAAATCCTCATTAAAGGTTCCATTGTGCACGTGTGTTTATGCTTGCACAAGCGTACATGCCAAGGGCAAGAAAATCAAGTATCCTGGTAGGCTGCAACCTGGGAAGAATGAGTCTGACATCATCAGATAATTTCCATGTCAATGACCGTGTGTCAGTAAGAATGGGTGCCGACCACAAGCCATATGCCAAGGGAACCTGTAGTGGTTTTACTACAAGTCAATGTGTCTTACACCATTGTAGTGGCAATAGGTATGAAGAAGTCTATTTCATAGCTATGTTATCCACGGAGAAGCTAACCTCACGACAGAAGTACTCTATAACCACTGAACCAGTCGTATGCGGTGAGATCATGGTTCATGACTTCTAAAAACTTAATGGAGGGTTCAATTTATTAGCGGCATGTGATTTAACCATCAGAAGAGTGTTTTGGCGATTCCCTTCCACTTGTTGCAATCTGAGTGACTACCATCTCCTCTGTCGCTGTTATCAAGGGCAATTTGACTTGTTAGGTCTCTAACCTTCTTGCTGACTGTCGCTGGACTGACAGTTGCTGGCATTGGTACTGTTACCCAAGGGGACCAGCTACCCTACCAATTTATGCCGAAATGTTATCCTACTGGAACACGTGATTAGAGCATTTTACTAGTTGCAGTGTAGTTGAGACTACACATGGCAATAAATAATTATTGTTACTATTTCTGGGGGGGTAGGTGGAAAGTCCACTGGACGTCTTTTACGACCAGTGTGGGACACCTCAAGGTGTATTCTAAGGTTATCCCCATCGAGGGGCTTGTCTGCTCCTCTCTGTTTTCGTGGGGAGGTTTACAAATGTATTTGTTTCCTGATCGGGCGGCCTCATACAGTGTTGCACGTAGCCTTGACCCCCGCACTGGCCTCGACGAGGCTGTCATGGGTCTCGGCTAGGATTCCCCCCCTTTTTGTCTCAGGACCCCCCTCCCAGCGCGGTTGATGTTTGTGTCCAAGGCACAAACTAAAAGATTGTGCCCTTTGTACGAGTTATCAGCAGCCGTGTTGTTAGTAGATTGGTTGTAACCTTTCAAACAAATCTAAAGCTGTACGTGCTTCAAAACGCTCAGTGGCTGTTGTGGCCTGCCATACACCACAGCGTGCGCGTGTGGCAACCGTTCCTGTACTTGCAAACTGAGACAAGGATATGTTTCGGCGATATCGCACAGTGTTTCACCAGTTGGAGTCACCGGGTCAGTGGTGGGACTGACTCCGTTAGTTCCATTTCAAGGTGTTTCAGTCCCCCTCAAAGCGGAAAATGTATCATCAGAGGCAGAGTCCACTCTGAACGTTGATGCTTTGTTTCCTGATACGGCCGCGGTGCTAGTGGAAGTGTCTGAAGGACAAGATAAGTTAATCTTAGCTACAGTATTGCATGACTCCAAGGAGGAGGAAGTTGCTCACTCACAGAGACTGTGGACTCAAAATCATGAAAATAATAATCTACCATGTTTGTTGATTGTATGTGCCGAGATATCGTAATATCTGCTTGAGTCAGATTCTGCACGAAGAGGTATCGAAAAGTATTTGTCCCAAGGGGTCCTGTCGACAGATACGCCTTGTGGATGACTTTGTTGCAGCCAGCGTTAGGAGAAGACAGTGTGGTCGGTGGAGACAGCACGGTTACTTGTGACAAAAATGGGTTGTTTATCCAATCCATCAGTGGGACCAAACGATCCATCAAGTCTGCTCAGAGTAGCGGGTATGAAGTTTTGAGGCTCGTAACCATACACAGGGTGAACAAGCAATACGTTTTGGAGGTGTAGTTTCAGCATGAGTCTCAATGTGAGAGGCGAGGTAGTCTGAGTGAAATCTCAGTTTAGTGTTGCATCGTTCTGTTTTTATCCAATGTTAAGCTGGGTTCACAGCCCTTTAGAGATCATTGAACAATGTTTGAGAGATGAGCGATATTGTCGAGCCTGAATCAATTAGCGCATCACGGTTTAAGCAGTCCTCCAGGATTGTTTCCAGGTAGCGACTTTCAGAGTTACGTTTTGTGGTCATATTCCCCACAAAGTGGAGTGGTTGTTCGCAATAATGTGATGCGTCATTTGTGTTCATGGTGAAAACAGATCAACTTATTGGAGTTTGAGTGGAATTGGCTATTGTGATGTGGTTTACCTTCAGCGTCGCAACATTTGTATCTGAGTCTATAGTCGAAGCCTGTGGGCTTGTTTCTTGATCGAGCAGACCAGCATAGGGTTTTGAGTGAGAGCGGGGGTAATTTGAATGTTTACGTTCGGCAGACTTGTTCTCCGGAAAATCCACGCCTAGTCATGGAAAATCATATTTTTCCTCTTTGTCAAATTTATGGCGCTTTTGTACTTCTCTTAGCAGAACTTCTAGAGAGCATCGGTCTATGCTTTGGTCGTCATTGAACCCTTTGTCTCTCTAGTGCCCTGACCCTTTGTGTGGGTTGGGTGCAGGAACGTAGCGATCAGATTGATTGTAGCGGTAGTTGTTTTTGCCGGCAACGTTCTTTATAGTTATTTTGACCGCGGTGGTTATTTGTATCGTGGTTTTGTGGTAGATGCGGCTGTTGAGCATCATCTCTCACCGCTACTATCCCTGATTATGCTCCCTCTAACTGGAGTGGGTCCTGTTAAGTATTGAAAACCGAGATGTCAGGGCTCTTTGCGTGGCTCACTCTTGATGCCTCAGAAGCTGTGCACGCAAGCTCTCTGAGTTCTGAGATTGACAAACCAATGTGGGCTGTAGGGCCCAAGTAGATAATGAAGTTGGGATACACGTTCGCCAGAAACATTTGTTTGAATGGTAATTCCATTCCTGTTTCAGTGAGTAGGCCAAAGTAAGCTAAACGAAGCCTATAAAAGTATGCTTGTGGGTGTTCATTCTGTACTTGTTTGACAGTGTTAGCCAGCGAGCTGTTGTGTTTGCGAGTTGCAGAACGACTGAATTCCATTTTCAAAGCCGTGGCGAGTTTTGCGTAGTCGTTTTGCATGTGTTGCTGTTGTAGATGGATGAACCTTGTCACGTGTCTATTCGACGTTCGCTTCAACAGGTAAAGCCTGTCAGTACCCGTAGCGTTCAGGTAGCCATCCAAGGTGTCCTCGATGTCTGCTAAGAACGTCTCAGTGTCGTTTGTCTTCCCTGGAATGGGGTCAAATGTCCGGAAGTTCTTGATCATTTTGTCAAGGCGTTCTGTGCCAAGTGTGCGGAGAAGGTTGGCTTCATCCTGTGGGGAATTTTGGGCCAAAATACAAAGAGGAGAAGCCAAGCTTTGGCGGCGAGGAGAGGCCATATTATTTTTTTTACATTTTCTTTCACCTTTATTTAACCAGGTAGGCTAGTTGAGAACATGTTCTCATTTGCAACTGCGACCTGGCCAAGATAAAGCATAGCAATTCGGCACGTACAACAACACAGAGTTACACGTGGAATAAACAAAACATACAGCAGTACATAATACAGTAGAACAAAAGAAAACAAAAAGTATATGTACAGTGAGTGCAAATAAGGTAAGATAAGGGAGTTAAGGCAATAAATAGGCCATGGTGGCGAAGTAATTACAATATAGCAATTTAAACACTGGAATGGTAGATGTGCAGAAGATGAATGTTCAAGTAGAGATACTGGGGTGCAAAGGGTCAAGATAAATAAATAAATACTGTATGGGGATGAGGTAGGTAGATAGATGGGCTGTTTACAGATGGGCTATGTACAGGTGCAGTGATCTGTGAGCTGCTCTGACAGCTGGTGCTTAAAGCTAGTGAGGGAGATATGAGTCTCCAGCTTCAGAGATTTTTGCAGTTCGTTCCAGTCATTGGCAGCAGAGAACTGGAAGGAAAGACGACCAAAAGAGGAATTGGCTTTGGGGGTGACCCGTGAGATACACCTGATGGAGCGCGTGCTACGAGTGGGTGCTGCTATGGTGACCAGTGAGCTGAGATAAGGCGAGGCTTTACCTAGCAGAGACTTGTAGATAACCTGTAGCCAGTGGGTTTGGCGACGAGTATGAAGCGAGGGCCAACCAACGAGAGCGTACAGGTCGCAATGGTGGGTAGTGTATGGGGCTTTGGTGACTAAAACGGATGGCACTGTGATAGACTGCATCCAGTTTGTTGAGTAGATGTTGGAGGCTATTTTATAGATGACATCACCGAAGTCGAGGATCGGTAGGATGGTCAGTTTTACGAGGGTATGTTTGGCAGTATGAGTGAAGTATGCTTTGTTGCGATATAAGAAGCCAATTCTAGATTTAATTTTGGATTGGAGATGCTTAATGTGAGTCTGGAAGGAGAGTTTACAGTCTAACCAGACACCTAGGTATTTGTAGTTGTCCACGTATTCTAAGTCAGAGCCGTCCAGAATAGTGATGCTGGATGGGCGAGCAGGTGCGGGCAGGGATCGGTTGAAGAGCATATATTTAGTTTTCCCTGCGTTTAAGAGCAGTTGGAGGCCACGGAAGGAGAGTTGTATGGCATTGAAGCTCGTCTGGAGGTTAGTTAACACAGTGTCCAAAGAGGGGCCAGAAGTATACAGAATGGTGTCGTCTGTGTAGAGGTGTACCAGAGAATCACCAGCAGCAAGAGCAACATCATTGATGTATACAAAGAAGATATAACTCTGTCCTGAATGGCCAAGAGGAAAAGACCGAGGGACACAGAGAGAGGCAACGTCTGAAACCTTCTGTCATCTTCACTCATTTGTGTACCGAGCTACGGTTGCGAGCTTGGTTGCTTTGTTGGGTAGTCACGCTGTAGCTTGTGACTTTTCTGGAGTTCCTCCAGATGGTACCTAAGGGTGGTTTTCTGCTGCATAACAAAGTCTACTTGGGAGCTTAGAGTACTTATTTTAGACACATGAGTGTGGCACTTGCTCTGTTTGGCCTCATCCTTATCTGTCATGGTTTGCAGGCAGAGGTCTTGAGTGCGGAGCGAGAGATTCAGTGATGAGATTTCCTCCGTTTCCATTTCTTGATCGTGCTTCAGCTGGGCACTGTGCTACTGGACCAATCTTTGCTGGCTGCCGTACTTCTGGGCTAAACTTAAGAGAACCTTTACAATGCCTGGGCCTGATGTTTTATTTTGGAGGGTGTTTTTCACCGTTTCTGCAGTTTTTTTGCTTATGGCATTGTGATCTAACATTCTCAGCCCTTTGGCATAGTTTAGGTTTATATCGCTGCTGAGGTCAACGATCAATCTGTCTGTCGGTGAGGGTTCACTTATTAGCGGGGGAATGATGGCCACCCCCTCTGATAGCTTGCTCATTATTATATTTATTATTTAATTTTGGGTTTTGACTCATTGGGAGCTGAAAAAAGATTTGAATAAATGTATAGGCATTAATGAATCATCAATCCTGGATCAGTAATGTTGGAGTTGGACTTCAATGAACTTGCAAAAGCAAGTTTATTAACTGATTTAGCAATGTTAATGATTAATCATACCTGTGTAGGCTATCTGGGAAATAAACTTCAAATAATCTGAAAGCGTCGCTGCATGGAAAAGTTTAAAATGTCTCATTGGTTGGAACAAATTAATTTGGTCCTTATCTGAATTATCAACCTGGTAAAGATGTTTGTTAGGCAATTTAACTTCCTTGTTAAATCGAATGATTAAAGATATCCAATCAGATGATTTTGGTTGGATATTAGAAGTGTAACCAGTTGTTACAGATGTGAGAAGACGTTTTGCCCTCACATTGGACATGATGTTTTTCAAAAACATTTCAGGGGTGATTCTTCACCACAAGGGGTCACTTACCCTGAAAGTTGAAACATTCTGTAGCGATTTCGACGGCATTAGAGCGCAATGTATGTTTGTTGTTGTTGAACGCTGTCGAACGCCGAAACTGAAATCTGTTGAACTTTGAAACCCAAACTAAAGACCTTGGTTTAAAAGCTGACAGTGTTTTCATGTACTTTTATTTTATTTTGAATCCTGCGGCTCTATTGGGCTAAATTGCTGTGAGCGCTGCCATCTGTCCCGGGATCCTGCCAGATTCCAAATATAAGGGGAGAGACGCGAAAGACCAGCTAGCCTAGCTGGCTCAGCGGTCTCAATTGGAGGCCACTATTGAACGTTTCCAATGTTGCAGGAGCTGCATTTATTTTGATTTGTTCTGGAACAATGTGGACCACGTTGACTTTCAATATAGCAACTGTTTGCTTGCGGGGGAGTACAGGAGCGAAGTAGCTACTCTTAGCAAGCAAGTAGCAAACCTACATAAGCTACTGGGGAACACACACCCACCTACTTTTTAATTTTCTTCCACCCCTGTAGCCGGACGGCGCTCTGGTCTGGTGGAAGTGTCGCCACCATGCCTGCTCTCCACAGCCGATTGGCCGGTGCTAGGCAGGGTTCCATCCCCGAAGGGGTCTCCTTCCCTGGAGAACGGAGCTGATCACGACCCAAGCAAACAGCCATGGAAGTACGTCACTCGCCATGGAAGTCGAAGAAGGCATCCTCTGGCAATGGAGTCTCCAAGGAGATGTTGAGCCCAGATCTGACAAAGATCAGAAACAGCTTTGCCGCCTTGGATCTAGAGGTTCCGGCGCCTTCGTCCGTGGTGGCTTCCCAATCAAAATCGTATCTGGAGGTACCTGTGTCTTCCTCCTCGTCTCTGTCTCCCTCTCCGGTGGCTTCTACCTAGGGTCCAGATCCTTGGAGCTCCCAGCCTAACCAGACTGTGAGGCTGCCTGAAAGACCGGCCCATTCATCATCACTAGCTGTCATCATAGGCAGCTCTATGGTGAGAAACATCTCGGTCCCCAAGGCAAAAACCCTGTGCTACCCAGATACCGGGAACTAACACTGTCTTAGTCCATGTGGGGTCAATGACATCAGGAGGGCTAGCTCGGAACATTTGAAAATTAATTTTAAAGAAGCATTTAGCATTAAAAGACTCCAAAAAAACGGCCAATAATTTCAGGTCCAGGGCCGCGGGTGTGAAAGATTGAACAGACTGCTGGCATTACACATCTGGCTAAAAGACTACTCTAGCTCTGCTGGATTCACTTTTATTGATAACTTTGACACCTTCTGGAAACAGAAGATACTCTACAGGAATGACGGAGTCCATCCAAATCATCTTGGCTTCTGGACTCTCTCAACACACTTCAAGGCTGCGTTGAAACAATGACTGGTAAATGATCCAAGACCAGCTCAGTTAATCCCTACCATTGTGACAATGAGTCGTCATAATGCTGCATCAGATGTACATGAGCTTAGGGACATTGGCAAACACAATGTAAGTACTTTAATTTATGTACCCCTAATTGCACTGAATAGATCTGTTTATCCTACAGCTATTGTAAGCAGTAATCATGAGCCTATAAACCAGAGTTGCACTGTTAGCACTGAGGCGGTGTGCAATAGTAGGAAGACCACTTTAAGCCGCTCACCCTGCATTATCAGCTCCAATGTAAATAACACGAGTAAGTCTACCTCTAATACGCTTCCCGGTAAAGCATTAAAAACATTCAAGCAACCCAGAAAAGTGCTAAAAATAGCCCATATTAACATATGGAGCCTAAAAAACAAGGTCCATGAAGTCAATAACTTGCTAGTAACAGATGACACTCATATTCTGAAATCTCTGAAACTCACTTAGATAACACCTTTGATGATATGGGGCAGCAGGGTAGCCTAGTGGTTAAAGCATTGGACCTGTAACCGGAAGTTCAAATCCCCAAGCAGACAAGGTACAAATCTGTCGTGATGCCCCTGAACAGGCAGGTAAACCCACTGTTCCTAGGCTGTCATTGAAAATAAGAATTTGTTCTTGAACTGACTTGCCTAGTTAAATAAAGGTAAATAAAAAAATACAGTGGTAGCAATACATGGTTATAGCATCTACCAAAAATACAAAAATGCCAACGGAGGCGGTGTTGCGGTCTATATTCAGAACCACATTCCTGTAAAGCTTAGAGACGATCTAATGTTAAATACTGTTGAAGTAATATGGCTACAGGTTTATCTGCCTCACCTAAAGTCCATTCTTGTGGGAAGCTGCTATAGACCACCAAGTGCTAAGTATCTGGATAATGTGTGTGAAATGCTTGATAATGTATGTGATACTAACAGAGAAGTATATTTTCTTGGTGATTTAAATATTGACTGGCTATCATCATTCTGCCCACTCAGGAAAATACTTCTAACTGTAACCAGTGCCTGTAACCTTGATCATGTTATCCTACGGGCCCTAGTTTTGTCGCACCTTGACTACTGTTCAGTCGTGTGGTCAGGTGCCACAAGAAAGGACTTGCAATTGGCTAAGAACAGGGCAGCACGGCTGGACCTTGGATGTACACAGTGAGCTAATTATAATAATATGCATGTCAATCTCTACTGGCTGAAAGTGGAGAGATTGACTTCATCACTACTTTATTTATGAGAGGTTGAATGCACCGAACTGCCTGTCTCAACTACTGGCACACAGCTTGGATACACATGCATACTCCATAAGACATGCCACAAGAGGTCTCTTCACAGTCCCCAAGTCCAGAAAAGACTATGGGAGGCACACAGTACTAAACTCTCTCACTGTCAACTGCGTTTATATTCAGCAAACTTAACATGTGTAAATATTTGTATGACCATAACAAGATTCAATAATTGAGACATAAACTGAACAAGTTCTACAGACATGTGACTAACAGATATTGAATAATGTGTCTCTGAACAAAAGGGGGGTCAAAATCACAAGTAACAGTCAGTATCTGGTGTGGCCACCAGCTGCATTAAGTACTGCAGTGCATCTCCTCCTCATGGACTGCACCAGATTTGCCATTTCTTTCTGTGAGATGTTACCCCACTCTTCTACCAAGGCTCCTGCAAGTTGCCGGACATTTCTGGAGGGAATGGCCTTAGCCCTCACCCTCCGATCCAACAGTTCCCAGACGTGCTCAATGGGATTGAGATCCGGGCTCTTCGCTGACCATGGCAGAACACTGACATTCCTGTCTTGCAGCACAGAACGAGCAGAATGGCCGGTGGCATTGTCATGCTGGAGGGTCATGTCAGGATGAGCCTGCAGGAAGGGTACCACATGAGGGAGGAGGATGTTTTCCCTGTAACGCACAGCATTGAGATTGCCTGCAATGACAACAAACTCAGTCCAATGATGCTGTGACACACCACCCCAGACCATGACGGACCCTCCACCTCCAAATCGATCCCGCTCCAGAGTACAGGCCTCGGTGTAACACTCATTCCTTCGATGATAAACGCAAATCCGACCATCATCCTACCGCTTCCCCGAGGACTAACTGTTCAGAATTGTCTTTTTTTGCCTCTCTCTGTTTTGCCTGCTACATAAGTTCTGTTATACTCACAGACAGTTTTAGAAACTTCAGAGTGTTTTCTATCCAAATCTAGGAATAATATGCATATCTTATATTCTTGGCATGAGTAGCAGGAAGTTGAAATTGGGCACGCTATTTATCCAAAAGTGAAAATTCTGCCCCCTAGCCCCAAGAGGTTTTAAGCGGGATAATTGTCATCAGCAACCGTTGAATAGCATAGCGCCACAGTCAAATAATTTTACTAAAAAATATTCATATTCATGAAATCACAAGTGCAGTATTGCAAAACACAGTTTAGCCTTTTGTTAATCCACCTGTCGTCTCAGATTTTGAAATTATGCTATACAGCGAAAGCAATCCAAGCGTTTGTGTAAGTTTATCGACAGCATAACAAAACATTATGTACACTAAGCATTAAGTAGCTAGGTCACGAAAATCAAAAAAGCAATCAAATGAATCGTTTACCTTTGATGATCTTTGGATGTTTTCACTCACGAGACTCCCAGTTACACAACAAATGTTCCTTTTGTTCCATAAAGATTATTTTTATATCCAAATACCTCCGTTTGTTTGTCGCTTTGTTTGTCATTTGATTACGCTCCCGGATACCGGATTGCTCGACGCTAGAGGTTAATTGTTTACGGTTAATTGAAGCATGGGAAACAGTGTTTAAACCCTTTACAATGAAGATCTGTTGAAGTTATTTGGATTTTTACGAATTATCTTTAAAAGACAGGGTCCCGAAAAAGGGATGTTTCTTTTACATAAAGCCATGACTAAATGGAACTCTATTGCACATCAAGTAACTGACACAAGCAGTAAAATTAGATTAGACACAAACATTGGCAGAGACACATGCATACACACGCACACCCACACTATAACATACGCACTATACATACACATGGATTTAGTACTGTAGATATGTTCGTAGTGGTGGAGTAGGGGCCTGAAGGCACACAGTGTGTTGCGATATCTGTGAATGTATTGTAATGTTTTAAAATTGTATAAACTGCCTTATTTTTGCTTTGGCAGCAGCTAATTGGGATCCATAATAAATACAAATACAAATCATATGGGATTCGAGCAAAGGCGGCTTCTCTCGGTTTGCTAGCTTAGCTAATGCAAAGCAAGTTGTTCCTGTACAAGAATGTTCGCTTCAAGCACAAAACGGTCCTCTTCAATTGGGGAACGGTGGTTTACTAACAAGGTCTCACGTTCAACCCAATCAGTCTTTCTTGCTATAATGTTACAGGAATACACGGTAACATAAATATATACTCGCCGTGTCTATTCACGCTCCTGAAGCGCGCAAGAGAGAGGTAATACTTTGCTTCGGCCAAACAAATATATCTTCTCAAATTTCTTTAAATTTCTTTAAATCAGCTGACCTACACACTCTGCCCTTTTGTCAGGTATTCAACAACAGAGTCAATTTCTCCCTGCTATCTGGTTGAAAGGAAACACACACACACACTCAACGACAATCCTGCCTATTGCTCTTTCTGGGTATAATGTAATTTGCTCCACCATTCATGTAGAGGACTAATTCAGCATTAAGGCCTAATTATGTTTTAGATGCCTTGCATAGGGCACCAATATGTCGTGATTTGACTTTAACATTAATCTGAAGATTTATCTAATTACCTAAATATGTTTAATTGTTACCCGATTAAATTAATCATGTAACAATTAACTCATTGGGATCTGGGGCACCACGAGAGCGGTTCTTTAAAGAGTTACCATCTCCCGAATTAAACTCTAAAGGTCTTTACTTATCACATCTATAAACAGTCAATTTATTTTTCATAACCTCGTATCATATCATGATTCTGAACAGTCATAACCTACTTGCATCTGCAAAAACCCAAGCCTTACTTATGATTCAGTATGACACAAATTAGTTTAATTATTTATTTACTTGCTAATTAAATGGTAACACAGGATAAACATACACAGTCCCTAGCGGACTGACAACAATACGGCTGCATGTTACAAAAGACATGGAGATAGAGAGAGAGGGACAGAGACAATTAACACTGGCACATGTAGAAACTACTCTCACTTATAGTACTCTTATACTTTGCACATGAATCGCCGCCCACTTGAAGTAGGAAATCATGAATGTATTTACGTGAAATGCCTTGGTTTTTCTCAGTGGAAAGTGGGTTTGGCCTTTTTGCGGCAAGCTTGTAAGGCTCTAATTGTCCCAAAATGGTTCCAACAAGTCTTCTACAGTTGTTCTTCTCTGTAGTTGTCTGGTATCCGGTGACTTGTCGTGTAGTCCTGAACAGAACTACAGAGTTGACTTTCCTTCCATTCGCTCTTGAAGCTGCCTCTTTGAAGATATGCTAGCCAGCCGTGTCGATGGTTCCCAGTAGTGTGATGAGAGTAGCGTAATACAATGATTTGAGCAGAGTAGTAGAATGGTCCCACTTCAATTCCCTTTTCTAGATACTTAGGACAGCTAATCAGCCGTACCAGTGATTGTACCAGTGATTGTTCAGGAGGTGAGTTTGTAGGGGGTGAGTTTATCATCTCTACCTCGTGTTGAGATTCAGAGTTCAAACCACTTTAAACGCAAAGCTGCAGCTCAACGTCTCTCTGGTCTGGTATGTTAATTCTTAACCCATCATTATATACAGTTTGTTCAAAAGATGTGGTTCCGTCAGGCTGACACACACTCAACATCCTATCGCCATACACACACATATCAATACAACTTATATCATTTTATGTAATTGCCGTGTTGTTCTCTATGATCAATGTTTTGTTTAATCTCTTTTTTCTTTGCAGGTCTCCATTAGAGGAGTGAGAGGCAGATTCAGAGATAAAGAAACTGAGCAGAGCAGTCAGTCTGGGTCTGCACCACAGGCTCACACCAACATCTGTCAGATGTGTGTAGCGTTTACCAACTGGGTCTCACTGCATGCTTTGTTTGTGTTTGTGTGTGTTTGTGTGTGTACTCATATCTATGTTCTCAGTGATCACAGAACTTTAAAGTATTATGGAGTCCTATTTGTAAATGAGTATGTGTGTGTGGGAAAGGGGATGCCTAATCAGTTGCACAACTGAATTAATTCAACCAAAATGTATCTTCAGCATTTAACCCGTACTCCAGCACTCCATACAGAGGGAGGACACGCTGGGCCAGGCAAAACCAGGTTTGCTTGCCATCCGGCTCTACTATGTGTTTAATGTAGCTGGAATTCTCCTCTCTCTTCTCTAGGTGTGTGTGCTGGTGTACATGCCAAAGGAGTCTGTGACTGTAGCACACATTCATTCATTTAACATGAGAGAGAGAGGGGGATAGAGAGAGTTAGGGAGAGCATGATTATAGTGACCATAATCAAGGTCATGTATTACTGTAAGACATACATCAGAGGCCTGATATCTACAAAGCTGGCTCAATCACGCATGCATGCATGCACAATCACACACCTATCCCAACACCATAATATCCTTGGCAGCACATTAAGCACATCCAAAAAGAATGTCAAAAAGAGAATCAGAATGAGAGAAAGATAATTACAATAAGAGAGACAGACAGACCTACACCACAGACCTACACCACATCACCATGGAGACACAACTTGGCAACGGTACACCCAGGCGACATTTCCTCTAGGGGAGAAAAGACTGACGCTTTGCTAATTAACTTTATTCCCTGCATGTCAAAGCTGAACGCTTCCCAATCCAAATAATTCCATTAGACACCCCCCCCCTCCCAATCCAAATAATTCCATTAGACACCCCCCCCCACACAGACACACGCACACAGTAGACACACCATAGAGAATGATAGACCCCTCTAGTGGCCAAAAGTGTATTTAGCATGGGCAGCACCATTGAGGGCTTCCACCATTTTAGTGTAGTCACTGGGTGGGACTTCCAACTTCTTTGGCTTATCCTTCCTGGTGACCCTGTTGGAGTCATGTCTAGGGTTGCACATTTTGGGGAATATTCAGAGGTGGAAACGTTCCGTGGGAATTAACAGGAATATATGGGAATTAATGAAAATATATGCTAATTAATATTAATACCATTTAAAATGTAGATGTTTTTTGCATTGGATACATTTACCATATCATATGGAGACAGAAACATTAACCTTATCATAAGTAGACATAATTGCAAATGTTTTTTTTTATTGTTACAAATTGAACTTTCATTAAATGAGTTGACTCTTCTCGTGGGATGATTTCACTGAACAACAAAAGAAAGGGAATATTGAATGATTCCCAATGATCCATCACATCTCCCAAAAACGTTTTCAACATACAGTACATCTGTAAAATGATAATCTTGAAACTAAAGCTTTGTTTGTCTTCCTCTCAGGCTTCCATGTCTTCTCCCTGGACTTCCTCAATGTCCACCTCTTGAACATCAGACTCTGATCCCTCGTCTTCATTGTCACTTTCCAACCTTTTTGAGGATGGCTCATTGTCAGGCTCAAAAATCCTCAAATTTGCCCGGATGGCCACCAATTGTTCAACCCTTGTATTGGTCAGCCTGTTGCGTCCTTTAATGTGTGTATTCCCAAACAAGGACCAGTTGCGCTCTGAGGCGGCTGATGTTGGTGGGATTTGGAGGATGATGGAGGCAACAGGGGAAAGAGCCTCAGATCCAACAAGTCCCTTCCACCAGATGGCTGATGAGATATGTTGGCACGACTGCCATATTGCATCTCCATCCCAAAGCCCTTGCTTGGAAGTGTCCTTCACCAGACTGCCAAGAACCTTGCTCTCATCCAGGCCAAGGTGGCGAAACACGGTAATGATTACACAATAGGCATTGTTGATCTCTGCATCAGACAGGATGCTCTTTGTAGCATACTTTGGGTTCAACATGTACGCTGTGGCGTGTATGGGCTTCAGGCAGAAGTCTTCACGCTTTTTGATGCATTTCAGAACTGCAGTTTCCTCTGCTTGGAGCAGCAGTGCTATAGGTTTCAGTAGTTTCAGGCTGCTTACCACTCTTATCACTCAAGATCCAAGATGGCGTAGCAGTAGGACGTGTTGTCGTGTCGTGTCCCTTGTATATATCGCTTGTTTTCGTTTTTTTTTTTTTTCTTTCTTCACATATCTTTAAAACCTTTTGCTGAACCTCAACTTCTTCTAAATACTCTCCTGCAACCCGCCTCACCCAACGTAGCTATTTTTCCTAAAGTATTTATATTTACTTCGGATCTGGAACCCCTCAACTGAAGCTAGCCAACTAGCCAACTAACTACCAGCTTCAGCAAAACATTGCTAGCGGTCTTCAGCTAACCGGTCATCAGCTAACCTTTAGCTCGGAAAGCTCTCGCCAGTTCGAACAACGCGACTCTAACCAGAGCATAACGGACCTATTTATTATTTTATTTTTATTTTTCATCCCCGGATTCCCATCGCAAACGGAACATTTTGAGCTCCTGGGCTACAATATCCAGACCCACGACCGGTCCATCGATGTCACCGCATGAAGAGGAATAAACAGACTCCCCCCATCGCGACGTCCCCAAAGGCTAACTCTCTAGCCCTTGCTATCTCCTTGCTTGCAAATTCGGCCTGCTAACTGCTAGCTTGTTTAGCCCGGTCCGCTAACTGCTACCGTGTTTAGCACCGTCTACTAACTGTTAGCTTGTTAGCACAGGCCTGCTAACCGTCTGAATCGCCGCGTCCCAAACACTCACTGAACCCATATTTACTTTCTATCCCTTTTCGATTTTTAATTTGTTTATACCTTCCGGTAACCTGCCTCACCCAATGTGATACGGAACCGCTATTATCTTTACATTTTTAGAACACACTCAAGAACCTCCAGAAGCTAACCAGCTAACTGGCTACAAGCTATTTAGTCATTGTTAGTTTTCTAACCTGGATAACACTCGCCAGTCCAGCTTCCCTGCCCCATCCACCGCTGCCCCTTGGACACTGATCACTTGGCTACATAGCTGATGCATGCTGGACTGTCCATTAATCACGGTAATCCATTCTGCTTGTTTATGTTTTATCTGTCGGCCCCAGCCGCACTTAGGCTCTGTGTGTAGTTAATCCGACCCTCTCTGCCTAATCAATCGCCATTCTACCTGCTGTTGTTGTGCTAGCTGATTAGCTGTTGTTGTCTCACCTACTGTTTTAGCTAGCTCTCCCAATTCAACACCTGTGATTACTGTATGCCTCGCTGTATGTCTCTCTCAAATGTCAATATGCCTTGTATACTGTTGTGTAGGTTAGTTATCATTGTTTTAGTTTACAATGGAGCCCCTAGTTCCACTCTTTATACCCCTGATACCTCCTTTGTCCCACCCCCCACACATGCGGTGACCTCACCCATTACAACCAGCATGTCCAGAGATACAACCTCTCTCATCATCACCCAGTGCCTGGGCTTACCTCCGCTGTACCCGCACCCCACCATACCCCTGTTTGCGCATTATGCCCTGAATATATTCTACCATGCCCAGAAACCTGCTCCTCTTATTCTCTGTCCCCAACGCCCTAGGCGACCAGTTTTGATAGCCTTCAGCCGCACCCTCATACTACTCCTTCTCTGTTCCGCGGGTGATGTGGAGGTAAACCCAGGCCCTGCATGTCCCCAGGCACCCTCATTTGTTGACTTCTGTGATCGAAAAAGCCTTGGTTTCATGCATGTCAACATCAGAAGCCTCCTCCCTAAGTGTGTCTTACTCACTGCTCTAGCACACTCTGCTAACCCTGATGTCCTTGCCGTGTCTGAATCCTGGCTCAGGAAGGCCACCAAAAATTCTGAGATTTCCATACCCAACTATAACATCTTCCGTCAAGATAGAACTGCCAAAGGGGGAGGAGTTGCAGTCTACTGCAGCGATAGCCTGCAAAGTAATGTCATACTTTCCAGGTCCATACCCAAACAGTTCAAACTACTAATTTTGAAAATTACTCTCTCCAGAAATAAGTCTCTCACTGTTGCCGCCTGCTACCGACCCCCCTCAGCTCCCAGCTGTGCCCTGGACACCATTTGTGAATTGATCGCCCCCCATCTAGCTTCAGAGTTTGTTCTGTTAGGTGACCTAAACTGGGATATGCTTAACACCCCGGCAGTCCTACAATCTAAGCTAGATGCCCTCAATCTCACTCAAATCATCAAGGAACCCACCAGGTACAACCCTAACTCTGTAAACAAGGGCACCCTCATTGACGTCATCCTGACCAACTGGCCCTCCAAATACACTTCCGCTGTCTACAACCAGGATCTCAGCGATCACTGCCTCATTGCCTGTATCCGCTACGGAGCCGCAGTCAAACGACCACCCCTCATCACTGTCAAACGCTCCCTAAAACACTTCTGTGAGCAGGCCTTTCTAATCGACCTGGCCCGGGTATCCTGGAAGGACATTGACCTCATCCCGTCAGTTGAGGATGCCTGGTCTTTCTTTAAAAGTAACTTCCTCACCATTTTAGATAAGCATGCTCCGTTCAAAAACTGCAGAACTAAGAACAGATATAGCCCCTGGTTCACTCCAGACCTGACTGCCCTCGACCAGCACAAAAACATCCTGTGGCGGACTGCACTAACATCGAATAGTCCCCGCGATATGCAACTGTTCAGGGAAGTCAGGAACCAATACATACAGTCAGTCAGGAAAGCTAAAGCCAACTTCTTCAGGCAGAAGTTTGCATCCTGTAGCTCCAACTCCAAAAAGTTCTGGGACACTGTGAAGTCCATGGAGAACAAGAGCACCTCCTCCCAGCTGCCCACTGCACTGAGGCTAGGTAACACGGTCACCACCGATAAATCCATGATTATCGAAAACTTCAATGAGCATTTCTCAACGGCTGGCCATGCCTTCCGCCTGGCTACTCCAACCTCGGCCAACAGCTCCCCCCCCCCCCGCAGCTACTCGCCCAAGCCTCTCCAGGTTCTCCTTTACCCAAATCCAGATAGCAGATGTTCTGAAAGAGCTGCAAAACCTGGACCCGTACAAATCAGCTGGGCTTGACAATCTGGACCCTCTATTCCTGAAACTATCCGCCGCCATTGTCGCAACCCCTATTACCAGCCTGTTCAACCTCTCTTTCATATCGTCTGAGATCCCCAAGGATTGGAAAGCTGCCGCAGTCATCCCCCTCTTCAAAGGGGGCGACACCCTGGACCCAAACTGTTACAGACCTATATCCATCCTGCCCTGCCTATCTAAGGTCTTCGAAAGCCAAGTCAACAAACAGGTCACTGACCATCTTGAATCCCACCGTACCTTCTCCGCTGTGCAATCTAGTTTCCGAGCCGGTCACGGGTGTACCTCAGCCACGCTCAAGGTACTAAACGATATCATAACCGCCATCGATAAAAGACAGTACTGTGCAGCCGTCTTCATAGACCTTGCCAAGGCTTTCGACTCTGTCAATCACCGTATTCTTATCGGCAGACTCAGTAGCCTCGGTTTTTCGGATGACTGCCTTGCCTGGTTCACCAATTACTTTGCAGACAGAGTTCAGTGTGTCAAATCGGAGGGCATGCTGTCCGGTCCTCTGGCATGCTGTCCGGTCCTCTGGCAGTCTCTATGGGGGTGCCACAGGGTTCAATTCTCGGGCCGACTCTTTTCTCTGTATATATCAATGATGTTTCTCATGCTGCGGGCGATTCCCTGATCCACCTCTACGCAGACGACACCATTCTATATACTTCCGGCCCGTCCTTGGACACTGTGCTATCTAACCTCCAAACGAGCTTCAATGCCATACAGCACTCCTTCCGTGGCCTCCAACTGCTCTTAAACGCTAGTAAAACCAAATGCATGCTTTTCAACCGTTCGCTGCCTGCACCCGCACGCCTGACCAGCATCACCACCCTGGATGGTTCCGACCTTGAATATGTGGACATCTATAAGTACCTAGGTGTCTGGCTAGACTCTAAACTCTCCTTCCAGACCCATATCAAACATCTCCAATCGAAAATCAAATCAAGAGTCGGCTTTCTATTCCGCAACAAAGCCTCCTTCACTCACGCCGCCAAACTTACCCTAGTAAAACTGACTATCCTACCGATCCTCGACTTCGGCGATGTCATCTACAAAATTGCTTCCAACACTCTACTCAGCAAACTGGATGCAGTTTATCACAGTGCCATCCGTTTTGTCACTAAAGCACCTTATACCACCCACCACTGCGACTTGTATGCTCTAGTCGGCTGGCCCTCGCTACATATTCGTCGCCAGACCCACTGGCTCCAGGTCATCTACAAGTCCATGCTAGGTAAAGCTCCGCCTTATCTCAGTTCACTGGTTACGATGGCAACACCCATCCGTAGCACGCGCTCCAGCAGGTGTATCTCACTGATCATCCCTAAAGCCAACACCTCATTTGGCCGCCTTTCGTTCCACTTCTCTGCTGCCTGTGACTGGAACGAATTGCAAAAATCGCTGAAGTTGGAGACTTTTATCTCCCTCACCAACTTCAAACATCTGCTATCTGAGCAGCTAACCGATCGCTGCAGCTGTACATAGTCTATTGGTAAATAGCCCACCCATTTTCACCTACCTCATCCCCATACTGTTTTTATTTATTTATTTTTCTGCTCTTTTGCACACCAATATCTCTACCTGTACATAACCATCTGATCATTTATCACTCCAGTGTTAATCTGCATAATTGTAATTATTTGCCTACCTTCTCATGCCTTTTGCACACAATGTATATATAGACTCCCCTTTTTTCTACTGTGTTATTGACTTGTTAATTGTTTACTCCATGTGTAACTCTGTGTTGTCTGTTCACACTGCTATGCCTTATCTTGGCCAGGTCGCAGTTGCAAATGAGAACTTGTTCTCAACTAGCCTACCTGGTTAAATAAAGGTGAAATAAAATAAAAAATAAAAACTCTCTCCCAAATTACATCATCCAGGAGGATCTTCTTAATGGGGCTGTCCATATTGGCAGACTCTGATATGGCCATTTATTCGAGAGACTCCTTCCCCTCCAGGAGACTGTCAAACATGATGACAACACCACCCCAGTGGGTGTTGCTGGGCAGCTTCAATGTGGTGCTCTTTTCTTCTCACTTTGCTTGGAGAGGTAGATTGCTGCTATATCTTGATGAACCTTTACATAACTAACAATTTCCTTGGCTCTCTTGTAGAGTGTATACATTATTTTCAGTGCCATGATGTCCTTGAGGAGCAGATTCAATGCATGAGCAGCACAGCCAGCTTTAGATCAAGCAGCCTTCATGTTTGCAGCATTGTCTATCACCAGTGCAAATACCTTTTGTGGTCCAAGTTCATTGATGACTGCATTCAGCTCATCTGCAACGTAAAGACCAGTGTGTGTGTTGTCCCTTGTGTCTGTGCTCTTGTAGAATACTGGTTGAGGGGTGGAGATGATGTCGTTAAATAATTCCTTACCCACAAACATTCGACCACCCATCAGAGATGATTGCAATACAGTCTGCTTTCTCTGATTTGCTTGCCCTTCACTTGAACTCTGTTGAACTCTGCATCCAGCAAATTAATAGATAAAGCATGTCTGGTTAGAGGGGTGTATGCGGGGTGAAGAACATTCAGAAATCTCTGCAATACACATTGTCTGTGAGCATCAGAGTTGAACCACTTGCATACACAGCTCGAGCAAGACATTCATCAGCATTTCTCCTCCATTGAGTTCAAAAAACTTCTGATACCAGGAGGACCATGTGCTGTTGCTATCGATAAGGTGTCTGATTCATCATTTTCACCTTGAATAGAAGTAGAGGGACTTTTGTCTGAGGTTGCTTGTTCAGAGTGCTGAGGGAACTTTATGCACTTGGCCAGATGATTCTGCATCTTTGTTGCATTCTTCACATATGATTCGGCGCATTAGTTGTAAATATACACAGCTTTTCCTCCTACATTAGCTGCAGTGAAATGTCTCCACACATCAGATAGTGCCCGTGGCATTTTCCTGTAAGGAATAGAAATAAAGGAGTAAAACAACAACAAATACAATTCCATGTACAAATAAATAGTTAAACAGATAGATTAAACTACTCCTTTGTAAGATACATGTTTTGAAGTGAAACATGTATGGAAACAGGTGAATTAACACTCCTCAAATCAAATCAAATGTTACTAGTCACACACGCCGAATACAACAGGTATTACAGTGAAATGCTTACTTATGAGCCACTTACCAACAGTGTAGTTTCAAAAAATATGGATAAGAACAAGAGATAAAAGTAACAAGTAATTAAAGAGGAGCAGTAAAAATTAATAATACAATAATGCCTGTATAGAGTCAATGTGTGGGGGCACCGGTTAGTTGAGGTAGTATGTACATGTAGGTAGAGTTAATTGAAATTACTATGCATAGATGACAACAGAGAGTGGTGTGGAGAGGTGAGGGGTGCAATGTGAATAGTCTGGGTAGCCATTTGACTAGATGTTCAGGAGTCTTAACTTCTTATGGTATAGGGGATGCTTGCGTCCCACTTGGCCAAAAACCAGGGAAAATGCAGAGCGGCAAATTCAAATAAATTGATATAAAAATCAAACTTCCATTAAGTCACACATGTAAGATACTCAATTAAAGCTACACTCGTTGTGAATCCAGCCAACATGTCAGATTTGAAAAAGGTTTTTCGGCGATAGCATAAGAAGCTATTATCTGATGATAGCACAGCAGTAAACAAAGAGGGTAGCATATTTCAACCCTGCAAGCGCTACACAAAACGCAGAAATAAAATATAAAACATGCTTTACCTTTGACGAGCTTCTTTTGTTGGCACTCCAATATATCCCATAAACATCACAATTGGTCCTTTTGTTCGATTAATTCTGTCCATATATATACAAAATGTCAATTTATTTGGCCCATTTGAACCAGAAAAAAAACAGCTTCCAAAATGCGCAACATCACTACAAAATATTTCAAAAGTTGCCTATAAACTTTGCCAAAACTACTTTTGTAATACAACTTTAGGTATTTTTAAACATTAATAATCAATCAAATTGAAGACGGGTCTATCTGGATTCAATACAGGAACACAACAAACCAAGCTACTTTTCAAGTCTTGCGCAACTCTCAACAGTGTTACGCAGGTCCTAGTTGGCCCTACTTCTTCATTGCACAAATGAATAACCTCAACCAAATTCCAAAGACTGGTGACATCCAGTGGTAGCGGTAGGAACTGAAGACAAGTTCCTAAGAAATATTGTTTGCCAATGAGAACTCAGTGAACAGACAGAGACCTAAAACAAAAATATGAACGGTTAGTCCTCGGGGTTTTGCCTGCTACATAAGTTCTGTTATACTCACAGACATGATTCAAACAGTTTTAGAAACTTCAGAGTGTCTTCCATCCAAATCTAATAATAATATGCATATCTTATATTCTTGGCATGAGTAGCAGGAAGTTGAAATTGGGCACGCTATTTATCCAAAACTGAAAATGCTGCCCCCTATACCTTAAGAAGTTAAGGCTTGGGGGTAGAAGCTGTTTAGAAGCCTCTTGGATGTAGACTCGGCGCTCCGGCATCGCTTGCCATGTGGTAGCAGAGAAAAAAGTCTATGACTAGGGTGGCTGGAGTCTTTGACAATTTTTAGGGCCTTCCTCTGACAACGCAGTCCTGGATGGAAGGTAGCTTGGCCCCAGTGATGTACTGGGCTGTTCGCACTACCCTCTGTAGTGCCTTGTAGTGGGAGGCCGAGCAGTTGCCATACCAGGCAGATATGCTCTCGATAGTGCAGCTGTAGAACCTTTTGAGGATCTGAGGACCCATGCCAAATCTTTTCAGTCTCCTGAGGGGGAATAGGTTTTGTCGTGCCCTCTTCACGACTGTCATGGTGTGCTTGGACCATGTTAGTTTGTTGGTGATGTGGATGCCAAGGAACTTGAAGCTCTCAACCTGCTCCACTGCAATTCCGTCGATGAGAATGGAGGCATGCTCTGTCCTCTTTTTCCTGTAGTCCACAATCGTCTCCTTTGTCTTGATCACGTTGAGGGAGAGGTTGTTGTCCTGGCAGCACATGGACAGGTCTCTGACCTCCTCCCTATAGGCTGTCTCGTCGTTGTCAGTGATCAGCATACCACTGTTGGGTCATCGCACCCCTGATGGTTCCCTGTGTTGAGGATCAGCATGGCGGATGTGTTGTTACCTACCCTTACCACCTGGAGGCGGCTCATCAGGAAGTCCAGGATCCAGTTGCAGAGGGAGGTGTTCAGTCCCAGGGTCCTTAGCTTATTGACAAGCTTTGAAGGCACTATGGTGTTAAATGCTGAGCTGTAGTCAATGAATAGCATTCTCACATAGGTGTTCCTTTTGTCCAGGTGGGAACGGGGAGTGTGGAGTGCAATGGAGATTGCATCATCTGTGGATCTGTTAGGGCGGTATGCAAATTGGAGTGGGTCTAGGGTTTCTGGGATAATGGTGTTGATGTGAGCCATGATCAGCCTTTCGAAGCACTTCATGGCTACAGACGTGAGTGCAACGGGTCTGTAGTCATTTGGGCAGGTTACCTTAGTGTTCTTGGGCACAGGCACTATGGTAGTCTGCTTAAAACATGTTGGTATTACAGACCTGGACAGGAAGAGGTTGAAAATATCAGTGAAGACACTTGCCAGTTGGTCAGTGCATGCTCGCAGTACACGTCCTGGTAATCCGTCTGGCCCTGCGGCCTTGTGAATGTTGACCTGTTTAAAGGTCTTATTCACATCGGCTGCAGATTGTGATCACACAGTCTTCCAGAACAGCTGGTGCTCTCATGCATGTTTCAGTGTAATTTTCCTCGAAGCGAATATAGAAGTAGTTCAGCTCATCTGGTAGGCTCATGTCACTTGGCAGCTCTCGGCTGTGCTTCCCTTTGTAGTCTGTAATGGGTTGCAAGCTCTGCCACATCCAATGAGTATCAGAGCTGGTGTAGTACGATTCAATCTTAATCCTGTATTGATGCTTTGCCTGTTTGATGGTTCATCGGAGGGCATAGCGGGATTTCTTATAAGCTTCCGAGTCCCGCTCCTTGAAAGTGGCAGCTCTAGCCTTTATTTTAGTGCGGATGTTGCCTGTAATCTATGGCTTCTGGTTGGGGTATGTACATACGGTCACTGTTGGGACAACGCCATCAATGCACTTATTGATGAAGCCCATGACTAATGTGGCATACTCCTCATTGCCATCGGAGGACTTCCGGAACATATTCCAGTCTGTGCTAGCAAAACAGTCCTGTAGCTTAGCATTCGTTTCATCTGAACACTTTTTTATTGATCTAGTCACTGGTGCTTCCTGCTTTAATTTTTGCATGTAATCGGGAATCAGGAGTATGGAAGTATGGTCAGATTTGCCAAATGGAGGTCAAGGGAGAGCTTTGTATGCGTCTCTGTGTGTGGAGTAAATGTGGTCCAGAGTTGTTTTCTTCTGGTTGCACATCCTCTTAGAGCCATGTGAGACGCTAGCGTCCCACCTAGTCAACAGGAAATGGAAGTGCGCAATGCCAAATGCTAATAGTACTCGATACAACTCAAACTTTCATTAAAACACACATGCAGGGTACTGAATTAAAGCTACACTCGTTGTGAATCTAGCCAACATGTCAGATTTTTAAAATGCTTTTCGGCGAAAGCATGAGAAGCTATTATCTGATAGCATGCAACACCCCGAAATACCTGAAGGGGAAGTAAACAAAAGAATTAGCGTAGCCGGCGCTACACAAAACACAGAAATAAAATATAAAACATTCATTACATTTGACGAGATTCTTTGTTGGCACTCCTATATGTCCCATAAACATCACAATTGGGTATTTTTTCCGATTAAATCCGTCCATGTATACCCAAAATGTCCATTTATATAGCCCGTCTGATCCATGGAAAAGCACCATTCCAAAACGCAACTTCATTTTTTAAAATTAAAAAAGTTGCCTATAAATTTTGACAAAACACTTCAAACTACTTTTGTAACCCAACTTTAGGTATTTGTAAACGTTAATAATCGATCAAATTGATCACGGGGCGATCTGTATTCAATAGCAGCTACTCTTGAAATCATCGTCCATTGTCTCTCCCCCATAAGCCTCTTCCTGTATACTGGATGAGAGGAAGGGTCTATTTCTCATTCCACCAAGGATTAAATCCCATGAAAATGACAGTACTGGCGACATCGTGTGGAAGCTGTAGGAACTGTCAACTGATCGCCATCTATTTTCTCTTGCCATAGACAATTCGGAGACTGGCGGATGAATACTTTTTTTTGTGACCAGGTTTTTCTTGGGATTTCGCTTGCTGTTCACGTTCTGTTATAGTCACAGACATGATTTAACCAGTTTTAGAAACTTCAGAGTGTTGTCTATCCACACATACTAACATATGCATATACTATATTCCTGGCATGAGTAGCAGGACGTTGAAATGTTGCGCGATTTTTAACAAAATGTTGAAAAAATGCAGGGGAGCCTTAAGAGGTTTTAACATGCTGATGGAAATGGATTTAAGTTTCCCTGCATTAATGTCCCCGGCTACTAGGAGCACTGCCTCTGGGTGAGCGTTTTCTTGTTTGCTTATGGCAGAATACAACTCATTCAATCCTGTCTTAGTGCCAGGCTCTGACTGTGGTGGTATGTAAGACCTCATAGTGGCCTGATGGACTGTCATCGAAGACAGGTTCATAAGACATTCATAACCCACATAGGCTTCAGGTTGAATTTAAGGGTGCAGGCAATGTATTCCTATGGGGAGAGAAGTCATAGAACACTGTTTGATGTTTGCTCTAAATTATTGCTCTATTTTCATTTTGGACCTTTAATCCCAGAAAAATGGCCATAACTCAAAAACCGTTGAGGCCTAGACACCATCTTTTTCGGGGCCAACTGCCCATTATGCCAAACCTATGCTCACCAAGTTTCGGCTTCGAAATATTTTCAGTTTAGGAGATAAGGCCACGTCGTGATTCGTGATGTTTTGTACATTTGCAATATGATTCCATTCGCCCTCTTGCGGGATTTACCGGGACAGCGGAAAAATGACCAAAATTTGATTATTTTATCAAACGGAAACCGAATGTCCGAGAGAGTTCCTTTGATGACTTCCTGGAAGATCCGGCCCTGCCGCACGGCCCGACGCCTTCTGCGAATTTTACAAACGTTTTCGGACGTCTAGTAAGGGACTGTACATTTGCAATGTGGACTTTCTCACTAACCATATGGCAAATGTCAAAATGTTCCCTTATGTATGGAAGGATGTGGGGGTTTATTTGATCGATTAGGAATTCTCAGAAGGCAGCCCCTACCTCCGGACCCTTTTTCTACACCTCCTCTTCACGCAAATCACAGGGATCTGGGCCTGTTCCCTAGAAAGCAGTGTATCGTTCACGTCAGCCTTGTCAGGCTTGTTAAAGGGGAAAAAAGGATTCTGCCAGTCCATAGTGAGTAGTCGCAGTCTTGATGTCCAGAAGTTATTTTCGGTCATAAGAAATTGTAGCGGCAACATTATGTACAAAATAAGTCTAAAAATAAGTTACAAACAACGCAAATATACAAACAAAAAAACTCAATCGGTTTAATGTCTGCCTTTTCCGGCACCATCTGATTGTATTTTTTTCAGGAGTCATGATTGCCAGTGATTGCCAGTGCAAATAATGTGCAAATCATTTATAGACTTATAGAAAGGTGTGTATGTGAATAGGCACATGTGTGTATGTGCCTATTACCTCCCTTGTGGCATTGTCACACCTCCATGCTTATATTTGTCTCCCCCTCTCGCTCCCCCTCATATCTTTCTCCATCCTACCTTTCTTTCTACCCCACCTGCATGACAAAATGCTAAAGTACTTCAAATATAATTCTGTAGTAGACCGTAGTATACAGTAGAATATTATACTACAAATTGTAATATCCCTTGAGCATGTTTCGTAAATACTATAGAATATTGCAGTGTACTGTAGAATAATGTACACTCAGCAAAAAAAGAAACGTCCCTTTTTCAGGACCCTGTCTTTCAATTAATTCGTAAAAATCCAAATAACTTCACAGATATTTATTGTAAAGGGTTTAAACACTGTTTCCCATGCTTGTTCAATGAACCATAAACAATGAATGAACATGCAACTGTGGAATTGTCGTTAAGACACAAACAGCTTACAGACGGTAGGCAATTAAGATCACAGTTATGAAAACTTAGGACACTAAAGAGGCCTTTCTACTGACTCTGAAAAACACACAAAAAAATATGCCCAGGGTCCCTGCTCATCTGCGTGAACATGGCTTAGGCATGCTGCAAGGAGGCATGAGGGCTGCAGATGTGGCCAGGGCAATAAATTGCAATGTCCGTACTGTGACACGCCTAAGACAGCGCTACAGGGAGGCAGGACGGACAGATGACCGTCCTCGCAGTGGCAGACCACGTGTAACAACACCTGCACAGGATTGGTACATCTTAAAATCATACCTTCGAGACAGGTACAGGATAGCAACAACAACTGCCCGAGTTACACCAGGAAAGCACAATCCCTACATCAGTGCTCAGACTATCCGCAATAGGCTGAGAGAGGCTGGTCTGAGGGCTTGTAGGCCAGTGTAAGGCAGGTCTTCACCAGACATCACCGGCAACAACGTTGCCTATGGGCACAAACCCACCGTCACTGGAACAGACAGGACTGGCAATAAGTGCTCTTCACTGATGAGTCACGGATTTGTTTCACCAGGGGTGATGGTCGGATTCGCGTCTATTGTCGAAGGAATGAGTGTTACACTGAGGCCTGTACTCTGGAACGAAATCGATTTGAGGTGGAGGGTCTGTCATGGTCTGGGGCCGGGTGTCACAGCATCATCGGACTAAGCTTGTTGTCATTGCGGGCAATCTCAACACTGTGCGTTACAGGGAAGACTGTATTTTCAACTGTTCTGCCTTATTATTATTCGACCATGCTGGTCATTTATGAACATTTGAACATCTTGGCCATGTTCTGTTATAATCTCCACCCGGCACAGCCAGAAGAGGACTGGCCACCCCACATAGCCTGGTTCCTCTCTAGGTTTCTTCCTAGGTTTTGGCCTATCTAGGGAGTTTTTCCTAGCCACCGTGCTTCTACACCTGCATTGCTTGCTGTTTGGGGTTTTAGGCTGGGTTTCTGTACAGCACTTTGAGATATCAGCTGATGTACGAAGGGCTATATAAATAAATTGTATTTTATTTGATCTGAAGACATACTCCTACGTCATGTGGTACTCTTCCTGCAGGCTCATCCTGACATGACCATCCAGCATGACAATGCCACCAGCCATACTGCTTGTTCTGTGCGTGATTTCCTGAACGACAGGAATGTCAGTGTTCTGCCATGGCCAGCGAAGGAAGTGGCAGTTACTTCCTCTGACCTGAACTCAAGGCCTTTCTACAAAATGTATTTAATGTCTATCTCTGTTTCCAATCCAGGGCAGCACCTGAAAAGTACCCAACGCGAGATAGCAAGTGAAAGAGGAAAAGATACAGGGAGAAAGACAGGGATGGAGATGAAGAGTGACCATATTTTTATGTATCATGGAAATTAAAATAATATGAAGTTTACATATAGAGCTGTCGCAGCCTTTACCAAAGTCGACTTTCCCAAATTACAAACAGTATCTGACCCATTCCACATTACATAAAGAGCAGGAGACAAACAGATCTTATCAGCATGAGCTGAACTATCTTTACTCTTGATTAAGTAATGGAATGGAATTGATGAGTGCATGTTCCAAAATAGCACCTCAGAGTCACACCATTAACACTGTGGTATTTCCTCTGAACACAATACATGATATATATATATATATATATATATATATATATATATATATATATATATATATATATAAATATGTGTGTACAGTGCCTTCGGAAAGTATTCAGACCCCTTGACTTTTTCCACATTTTGTTACATTACAGCCTTATTCTAAAATGGATGAAATAAAAAAAATCCGTAGCAATCTGCACACAATAAGCCATAATGACAAAGCAAAAACAGGTTGACATTTTTGCTAATATATTACAAAAACAAAACAGAGTACATAAGATTTCAGACCCTTTGTTACATGACTCGAAATTGAGCTCAGGTGCATCCTTTTTCCATTGATCATAATTTAGATGTTTCTACAACTTGATTGGAGTCCACCTCTGCTAAATTCAATTGATTGGACATCATTTTGAAAGGCACACACCTGTAAATATTAGGTCCCACAGTTTACAGTGCATGTTAGAGCAAAAACCAAGCCATGAAGTCAAATTAATTGTCCTTAGAGATCCGAGACAGGATTGTGTCGAGGCACAGATCTAGGGAAGGGAACCAAAAAAATGTCTGCAGCATTGAATGTCCCCAAATAACACAGTGGCCAAGACTACCAAGACTCTTCCTAGAGCTGGCTGCCTGGCCAAACTGAGCAATGGGAGGAGAAGGGCCTACATCAGGGAGGTGACCAAGAACCCGATGGTCACTCTTACAAACCTCTACAGTTCCTCTGCAAGAACCTTGCAGAATGGCAAACATCCCTACAGCACTCCACCAATCAGGCCTTATGGTAAATTGGCCAGACAGAAGCCACTCCTCAGTAAAAGGCACATGACAGCCCACTTGGAGTTTGCCAAAAGGCACCTAAAGACTCTCAGACTATGAGAAACAGGATTCTCTGGTCTGATGAAACCAAGATTGAAATCATTGGCCTGAATGCCAAGCATTCCAGGAAACCTGGCACCATCCCTACGGTGAAGCATGGTAAGGGACAGAATCATGCTGTGGGGATGTTTTTCAGTGGCAGGGACTGGGAGACTCGTCAGGATTGAGGGAAAGATGAACGGAGCAAAGTACAGAGGGATCCTTGATGAGTGCTCAGGACCTCAGACTGGGACGAAGGTTCACCTTCCAACAGCACAACGTCCCTAAGAACACAACCAAGACAAAGCAGGAGTGGCTTTGAGTGGCCCAGCCAGAGCCCGGACTTGAACCCGATTGAACATCTCTGACGATTCCTGAAAATAGCTGTGCAGCAACGCTCCCCATCCAACCTGACAGAGCTTGAGAGGATCTGCAGAAAATAAAGGGAGTAACTCCACAAATAGATGTGTGCCAAGCTTGTAGTGTCATACCCAAGAAGACGCGAGGCTGTAAACGCTGCCAAAAGTGCTTCAAAAAATAACTGAGTAAAGGTTCTGAATACTTATGTAAACATGATATTTCAGTTTGATTTATTTTATACATTTGCTAAATTTTCTAAAAAAAAACTATTTCAGCTTTGTGTAGATTAATGGGGAGGAAACTATTTAAGCCATTTTAGAAAAAGGCTGTAAATTAACAAAATGTGGAAAAAGTCAAGGGTTCTGAATACTTTCTGAATGCACTGCTATATATATGAGAATATCTGCTATTCCTTCACACTGCGGTCCAATTCATCCCAAACCATCTCAATTGGCTTGAGGTCAGGTGATTGTGGAGGCCAGGTCATCTAATGCAGCACTACATCACTCTACTTCTTGGTCAAATAGCCATTTAACAGCCTGGAGGTGTGTTGGGTCATTGCCCTGTTGAAAAACAAATGTTAGTCCCACTTAGCGCAAACCAGATGGGATGGCATATCGTTGCAGAATTCTGTGGTAGCCATGCTGGTTAAAGGTGCTTTGAATTCTAAATAAATCACTGACTGTTTCACCAGCAAAGCATCCCCACAACATCACACCTCCTCCTCCATGCTTCACGGTGGGAACCACACATGCGGAGATCACCTACTCTGCGTCTCACAAAGACACGGCGGTTGGAACCAAAAACCTCAAATTTGGACTCATCAGACCAAAGGACAGATTTCCACCGGTCTAATGTCCATTTCTACAGTTTTTTGGCCCAAGCAAGTCTCTTCTTATTGGTGTCCTTAGTTGTGGTTTCTTTGCAGTAATTCGACCATGAACGCCAGTTTCACGTAGTCTCCTCTGAACAGTTGATGTCTGTTACTTGAACTAGGTGAAGCATTTATTTGAGCTGCAATTTCTTAGACTAGTAACTCGAATTAACTTATCCTCTGCGGCAGAGGTAACTCTGGGTCTACCGCTCCTGTGGCGATCCTCATGAGAGACAGTTTCATCATAGCACTTGATGGGTTCTGCGGCTGCACTTATAGAAACTTTCAAAGTTCCAGATTGACAGACTTTCATGTCTTAAGATAGTGATGGACTGTCATTTCTCCTCGCTTATTTGAGCTGTTCTTGCCATAATATGGACTTGGTATTTTACCAAATAGGGCTATTTTCTGTATACCACCCGTACCTTGTCACTGATTGGTTCAAATGCATCAAATATGTGAAAGAAATCTTGGTGGGCAAACTCAAATTTTTTTTTTTAGATGCATGCCAACAAAGCCACTACACAGCACAACACTGAACAATACGTTAATTGCACAATAACGGTGACAAGCGGTGCCCACAAACTGTTAGGGCCTACATAAAGCTGTCCCAAAATAAGAGCTTTCTTTTCAGCACCATGGAGTGAATCCTTACCACTGATACACCTCAGTGGAGCCTTCTCTGGCAGCTAAACAGTTTATTCAGCCTCATTTACTGCCTTTAAAAAAAACAAAGTTAAAATGGCTGACTTACTTAAACAAATGTGGTTTCTACTGACAATTGAGATGTACAAACTATGGCATAAGGGAACGATGAGAGGACAGGAGGCAACCTGAAATTTTGATTAAGATGTTAATTAATTAGCGAGCTAAAATGGACGTAAACAATATAACTATTTGTTCAGCACTTTTGAAATGTACAGCGACAGAATTCCGAACATGGGCTGTTCTTACTGGAATTCTCCCTGTACACCAAGTCAGAAATGTAGGATAAATAAAGGGTCCATTTAAGCAGACAATGAAAGCTCTTAAAATATTCAATGATGTTATTTATCTAAAACATGTGCACCACCAAGTCAGAACAGTAGGCTAAGTTATGAGGGGGAAAGGGACCAAGTTATTAAGGTGAGGCACATGGGCTACTAACAGCTTACTACACAACATACACTTATTATAACTTTCTTAGATACAGTATACATATCTCCGTGGAATATCACATAATTTATGCAGCAGCATACAAGACATTTTTGGACTCACCATTGTTGTACTCTGCTCACTTTAACAGGAAGGTGGCGTGGCGGTCGTTCTTGCGGGCAAATTTTGACTAGAAACTTTATCATCAAAGTCTGGCATTCTCTGGGTTCATGGTGCTTTCTCTGGGTTCGGAGCTCGTTTTTTTCCCAGTTGTCTTGAACTCACTGAAGTCTGAGATTTCCCAGTTCTGAGTTTCCAGTTGTTTTGAGCATGGCAGAAGTCATGCTGGGTTGACAGCATGGCCAATGTACTCAACCTTTTCTGGCCCATGATGTTGCGTGTGACTATCATTTTAAGTTTTGAGAAGAGACCCTTAAACCCAGACTTGGACCACACACCCACTCCACCAAATAGCAGGCAGGGGAAGCAAAATAGTAATAGCTTTGCAACGCTTGCAGTTAGCCACCGATTCCTTCCAAACCACTCATTGTTGAATTTGTGATATCCAAACCACTCATTGTTGTGCAATGTTTATCTCCAATTGCAGATGAGTACCGATACGTTTTACCTATAATCTCTCTTCATATGACAAGATTTGAAAAGGATTTACCAATAGATTGTCAATGTGATTAGATTGTCAATGTGATTCATGACGATGACTGCTTGTCTAGCTTGCTAGCTAAGATTTTGAAAGTATGATGTTGACATGATCAGTCCCATCAAAACTATTGTTAATATAACGTGATTTGATGGCATTTTATCTGAGGCCTTGACCTTGAGCCTTCTTGAATGGGCATTTCTGCCTAGCTCTCGCTGTAGATTCTGCGGTGACGAAGTGTCCCCGTGAGTGACAGAACACTGAGCCAATCACCGCACAACTAGAGAAGATTACCCATGCCTACACTCTGTATTTTCCACTGGCTGCACCTCCACCACAGAAGGCACTGAACTAGGCTGAAACAACATTTTGGAGATGCCTTACTCAAGAAAGCAAAAAAGAGACCATGTTTGTTCATTAACTCAATCTTCTTCTTTTTTTGACATTGTTTGCAAACTGATATGTGACACGTATTAATGCCCAAATAACATGCCAAACAGGCAATATTTTTTTATTTTATACATTTTTTTAGCTGAACAGGTGGGGCTCAAAACAGATGGGGCATATCATACTAATTTGAGGATCTCGGTTTTACGTTTACTATGTTATGTCTAGCCTATGAGATCAGGCTGCAAGAAGGGTTGAGATGGTAGGTACAGTAAGGTAGGATGTATAGAGAAAAGGGAGAAAAAATTAGGGGGATTGGAAATTTTGTGGACATTTATATTGATAGAACCGACAATCTATCTGCAATATTAAAGTTGATCTACAAGTACTGTGATTGCATTTTGTTTTTTGTAGCCTGGAGTTTTACAACAGGTCTGATTTATAACGGGAAACGTGTATGTATGACGTGTGCTAAATTTATAAATCTCTATAGTTCTGTATTTGCGCAGACTATTCAGAAATGTAGTAAGCATAATTTACGCAAAGGTTATAAATGACGCCATTGGTCTGACACACACAACTGTAGCCCCACCACCTTACACCGCATTTGCGAAAGGCAGACATCGGCGGATGTGGAAAATTGAGACCTAACCCATGCAAAAAACGCAGTCCCTGACTGCAATTTTATTTATCATGCAACTTAGATCGACTTCGGGGGTTGTATCAAGGAAATCAAAATAATGACCTTTACAGTGGTCAATGCTAGAAAGGAAGGACATAGAGAGCTGTAGCAGCCTTTCCCAAAGAAGACTTTCCAAAATTACAAACAGTATCAGACCCAATCCACATAACAGCAGGAGATGAACAGATCTTACCAGCATGAGCTGAACTCTCTGAACTCTCCATTAATAAATATAATGGAATTTATGAGTGTATGTTCAAAATAACACCTCACAGTTACAGCCTGTGGTATTTCCTCTTTCGATACCTCTCGCTCTTTTCAAGACCAAACACATCCTGTATCAGTTTGACACCCACACTCAAGCCTCCCACTCTTTTGCATGGCTGTCTCTCACTATCTGAATCATACAGTTGAAGTTTACATACACCTTAGCCAAATACATTTAAACTCAGTTTTTCACAATTCCTGACATTTAAAAATCCCTGTTTTAGGTTAGTTAGGATCACCACTTTATTTTAAGAATGTGAAATGTCAGAATAATAGTAGATAGAGTGATTTATGTCAGCTTTTATTTATTTCATCACATTCCCAGTGGGTCAGAAGTTTACATACACTCAATTAGCATTTGGTAACATTGCCTTTAAATTGTTTAACTTGGGTAAAACATTTTGGGTAGCCTCCCACAAGCTTCCCACAAGTTGGGTGAATTTTGGCCCATCCCCCCTGACAGAGCTGGTGTAACTTTATTATATATATTTTTATTTCATCTTTATTTAACCAGGTAGGCCAGTTGAGAACAAGTTCTCATTTACAACTGCGACCTGGCTAGGATAAAGCAAAGCAGTTCGACACATACAACAACACAGAGTTACACATGGAATAAACAAACATACAGTCAATAATACAGTAGAGAAGGTCTATCTATATACAGTGTGTGCAAATGAGGTAAGATAGGGGAGGTAAGGCAATAAATAGGCCATGGTGGCGAAGTAAATACAATATACCAATAAAACACTGGAGTGATAGATGTGCAGGAGATGAATGTGCTATGCGTGCTATTCACCAAATGTAATTCCATTTCATATTTTTAACAAGAGTAATAGTTAGTATATTACATTTACGCAAATCATGAATGCTTTTAAAAATATCTATATATATATATTACTTTCCAAATAAACGTTATATTTCCATGGAAATACATCGATAGTGGGGTGCAATCGGGTGATGTAGGCTTGTACACAATCGGCCAAACTTGTTTTAGGAACATCAGGCAGGATTTAGGCTACCAACTGCCTATCCAGTTGTAGCTCAATCTTGGGATTAATGATCACGATCTTGGGTGCAATGATGACTCTGTGGAGGCTCATTGATTTAACGTTACGCTAGCCTACATGATACACTAGTAAAGTAATAAAATACATACCTTCCGCCTTATTAGCCACGACCTACCATTCTTTGTGCAGCTTCAAATGTCGAACAAAGTTGAAAATTGTTGCGCCTCCGTCTAATTTTCTTCCCGCATGTTTTGCAAGTTGCAATCCATTTTTTGTTTATACAGCGTTGTCTTTATATCCGAAAATAATAATTTGGGGTATCATCTTTCCAAGTGCTCCTTCTGAATTCACCCGCCGATGTTCCTCTGCACTGCCACCCACAACTTTTTCTCAGCTGGCACAATTTTATTGGCTGCTGTCCGATTCAAACTGTAATCCATTAAATGAAGAGTTGATGTGCTGCACACTTTTTTTAATAGCATCTTTTTAAATATTTGGGCTTGGGGAGGGTATCAAGTCAGGTCGAGTCATAAGGCTCAAGTCCAAGTCAAGTCATTGGTGTTAAAGTCAAAGTCGAGTTGCAAGTCATCATCTTTCTGCTGAATGGCCCCGCAGCAATGTTCCAACATCTAGTGGAAAGCCTTCCCAAAAGATTGGAGGTTGTTATAACAGCAAAGGGGGGACCAACTCTATATTAATGCCCATGATTTTGGAATGAGATGTTCGACGAACAGGTGTCCACACACAGGGTATTTGCATATGTCATACACTAACAAAATAACCAGAAATTGAAAGAAATGGTCATTCCTGGGTCAACTCATGAGTTGATCATGTGGTACGAATTCGACCAGTTACACCACTTCTTAACAGACAGTGATGGGGGATTCAATTAATTTGGATGTTTTGGATGTTAATTCCACTTTGAAATCAAACTCTGAGCACATAGTCAATCACTCAGTAATCGCTGCTGAATGGGTATGTGTGATGTCTCTGAGCTCCATGGTTGTGAGGTTTTAAACATCTCTGTGCTTCTCTCTAAGACGACCACTTCCTCGTTTCTCCGTCCTCCTCAGCCTGAACAGTGGTATGGTTCCTGGTTAGCTAGCTGTGGCACTGATCACTAACTCTAAAGTTCCACTCCACTCTGTCCGTCTCTCTCTGTCAGTCACGTCCAGGGTCTTCATGGCGACTCTCCTGTCCTGGGATTTGGTTTCTGTGGTCATCACGCTGTTCCTTGTCTACACAAGTAAGCTACAGTACTATGTGTGTGTTTGTGAGTGTGTGTGTGTGCGTGCGTGCATGTCTGTCTGCCTGCCAGCAATCCTGCCTATCTACCTACTTTTTTAGGGGGTAGATCAGCTTTAATATTGCAGATAGAGTGTAGCTTCAATCAATGTAATTGCCTGCATCATTTCCAATCCCCCATATATGTTTGCATTATATAATATATATATAGATTTTAAAATATATATTCCTTTATTATTTTCCCTTAACGCTACCATCCCTCCCCTAATTGGAGTAAACTAATGGACAACAACAATTAGGCTTCTACTTCCAGTTTATACATACTATATTAATTTTATGTACACAGTATATTTTACAATAGTTTTATTTTGTTTGTTTTAGTCCTATCCTTCAGCTCCACTCAGCCCCTCCCATCTATTGCTGAACACCATCCAGTTTTTATTTATATTTTCCATATATTTTTCAATTGTGCTGTGATGTTTCACAAAAGTTCTGAACCTTTCTATTCTCATTGATTCTACATATTGTAAGTTAAAGATAAACAATTTTGCTAAGAGTTTTACTATATTATTTATTGATTGACTAAAACTTTTTAAATCACCCAGCAGTGTAATTTGCAGAGTTAGCTCCAGGTAAATGCTGCAATTCTTCAGCCACTCCTGAACCTGCGACCAAAAACAAGCTACATATGGACAGTACCAAAATCTTCTAATGACTAACTATTCACAGAAAAATCTGCAGAGCTGGGATGGTTGTATCCTCCATATACAGTACCAGTCAAAAGTTTGAACACACCTACTCATTCAAAGGTTTGTATTTATTTTTACTATTTTTACATTGTAGAAAAATAGCGAAGACACCAAAACTATCAAATAACACAAATGAAATCATGTAGTAACCAAAAAAGTGTTAAACAAATCCAAATATATTTTAAATGTTTTATTCTTGAAAGTAGCCACCCTTTGCCTTGATGACAGCTTGCACACTCTTGGCATTCTCTCAACCAGCTTCACCTGGAATGCTTTTCCAACAGTCTTGAAGGAGTTCCCACATATACTGAGCACTTGTTGGCTGCTTTTCCTTCATTCTGCGGTCTAACTCATCCCAAACCATCTCAATTGGGTTGAGGTCGGGTGATTGTGGAGGCCAGGTCATCTGATGCAGCATTCCATCACACTCGTTCTTGGTCAAATAGCCCTTACATAGCCTGGAGGTTGTCCTGTTGAAAAATAAATGTTGCTGTGGTAGCCATGCTGGTTAAGTGTGCCTTGACATCTAAATAAATCACTGACAGTGTCACCAGCAAAGCACCCTAATGTCCATTGATCGTGTTTCTTGGTCCAAGCAAGTCTCTTCTTATTATCGGTGTCCTTTAGTAGTGTTTTTTTCAGCAATGCTACCATGAACGCCTGATTCACTCAGTCTCCTCTGAACAGTTGATTTTGAGATGTGTCTGTTACTTGAACTCTGTGAACCATTTATTTGGGCTGCAATTTCTGAGGCTGGTAACTCTAATGAACGTATCCTCTGCAGCAGAGGTAAATCTGGGTCTTCCTTTCCTGTGGCGGTCCTCATGAGAGCCAGTTTCCTCATAGTGCTTGATGGTTTTAGCGACTGCACTTGAAGAAGCGTTCAAAGTTGTTGAAATTTTACACATTGACTGACCTTCAAGTATTGATGGACTGCCGTTTCTCTTCGCTTATTTGAGCTGTTCTTTCCCTAATACTTGGTCTTTTACCAAATAGGGTTATCATCTGTATACCACCCCCACCTTGTCACAACACAACTGTGATAACATATTTTGATTTGTTTAACACCTTTTTGTTTACATATGATTCCATATGTGTTATTTCATGTCTTCACTATTATTCTACAATGTAGAAAACAGTCAAAATAAAGAAAAAGCCTTGAATGAGTAGGTGTGTCTGAACTTTTGACTGGTATGTATATAACATCGCATTATATTGAAAAACAAAGTTTTGAATCCAGTGTTGTTTTGTGTATCAGATCATAAACCATGTGCCATGGAATCGGTACATCGAAAATATATTTTCAACTATTTTGCAATCTATATGGCACAGCTGTACATTTTTTGGTCCTTAAATGAAACTGGTATACTTTTTTTATTTATCACAATTTTCTTTAGCCAATTTTGGTCTTTAATGCAGGGACCACAGATAAGTTCCTTATTTTCTCCCCCTTCCACTTGCCTCTTACATTTTTGCAGTAATGCTGCAATTAGTCAGTTGTAATTTTGAGTAGAGCAGACATTTCCATATATTTTTATTAGCTGCATGTGTAGCATAACTCCACCAGTCCTATTTATAATATCATTTACAAAGATAAAACCTATTTTATTTGTTTTTATCTGGTGGATTAAACTGAAATTGCAACCAACTTTTTATGGCTTGTTTTAAAAATAACAATATTTTAGAGATCATTTCATTTTCAAATAACCGAAAGTGAGAGGTTGTAATCTGAATAAAGGGAAAAAGGCCATTCTTGAACATGGGGTGAGACATTGTTATTAATCTGCTAGAGAACCAGTTCGGATTTAAGTATAACTTTTGTATGACTGAAGCCTTTAGTGAGAGGTCTAATGCTTTAATATTTCAACATTTCTGCCCTCCGAATTTATATTAATTATATAAATAGACCCATTTAATTTTATCTGGCTTGCCGTTTCAAAAAAAAATCACATTTAATATGTTTTGCTCATATAATTAAAAAACCAAGTCGCTAGGTGTAGACAAGCCATAAGGAAATAGGAAAACTGAGATATGAATAAATAGTTAATAAATAGTTAATAAATCATTAATCATGGGGATTTTTCAACAGACAGGTATTTTCCTTACCACCGTAACAAGATCTCGTCTTTTATTGCCAACTTTCTATTAAAATGTATTGTAGTGAGATAATTTCTTTCATTTGATATATGAATTCCGAGTATATCCACTTCACCATATCCACTTCACCACTTCACCATTTTATTGGCAAACTACACGGTAATGTAAAAGTCATGTTTTTAGTGATCCAATATGTAATATAATACACATCATAATTTGGTTGTAATCCAGAAAGGTTAGAAAAAGTATCTAGATCATCTATGAGGCTGTGGAAGGATCCAAAGTGTGGATTTAAAATAAAACATGAATAATCAGCAAAAAATGACACCTTCAATTATAAGCCCTGGATTTCTAGGCCTTTGATATTATTGTTAGAGCTAATTTAACAGCTAACATTTTGATAGTCATAATAAATATATATGCCAATAGTGGACAACCTTGTTTAACTCCTCTTGATGGATTAATACTTTCTGAGAAGTAGCCATTATTTACTATTTTACACCTGGAGTTACTATACATAACTTTAACCCATTTTATAAGAGCTTCTCCAAAATTGAAATATTCCATGCATTATAATGCCAGTCGTACTTTATCAAAAGCCTTTTCAAAGTCAGCTATGAATGAATACCAAGCCGGGTTTCCCAGATTATTCATAATGTTCTGTTGTTTACAGCACGTGTCTTATATTCTCTTCAATGTATTGTCCATGTAAAATTAGGATGAATAATATCCAAAAATACATTTTTAATTCTATGTGCTATGCACTTTGCTAGAATGTATGCATCACAACACTGTAGTGTAAGGGACCTCCACTTTTTTAAATGGACTGGATGTTTATATTTACCACTTGGGTCCTGTTTCAGTAATAATGAATTCAGACCTTCTTGTTTAATATCTGATCACCTTGTTGTCTATCTGCCTACCTGCCTGTCTGTCTGTAAACTTTGGCTTTGTTCTTTTCTCTCCCATAGAGTCAGCGACAAACATTAAAACAAATAAATCAGCTTCTTTGGGAGAAGATGTTTATTTGGTGTGCAATGAATCCATGACGAACACAACTAATCAAGTCATCTGGAGAAAGGACACTGTTCTTATTCTCTCTCATTCCAAGGGGAAAATAACTCACAGAAACTTCACCTCAGGCAGGATGCGTGCTGACTCTCTTACTCCTACAGAGCTTATTATATCTATTGTAGAGCTAACTGACACCGGGACCTACAACTGTACTGTCACAGATCAAAGAGGTGTTAAGACAATGGAGTGGAATTTGACTATCACAGATAACCTCATAGGTAAGGATTGTGATTTTCTGTTGATACTGTAACATGTGGAGAAGAAACCGTATTCTGTAACACTAGATATAAAGTAAAATACAATTTTGACATGAACAAAACTGCACAGGAATTGTGACATGAACAAAACTGCCCAGGAAAATCGTCAGTGTTCATATCCTGGTGTTAGCAGTTTTGGTGTTGATATGGTTTTGGTGTTACTTTCTGTTACTCTGAATGGACTGAACGCCGGCTGGTGTTGCTTTTTATGCTGTTGTAAAAAAATATCAGGGTGTCAAATTGGCCAGTACTACCTAATGTAGATTTTTCGGTGTAATATTTGTCGTTTTGATTCAGGTGTTAAATTTACTCTGTAAGTCTTAAATTAACACGCATTGGTGTAAAAGAACCCCAGTGTTGGTGTTAATAACCAGTGTTAAACCAGCATGCTCTATTGCAGTTAGATTTTTTTAAATGGTTTGTTTCACTATCTATGTTTTTGCATGTATATTGATTGATTAATTCATCTTATGCTTATATAAATAACATACATTTTTCTAAGATAATCCAATCTGTTAAATGGATTTATTACTCCCTTTACTGAAATGGTTGTTCTAGTATAGATGCTGAAGGTAGTCTCATATCTTAATCTTTTAAACTGAGCAGTCATTCTGAATGCAGGTTGCGGGTGAATACAATTCCACTGGTTAGCTATTTTTTTATTTAACCTTTATTTAACTTGGCAAGTCAGTTACAATGTCATTCTTATGTACAATGACAGCCTATGACAGCTATCCCCACTCTGGCTGGATTCCAATAGGAATTACACATCACTTCGCAAACCAGAATAATGTGACTTGCAGGCCTTTGTATTAGGTTAAAACTAGGCCCTCATATCTCATGAAGTACCTGTGGTATTGTGTTAAACAATTAGATTGTAATGATAACATTCACTTAGGATCTCACTTACTGAATGCCACAGCACTGAAAATGGATGAATGCAACAACCATGTCTTGTCACTAACAAAAACAGTCATGGGTGGTAACACTACATTTCACATTAAAAGGCACTCTGGGAAATATGCAAATAAGGCTTTACACTAAGCAGTGTGTTAATTTAACACTGAAAAGTGTGGACCCTTATAGACACAGGACCAGTGTTAATTTAACACTGGATAATTTGCTGTGAAGGTATCAGCTGTGAAGGTAACACCATAACAGTGTACCTTTAACACTGACCTTGTATAAATCTATTTCTAAAGTGTTAAATACAAGGTAGTAGGGAACACCATAACAGTGTACCTTCAACAAAGAGTTAGTGTAAAATGTTATGTTACAAAGTTTCGGTGTATAAAAGAGCAACACTTTGAAAACTGTGAATTCAACACTTTCTGGTGGTTCTCATATAAACACTTTTGAAGTGTTATATTGAACAGCCACAGTGTTCAAGTTACCAATCAAATGTTGTTGTGTGGACATTATTGTGATAATTATTGCAAACAATTAATATTGAATGTTATTCCCCCAATTTAATATATTGTTGTAAAGCAAAGGAATATGACACTCATTTTAGATCTTTGAGACTTGTCTGATAATCCCAATTTTTTTGTCTGTTTGACTTAACACAGATAATGCTGAACATGGCCTACAGATGTTGTTGGTCTTCACAATTCCATCTGCTATTGGAGGAGTGGCTCTGTGCATTGGTATCTGCTGTATGGTCTGGCTGTGTAGGTGAGTAACTCAAAGGGCTCCATCTGATCATTGGTCTATTATAGCACTATTATTTGGCATTTATTAAAAGGTCATTTCCGATTGAGCCGACATATGCAGCATTTACTGTGATAGTGGGCTTCACTAATGCTGAAAGAGTGCCTTTTAAAGGTGCAACGTCCAAAAAGCACGATTGGATTGAATCCCAGCCCTAATACATGTTACCTTGTTTCTGCAGGAAAATAAAAAAGGAACAGACAAGTCATTGTGAAAGGCGAGGAGAGGTCAGTAGCTGAAAGCACTTGATCATTTTACTAAACGGAATGGCTTCTCAACCTATGTTCGTCCTGCCCCCAGGACACCATTTCAGGTTTTCTAAAACTCATGTTTTTCACGTTTTCCTTACACACTAAAACCTTTACACATCCTACTTATGTTTATGTTGTTTTTAAAAAGTAAAGTACGTAAGGAGTTTTAGAAAATGGGAAATGTCATCCTGGGGGCTGGACGAACACAAGTTTGCACATCCTCTGCCTTTTTCTAAAACCGGGGATGTTGTCTTCTCTTAATCAGTTGAAAATTCATTATTATTCAACATGTCCCTACCTGGGATGGGAGCTCACAACCTCTTGGTTCACGGAATTCCAATCTTCCTGGTAGGCCAGGATGTCTGTGTCGATAATGGATTTCACTTGTAGTCCTACACTTTGGACATCAAAGTAAATCTCAGCTTTGTTAAAAAATACACTCAAGAAAAATTATTATATTTTTCATAGTGATTCAGGAGTAACATTAAAACAGAGTAATATGGCCCACCAACATTAGACAACTATACAGAAAACTTTAATATTGCTGAAATAAGTCAAAGAAATCAATGATGAGAGAATAGTCAGAATAACTGATAACTAAGGTCTCCATTCAATCTGTTATTGCTGAAACGTTACAGATTCTGCGATAGAAATCTAAAAGTAATATCCGATTGAGCCGAGATATGCAGCATTTACCGTGAATGGAGTCTCCAGGAACGCAGAAACATTGCCTTTAAAAGCTGCAATGCCTATGACCTTGATCGGATTATATTCTTGCCTAAAATAGCAGTGCAGATGGCACTATTTTGCTAAGTGCAGAGATGTTTTACAGGTAATGAATGTGTAGAAGAATGCTACAGTCTTTGTGGTGCAGCAGAAAGATCAGTGTACTTCACATTCAGAGGTTATGAGTTCAAATCAAAGGTGGAGTCATATTTTAGCTGAACAGCAATAACTCATGAAATTACACATGAAAACATCTCGTCACATGTGAAATGTCACGTGAAGTGTTCAAACAACTAATGTTTCCACATGATTTCACATGTGGAATGTCACTTGAAGTGTTCAAACAACTAATGTTTCCACATGATTTCACATGTGGAATGTCACTTGAAGTGTTCAAACAACTAATGTTTCCACATGATTTCACATGTGGAATGTCACGTGAAGTGTTCCAAAAACATGTTTCCACATTATTTTGCATGAAATGTCAAATATGAAGTGTTCCAGAAACACATTTTCACATGTGAAATTTCACGTTAACTTTCACGATAACATGGAACTACACAGTTGGCCATTGTTGTTAATTTTTAGATATTTTTTTTCATTTTACGGTAAATTTCTACAGTAATAGGATACTGCACTAGTGTTTTAGCTGTACAGCGATAACACATGAAATTACACATGGAAACATGATCACATGTGAAGTGTTTCAAAAACACGTTTTCACGTGAAATGTTGCGTTAAGTGTTCATAAAACAAATGTTTTCACATGATTTCACATGTGAAATGTCACGGGAAGTTTTCCAGAAACACGTTTTCACATGTGAAGGGTTACAAAAACACATGAAACGTGAAATTTCACTTGAAATAATTTGATTTCTCACTTGTGAAATCATATGATTTTATATGTAATATTTAATATTTAACATGAAACTACAAAGTTAGTCATTGATGTTAATTTAGTGATTTTCTGTCATTTTACAGTACATTTACGGTAATAGAATACTGTATTAGTTTTGCTATATATTTACTGTCAATTGCAATGCACTTGAGTAGGCTACTTTTTGGCCTGCAAATTAACTTGGCATGCCTCACTTGCATTTGCATTTAAACTTATATGATACTTTAGATGCGCTTATTATGTTATAGTAGGTTACCAGCTACTGAGTTGAAGTGAAAATAGTGGAAATAACCTTTTATGTATTTATACACCTGAACTGCATTTTGTCAGTAAATATAGAAAAATGAATTATATTCAGGAAGTACACAGAAATTATCATTCTAATTGCAAATAATTTCAATACCTGAAAGTTAGGAGTTGGAATTCGGTTTACTTTCTGAGTTGAATGAAACAAATGGAATTGACCTCAACATTGGTTAGCACACTTGGGACGCAACCACACCTGGGATTTGAATCACAACCTTTGAGATATAAGCAACCAGAATTTCCAGCTTCGCCACCAGGTCTGTGGCCAAAACAGAAATCGGCCAAAGATTTATTGGAAAGAACACATTTCTGCACTTTGCTAAAAGTTGCCCGAAATCAAGTCAATAATTGTGTAATTATCTGACCAAACCAAACTGAAAAGTAGCAGTACTCAGGGACACTTGACATTAAGGCATAGATTCAATCAGTTGTAACTGCATTAGAGCGGTCAAATCGGTGAGCAGCTGCTCGTGTGGTCATTGTGACGAAGCCACACCCATCCTTTCACACTTTAGAAGGTCAGGGGGCTGGAACATAATAATAAATTATTTGTAGACTGCAAATTCACTGCAAGAATCCCAAACAGATATAATATTTTACTAAAACATAATCATTTTAAACCATGCTTACATGTGTATACAACCACATACACGGCCTCAGAAAGTATTCACACCCCTTCACTTTTTCCACATGTTGTTGTGTTACAAAGTATCAAATCAAATTTTATTTGTCACATACACATGGTTAGCAGATGTTAATTGGAGTGTAGCGAAATGCTTGTGCTTCTAGTTCCGACCATGCAGTAATATCTAACAATTAATATAACCTAACAATTTCA